>NC_090922.1:1438853037-1439208037 GCF_040938575.1 Ambystoma mexicanum
AGGTTTAGACACAATCAGACTTTTATTTTGGACTGTTAGAGTTAGGGGCAGTCAGACATTACACCAAGCCAGGATTCTTAGAAAATAAAGGTGTTCAAACAAACCAATTTGAATCTGTGTCTATCTGGATACCATGCCTATCTCACAGGCAACATTTCTTGTTGTATCTGTGCTTGCTGGGTCTGTACTTGATGTGTTGGCATAGGCGTTCACTGTAGTTGCCCTTGTGGCGACTGTGATTGCAATGGAACTTGTTGCGTTTGCTGTATTTGCGGCGCATGTGTCTGATTCTTTGTGTGAACTTGGGCATACTACTCATGCATTTCTCCATGGACAGGACACATTCGGGCCATATCTCCTGTCCTCCCATAATTCCAGCATTGTTGCGCCTTTCTTCCATTAAATCCTCCTCCCCCTTGAGGGTTTTAAAAACCACCTCCTCTTCCTCTAGGTCCGTTCCCTCTACCTTGTGGCCAGTGATATTACCCACCTTGATCTATAGGGTACCCTACATTGCTTGGCTGCGCTGGCTGTAATTCTTGTGTGGCCACTCCTTGACCTCTCATCAATACTGCTCCTTCTATGGCAAATTGAGACAATGATGTACGATAGTCAACTGCATTTCTGGCCATGGCTTCGCTTCCATCCTTACCTGTTTCTTCATCTGCCGTTGCACTGGCTTGGGCAGTCCCTGACATAACATATGATAGAATAATGCTGCTGTTTTATCCCACAGTTCCCTCATTACCAGACACCAATTGTTCTTGAATCTCCTGAATAAAAGCAACAGGAGCTTCGCCCTAACCCATTTTCCTTGTCATAATCACACCAATGTCTGATGTGTCAGGATATTGTACTCTAAGCACCCTCCATATGTCTGCTCAACAATTATTAAATGCTACTCCATCATGTGTCGAGTTTTGCGCTGTCACACTCGCATAGCCTGTTCATCTCCAAATGTCATCAGCTCTCTTTCCTAGAATAGCTGCTAGTAGGCCTTTTATGTCACCTACTGCTAATGTCATTCCTGCTGTCATGCTTTCTAACTCATAAATCTATTTTCCTGCACCTTCAGTCAAACTAGGTTATTTACATTTCAAATTATCTTTGTCCATTTGTGGCCACAGTATATATTGTGGTCATCCTCCATCTTTCTCTAACAATGTTAATTGTGTAAATCCTTGTCTACAATCATACACACCTACACTTCTTGTCTTCCGGGTGGGGCTAGTTTCACCCGTTCATCTTTGTCCTGGCAATTACCTTAATCTACTTATATAAGTTGGGGATATATCCCCTGTGCTATGTGCTATGTGACCATGCTTGTGGTCGTTCAGAATATGGTGTCGGTTGTGGTGTTTTTCATATGGTCTTCTAAATTTGACCACTTTCCCCTCTTTCAATATTTGAATATATCGAACAATTGCATGCATCTTTTCTTCGGGCTCTTTAGTTTTTGCCTTTCTTCATTTGACATCATTATACCCCAGCTGGTATGGCTGTAGTCCCTTTCCTCATCATCAAGATTTAGTCTACTTAGGGACAGCATTCTACACTCATTCATCATTATGTCATACAATCGTCCTCCTGTTTCTTTCAGCGGTGATCCTTCAATGCTGCCTTTGATTTTGTAACCATCTTTCTCTCTCATTTGCCTATATAAATCCCCAGTCCTTTTTCCCATGCCTTCTGTCTCATGTTCATCAGCCCATGTCTGTATTCTCTGTCTCCATTGCTGCTCCTTGTGTGGCTATTGTGATCCTCTCTCTTCTTCCCATTGTTCCTGTGCTTCGATTGGTGTTATAAATCTATTAACAATGTGATCTATTTCATCATCCCTTTGTATCCTACACCTTCTAATTTTTTCTTCCCTTCTTCTCATCTCTATTTGCTCTTCTTCCTCTCATCGTCTTTGCAATATATGTTCTTCCACTCACTGTGTTTCCATTTCTTCATGTTTCAAAAACCGCATTTGTAAAGTGACATCCAAGAAGAATTAACCCACGTGTAAAATCGTGCTTTTGCCAAGCAAGAAAATGCCTTTTGAAAATGAAAAGTTAAAATGAGGCCCTATGCTTGCAAAGAAATGTGATGGGAGATGGGGGCTTTCTCTAAATATATACATGGTGTTTATTCCCAAAAAGACTTAGTTTCTGTTTAAAGAAGAAAAAAATGACTTTAAGATCAGCAGAAAAGGTTTGAAAGGCACTGCCTTTCCTTGGAACAGAATTACCTTCCCCAAGCGGACCAGCACTCTGGGCTCATGAAAGGGTCCAAGGTGGAGAATCTAACGACCTCGTCAGACGGAGCGGCATTGCTGTAGAATAAGACAATGGAGAGCCCTCTCATAGGTGTGAATTCCTGGTGACATGTCTCCTCAGCTTCAACTGCCTAAGATCAAAGGCAAATCCATGGCAACCCTGGGCTAAGCTGACCAGAACCTGACATTTGGCTGGGGGTGGGAAAGACTCCCAATAGTTAGAAACAAAGCCAGCCCATTTGATTTCAGAGACTGTTCAGATCATGAAATTTATTTCAATAATCAAAAGAAACAGCAAGGTGAAATTATGACCGTTGTAAATTTCATTTTGCGCCATTACAATAAGACATGGTAGGTGTTTCTAGAATGTTGGGGATGCACACGCCAGTAAAATGTCAGTTCTGGGGAAAGCGCACATGGTTTTTTAATTTAATGAAAATATGCCTAGTGATAATATGTACCTTATAAATACTGGAAGGCTGCTTTCCTACTCTGTGCGGGACTGGGAAAGAACTACAAAAAAAACCACAAAGTTTGTCCCCACAGGTGGTGGTCTATGGGTGAAATGGTGTATGAATTACCTACAGCCCCAGCGTTTTGTCTGAATGAAAAAAGCCCAAAACAATGGGAGATCAAGGATCACTCCTCTATGGATGAACTAATCAATATTCCCAGATAGTGTCCTATTCTCTATATGTTCAAGATAACATCACAAATACATAGAGGCCCAAAATGTATACAATTACCTGACCCATTTCAGTCAGTTTTATCACTTCACTGAACATGAGATCTAACAGTAAACTCAATAGTACTTTTCGTCATTTATCACAAAACATATATTAATTCTTTGTACAAAAAAACTCAAGCATTTTACACAACATGTAACAATATTATTTTAAAACAAACTCAACTCAAAACATATTACAAAAAGCAAAGAAGGAGGAATCATCTGAATTGACCAAAAACTAAAATGTCAATAATAATTAGGTATCAACAAACAAAGCAGAAAATGAAATCGAGAAGGAAAAAGAAAAGAAAGCTTTCCAATGAGCATAACATTTCACTAAATGTCACAGAAAAATTGGGTTAGTATCCTACAATAAAGAATGCTGTAAAATAACTAAGTTTCAACTCAACTTCAATTTTAAGAGTCGAAAAAGTCCCACAATGTCAAGAAAATATTCTGTTGTTTTTGTTGTAGAACTTGGGGTTATAGCTGGTACAGATTGGTTCATATGTGAACACTATCCCGCTCTTTCTTACAGTTCTGCTAGAGGTCTACGTATATAGCCTCTCCTTCCATGCACAGGCACATCACTCACACCCGCTGAAAAAGTCGAAATGGCGTGGTGAAATACGTTTTGGTGTGTTGATCTAAAAAAAGACCACCTTCCTCAGGCAACAGCCACGCAGGAGAGGCTACAACCAATAGAGGTTGCCCATACCCCGCCAACAACAAATATGGAAGCTAAAGCAATTCCAGTCTTTAACTTGTCAGACGCAGTATTGTCTACTACACAAATTCAGCTCCTCAAAAAGGGTCTCTCCTTCGTCCCTACCAACAGGACGGATTGGTATTCAACTGAAATAGAGATGAAACCGTTTTTTAGAAAAATCTGACTCAGCAATTTCTTCAGTGAACAAGAGGAATGTGAAAATATAGTAGACTGTGGGCTGAGGGTCCCTTCTACCTTTACTCCATCAGACACCCAAATGGCAGAGGAAATTGTTCTATTTGAGAAATGTGTTCTGAATGATCTGAAAAGACTTCAGAATACAACTCATCATGTTAGGAATAATCTCTCATCAAAGAAAATAAAGCATTGGACGAATTAACATCTAATCCCCACTTCATCTTCAAACCAGCAGACAAGGGAGGAGGGATTGTCCTCTTCTCCTGGACGCGGTATAACCGTATGGTATTGGACCTTTTGGAAGACCCTTTAAGCTACTTCCCCCTACGGAAGGATCCTTCAACTAACATAGAGAATGAGATCAGGGAGGCCACACAATGTGCAGCAGACCGCTCATGGATCACCAAGGAGGAACTTGATTATTTTAACCATTCGGAGAAAAGCATCCCCTCTTTCTACGCCCTCCCTAAAATCCATAAACATCAAACACACCCACCAGGGAAGCCAATCGTGTCGGGTTGTGGTTCCATTTTGGAACCTGTGTGCAAATTTATAGATCTGTTTTTGCAACTTATTAGTCAACAAACTGTCACATACCTTAAAGACTCTACAGCGACCATAAAAATATTTGAGGGTGAACCATTTGATGTTAAACACGATCTCTTAGTTACAATGGACATCAAATCACTATAAACTAACATCCCACAGGATGAGGCGATCGAGATAGCTCATAATTATCTCATCCACCAGGCCACCCAACATAGGGTTCCAGAAACCTTTATCGTTGAATTGCGTTTCAAAGGAATTTTTTTGCTTACTCTGGACAATTTTATTTCCAAACAAGAGGCAAGGCTATGGGAGCAGCTTTTGCCCCTAGCCTTGCGATTCTGTTTATGGCATCCTTTGATGGCGAGATTTGTGCTTCCAGAAAACAATACCTAATAACCACATATTAGAAAGTGGTTTAGATATATCGACGTTGTGATTTTCCTATGCCGAGGTAACATTGAGTCCTTGAATGAATTATTTGCTTACCTGAATCATCAGCATACTACCATCGAGTTCACAATGGAACATTCCAAAATGTTGATTAACTTTCTGGACCTCTGTATTCAAGCAAATGTGGGACATCTTTCTTGCACTCTGTATAAAAAAAACAACTGACAGAAATACCTTTTTGCACTTCAAGAGCTTCCACTAACACGTCCTTAAAAGGGAATTTGCAGTATAGCCAATTCCTCAGGCTAAGGGGAAATTGCACAGTGATTGTAGATTATTATGCACATTCTAATAAATTAGCCAACGATCTGAAAGAACGAGGCTACCCAAAGAAAACTGGTGTTGCATGCCCTAGGGAGAACTTACTGGAGCCAAGTTCGAGAAACCAAGCCCAAAATCGGATAACATGTGTAACAACTTATAGTACCCAATCGTTTGCTATCAAGAAGACACTCTTAAAGCACTGGCCTATGGTGAGCAGCTGTCTCCCAGATAAAAGCAAACCTTTGTTTGCCTTTAAAAGGTCTAGGAACCTGAGAGACAAACTTGTCCATTCCACAAGCCAGGTTGCCCCTAATACCAGCCACAGAGCTCTTCGACCATTGATAGGCCATTTCCCATGCTGTTATTGCTGTGCCTGCCAATTCACTAAGAAGGTGTAACTGAATATTGCTTGGACATTGTGGGACTTTTTTGACTCTTAAAATTGAAGTTGAGTTGAAACTTTACAGTATTCTTTACTGTAGGATACTAACCCAATTTTTCTGTGACATTTAGTGAAATGTTATGATCATTGGAATGCTTCTTTTTTTCTTTTTCTGCTGTTTGTTGATACCTAATTATTATTGACATTTTTGTTTTAGGTCAATTCAGATAATTCCTCCTTCTTTGCTTTTTGTAATATGTTTTAAGTTGAGTTTGTTTTAAAATAATATTGTTACATTTTGTGTAAAATGTTTGTGAGTTTTTTGTACAAAGAATTAATATGTTTTGTAATAAATGACAAAAAGTACTATTGAGTTTACTGTTAGATTCCATGTTCAGTGAAGTGATAAAACTGACTGAAATGGCTCAGATAATCGTATAAATTGTGGGCCTCTATGTATTTGTGATATTATCTTGAACATATAGAGAATATTAGGACACTATCTGGGAATGTTGATTAGTACCTCCAGAGAGGAGTGACCCTTGATCTCCCATTGTTTTGGGCTTTTTTCGTTCAGGCAAAACGCTGGGACTGTAGGTAATTCAAACACTGCATCACCCATAGACCGCCTCCTTTGGGGACAAACTCTGTGGTTTTTTTGCAGTGATAATATGTATACATATAGACAGTTGTAGAATTTTAGGTGAAATGTTTTTCAGGGAAATGGTGAAAGATTGCCAGAATGGCTAAACAGCATCGCACCATCTTGAGAGTTGGATCAGCAGGTTTCTTGTAAAATGTGGAGTCTGCCTATCTAATTTTCCTGATGATGACATTTGTGAATATATGTTTTTTGTGTCATAACTTATTTTGGCAAAAGTAACTTTGGTGAAACAAAATCACATCATAAAACACCCACCCTAAAAACTGAGTCACCTCCTTCAGTCCAATCTGCTTAAAGGGAGGCGACGACTTCCATAGGCTGACCTCTCCGATTTAGAGGTATGTCTAGTTTAGTTCAGCCCACATAGTACAAATATTCTGATATCATCCGATCTATAAAGGTGGAGACATTCAAAGCTCAGGACAGACAGACATTTGAGAAAATCCAGCATTCATAAATCAACATCCAGAGATCCAGGCATCCCACATTCACCCCGTAAGATTCCAGATACCAGGCCAGAGCTAGCTGGTCTTATCCAGGCAGTACCACCATCCAGAATTAAAACCCTACAAAATCCCACAAAATTCAGGGAGAAAGGGATAAAGGCTGTGAAACCCTTTTTGGGATTATCCTGTGACCAGACTGGCTCTGCCCCGCTACCTGCAGTGACCAGATCTTGCCTCGTTGTCCAGAAACCCAGTTCGCTGTCCAAACTACCCCGTTGAAGTGCTTGCTGTAAGTATTTCTCTTTCCCAGTAACCAAAAAACTGTATTCCTTTCTTTGTTACCTTGTATTATGTCCAATCCCATAGAAATACTATAAATATCCTAGTAAATTCTTAAATTGTCAGAATCCTCTGTGTATTTTGTCCTTTGGAAAATCTGTAGTAATCTCCATGTGTTAGCGCCATTCTTTCCAAATCATTTCAGCCTGTTGTATAAGTCCTTAGTACTATTTGGAATAAGTTAATTAATTCTAAATAAAGAGACACACAGTGTGAAGGCGTTAAGAGTACGAATTAACCATTTTGGCAGGCGACGTTCCACTTGTCTAGCCACCAAAATATAGTCACAGTAAATCTTGTCATTTTCCTTTTAAAACCGATTTTTCCTGTGCAACTGCTTTCATTTAAAAAAGCCGATTTTTCCTTTTCCTTTAAGAATCCCATACTGTCATCCATCCAGAGTTACCCTTTCACTTTCACATCATACCTGTGATGTGCCTTTGTACCTTAGCATTGAAACCACATTCTGATTTTGTCTTTTTAGCCCTTTTTCCAAGCAGTTTTGCTATTTTGAACCCGTGAAAATAAGCAATTGCAATTTTGCCACGTGTGATTTTGCTGCACAGTCTTTTTCCTTCCAAGTCAATTTTCTGAACTGTATGCCCGTTGTTAGTACATTGCCTTGTAGTTTGCGAGTTTTCTTGCTTCTTTGATCCAGCAATACACATTTATCCATTATTCATTCAACTGCAAATGTAAAACAAATGTCAAGTAATTCAGAGTGTCATTTCACTTAGTTTTCAAGGGAGATCAATCCGATTTCTGCCTCCCATTCAGGGGCGGTAGGTCGGATTTGTATTCAAATTTTTGCCTACTATACCTGACTCCTTGCTACTCCTTTCTACCCACACAAAATTTGGTTAACAGGGGTTTGAGTGAGTGTTGCAGGGGGAAATACTAACTGTGGTGCTATCTGAAAATACTATCCGAAAGGTGATCTTGTTTTTATTCAATTTTGCATTGTGTATCTTAGGTTAAAAGGTCAAAATAAGTGTATTATATCATTTTACAGTGCAATTATCACTGCACCAGTGATTGCTGCCCTATATTGAATTTGTTTGATTTTATTCAAAATAAAAAATAAATAAATATTTCCTTATTGCACACCGGCCTGGTTCATGGTCCATTGTGACATGGAGGGTACGTCAATGGCAGTGTGAGACGGATTGGCTGCCTTCTCAAAAGATTGAATCTGAATGTAATAAACATAAAAACATTTTAATTGTGCGCCACATCCACGGCCAGTAGAAGGAGATCTGGTCTGGAGTGTACCATGCCTTTAAAATCCTTAACAAATGGGGGCTTGTGCCGGGATTTGAGATAAGTGTTTCCACCCGTGACAGCTTAACACAGCAGGCTAACCTAGAAAAGGTAGGGATACTTTTTGTGGTTAGAAAACTGTTTTACACTGTAAGGGCACCTTCTGAAAACTTAGACCCTATGTATCAGGCCTGTGTGTAAAAATAAAGTAAAATCAACCCTGAACTAGACAAAAGGCAACAGAATAAAGATGTCATTTTATATATAATTTAATAAAGGAAGAGCAATCTTCATAATGACCATAGTGGAGTCACATGTTGAGGGCTCAGCAGAACCCTCAGATGGACACGGTGGCTCAGAACCACACAAAGCAAGGGTCTGGCACCCCGGAACAATGACTGGGAGACAACCCTACAACCCACTGGTTCCAGAGAAGGAGGCACGGGAAGAAGGGGGGTGCAAAGCCCTAGAGGCAGCTTCCTTCCTCACTCATGAAAAGCCCCTGGACACCCTGGAACCAGAACTAAAATCTCTTGCTCCTGAAAACATGCAACCCGGGAACAGAGGGTGGGTAGGAGAAACAAGGAAATCAAAAAGACCCATTTTGTGGGGGAAGTCAGTGTCCTTCAGTTTGAAGGGGAAGACTCCTTGGAGGATTCTGGGAAGAAAAACTTCTCTTCAGGGACGGGGGAATTCCCCCCAAAGAAAAATGGGTCCCAAGAGACCTGATTGCAGACTGGATGGGTGTGGGGACTGATTCAGAGTCACCCATCCCTGAACCCCTAGAATTGTCATCCTGTGAACAAATTATTAATGGAGGGATCCTCCCCACAAACTGGTTCTAGTGACTGCCACCAGGTAAAGGGGGGCAACTCAGAGCTAAGGGAAAAGGGGGATTCTGAAATCCCACATATTTCGGGATGCCAAATTTTTGTTACGTATTCCCAGACTCCGGCACAGAAAACTGTCCAAAATCCCACAGTGTCAGAGTCCAAAATAATTAAATTGACCGCCCAGCTTTCCCAAAATGCCCATTACCTTTACCCCTTGGGGGAGACAGAAGGTAGATTCTATGCCCCCATCAAAGTGCAAGGGCAATGTGCATTTTCAGCACTGGTGGATACTGGATCCCAATCCACTCTTCTGTCCAGAAGGGACTTTGAGCAACTCAATTCAGGAAGGCGGAGAGACACCAGATCCCTCTCACCCCTCTTCCTGGACAACTCCAGAACTTCAACAGGAATGAAATTCCCGTCGAAGGGACTGTGGATCTGTAAATTAAAATTGTGCGACCTGGTGTGAAACACCCGGTCATAGTCGTGACTCCTGGGGTGAACCCATGTCTATTGGGTAATGACCTCCTCTGGAGGTTATCTCCCCTGATAGACTGCGTAAATAAGGTCCTCTTGACTCAGACTAACAGGCCAATAAAATTAAAGCAAAGTGTCACCCATGTTAGTTTAGAATGATTAGATCAGAGGGAAAAGATCCACTACTGACTGACTGAGACATATCAGAGGGCTTTGCCTCCTATTATGCAGAACTACACAAGGCACCCACGTTGCCCATTAATACCTCAATCCCCGATAGAGATGTGGCGGAAACAAGGAACTAACGAGATTTCCCCACACCTGCTGCAAATGTTTTTACATTTTAAGGAACAGGGCTGCCTACACGCGGACCTTTGGAAGGCCATGATCATGACCTGCTAATCTATCTCAAACATCTGTACAATTCCTGCTCCGTGGTAACAGGCCTGTTAGATAGATATGGCGCCTTCATCGGCCTACAAGTACATTGGTCAAAATCAATACTGTTCCCGGTTAGCAACACGAGTTCTACAATGCCGGAAATTGACTGTATCGTGTTGTGACAGGTCAGTTTAGATACCTCGAGAAACTGAAGAAATGTCCAGAGAGCATTTATGATAATACTCTGGTCCAGGGGATAGAGTTTTCCTGCGTCTTTCCGCTCTTGCAGTTTAGATACCTCAGCATACAAATCACAAATGATCTGAACGATTATGTGGGTAAAAACCTTCACCCAATCGTAACAAGATTCACAGAAGATGTTCCGCACTGGGTCTCTCTGTCACTGACTTTGAAGGGCAGAGCAGTGCTTTTTAAGATGATGGCCCTTCCCCGCTTCGTATATATACTACAAAATGCCCCGCTACACATTCCACAGAATGAATTCCATAAAATTGAATGTATACTTAGAAAGCTACTGTGGTGTGGAGGACACCCACGCATTGCACTGCGTACCCACCAGCGATCCATATGGGAAGGTGGGATTGGACTCCCATGCCTGCGGTCCTATAATTCGGGCAGTCAAATGGTAGTGGTCAACGATAGGTTGCACAGAGATAAGTCACTGCCAGCTGGAATATCTCTACTGGGCTAGACGCCATACATCCCCCCGAACTATGCTGTCACATATATCACTAATCTGGACGGAGGCATACAGACACATGGGATGGGATTTAAAAAATCACACCAATACAACCATTATGGAACAATGGGAACCTCCCCGAAGTGAACAAACTTCTGAGATGGTCCAGCTGGGTGAAGCCTGGGATAACAAAAGTTGGTGATGTCATTGTAGAAGGCAAACTGGCGTCTTTGGAAACCCTAATGTCTCGCTTTCACCTTCCACTCACTCAACACTATCATTGTACACAACTACAACACGCATTACAGACACACCTCCCGGGGTTAGAAAATTTCCGGAATGTACCCCTCTGGAGAGGAACATAGTCCTGGCAAAAGTCGACACCAAGACTACTTCTACCATGTATAATGTTATAACCTCCTTTGCCACTACAGAATTAGCAAGTTTGAAATCCAAATGGGAGAGAGACATAGGTGCTATGCAACCAGAGGACTGGGTGACTATCCTCATGTACCCTCCAGAGGAGGCCATCTCAGCCAGACTCCGGCTCATACAGTTCAAAATACTACATGGGGCATACTACCCGAGAGTGGCGCTCTATCGATGAGGGAAAGCTGCTGACCCAAACTGTGTGCTCTTTAAAAAAGAAGAGGGAGCACTCTTCCACATACTATGGGAGTGCACTTACATCCAACAATACTGGCAGCAGTGCTGTGATGAACTCTCACCAGTGTTGGGGAGGGTGGTCCCCAGAGATTCCGAAACTGTTGTTTCTCAGGGTGGAGGAGGAAGGAGAAATGTCTAGATATGAAAAACTGTTCTTATCAACAACTACAGCATTTATCAAAAGGAACATAGTGAAGCTGTGGGGATCTGAAGTGATCCCACAGTATGAGCAGTGGATTACGGATGTGAATATATGCATTGTAATGGAACGCAGGGTGTACACTGCTAGAGGATGCCCGAGAAAAGAAAGGCTCATAAGATATGGCAAAGGTGGGAAGATGTGCAGTAACATGTTCAATAAATACAGTGCAAATCATAATGTGATGTGTTTAAGCGAAAGTTTAGAAAATGTATTGTGTGGTCGACAGTTGACTCCCTAAGACCCAATGTTTCCGTTATTGAGAGGTAGTTATGTAATGGCTAGACTGGGCCAAATTTGAACTTTGTAATGTTTTGAGTTTATTTTCAAATAATAAAATGTGTTATCAAAAAACCATGTTACTTTAAATGGCCCATGCCAAATGGTTGAACAAAAATCTGATCAAATTGAGTTTCATTTCCAAAATAATCAAATACCTGAGATTACAATAATTGCTGTAGGACAACAAACTGGTGATGGGAACTCCTCTCCATTCCTGAAAATCAACCTTCCTACTTTAAAATTGTATGGCAATTCCCCATCTGAAAATCCAAATCCTGTATTCAAAAGTGATGACAAACCAGCTCAAATATTAACTGACATTCTGAAAATAAGAGAACAGCTGTTATTCCCTACTCAGTTTAATGAGGGGAAGGAGCCTTTTCTCACCAGAGTGTGCTTGAACAACAGAAAGAGCTTCATCAGTGCAGCCATGTTCAGGAAACTCCCAAAAGATCCAACCATTCCCACATTTAAATTGATTGATAATTGGGAAATGGGCCTGGAAACTCCCAATTCCAAACATCTCCTGCCTAGCAGGTGTATGCTCAAAATGTCCATAGGTGACAAAAGCATAGAGCATAATTGTTGGGTTGTGCGAGATGCCCCTGCTGCATTCTATTTAGGCAGTGGCATTCTCAATCGGTTTGCAATTAAATTGGACCTTATAAATTACAAGGCCTGGTCCCGGCTGGGGGCAATCCTATGGGCTTTAAAGATTTTGAAAGAGCATTTCGGTCAGCTCAATTGCTGCTGTATGCAGTTGTAGTTCAAATAGGAGTGGAGGTCACTATTCCAGGACGGACCTGACAATTCCCACGTGACTTAGAAATTAAAAGAGGAGAGAAGCTACAAAATCCAGATGCATTTTTACACCTCAATGCCCATCTTCAACAGCAGGGGTTGGGGTTAAACCCAACACCATTAGTCAATGTAGAACACAAATCCATTCCAATACTGGTAGATAACAGCGACCATAGGAATATCACTCTGGGCGCAGGCACCATTATTGGAATGGCGGTTGATGACCAGCATTTTTCCATGGATCTAGGAAATGATCTGATAGGACCAATCCCCAATGACTGCTATGATAATGACAGTGACAATGACATACCACCGGACAGGATCTTCACCCGGCAAGGGGGGAATTTCCTGGTGTACTCTTCCTGCCCTTTCAGGAGGAAGAGGTGACCTGTGACATCAGGAAGTATGAGATGATATTCCAGGTCCATAATGAATGCCTCACATACATAAACCCCTCTGTCCAGGTCAACACTTTAACCACAGACCTCTTCACCCAGCTGGAGGTGGCCTATGAGATTGCTAAACCTGAAGTCTTTCCAGGCTTCAGGCAAATGGTTGAAGAGCGGGTCAACCTAGCAGATGCCTGTGACACTGAGGAACAAAAGTAAAAGTTGAAACAGGTGTTCTTAGATTTTCAAGATATCTTTGCTGTGGACTCATACGACTGTGGTTGCACCGAGATACATACTACCTCAATTCCCACGGGCCCTGGGATGACTGCGTTTGTGAAGCAATATCACTTGCCTCTTGCATCTATGGAATCCCTGACAGAAATTATCAAAACCCTAGAGTCCTGTGGGATGATTCGTCCAGTCCACAGCACCTTTTATAATCCGGTGCTGGGGATTTTAAAACCAAATGGCCAATGGAGACATTGCGCAGACCTTAGGGAGTTAAACAAACTGGTCCACATGTCTCGATGGCCTCTTCCCTACATTGACCAAGGGCTGGCCCAGATCCAGGGCTCAAAGGTATACACCACTATTGACCGGAAAAATGGATACTGGACCGTGCTTGTCAGTAGGGAGGACCAGTACAAGCTGGCCTTTAACTTTGGGGAACAGCAGTATACATGTACCTAGACTCCCTTTGGATACATAAACTCTGGCAATGAATTCAACATATTCCTACGCAAGACCATGCCCAATTTGGGTGAAAGGGGTAACCTGGCCTATGTGGATGATGTCCTGATTAAAAGCTCAACTGTAGAGGAACACATAGCTGGAATCTGTTATGTTCTGTCCCAGTTCAGGGTTGCCAGAGCAAAACTATCCTTCCAGAAGGCACAGTGGTGCAGGACCCATGTCAACTTCTTGGGACATCAAATGACCCCAAGACTCTCTGTCCCCAGGCGAAGAAAGTGGAAGCATTGCTAAAACTGAAACACCCCACAACTCTGCGTGAGCTAAGAAGCCTACTTGAACTGACTAATTACAGTAGGAAGTTCATTGAGGATTACACATAGGTTACAAGACCACTAGTCCATCTGTTGAAGGGGGGGTCAAGTGGGAGTGGGGTCCAGAACAAGCCGAGGCAGTAAAACAACTCAAAAGCGTCTCACAAGCGCCTTGTCTAACTTACCCTGTCAAAAACATGGAGTTCTTCTCAGAGACGGGGTTCTCGAATACATGCTTGACAGCAGTAATATACCAAAAGAATGACAAAGTCAATAAAGTCATCTTCTATGCAAGTAAGATTTTATCTTCTGTGGAGGAAAAATTCAATGTTTGTGAGAAGGCACTCCTGGCAACAGTGTGGGCATTGAAAAATTACTGCCCGTTCATCCAGGCAGAGCACATCATAGTGGAGACTCCACACCAGCCTTTGCAATACCTTCAAAGTGATAGAATCTGGTCCGGAAATGTGAGTAATTCAAGAATTACTTCCTGGATCTGTCAATGCAAGGCTTTCCTGTTGAGGTCAGATATGGCCAAAACAAGAAGAATCCCCTCTTGTAAGGTCTGGCTGATTTGCATGATTGTGCCAGAGAAAACTGTCTCGAGGGCGAAAGTCTCAAAACCCAGGACAACATGGAGGCGTTCCTGAATTCCCCGCACAAAGTCTATGAAGAAGACAAGTGGGAGGGGATGCCCACAGTTTATGTGGACTGGTGCTCCTACCATGTTGACAACAATGGGGAAAAGGAACTGGTGGCCGGCGTGGGGAATGCCTGGGTGAATGATGCCAAACCCTCCGCTGGGTACAATATCGGTCCCAGCAGTAATCAGGTGGCGGAGTTGATGGCAGTTCACCAAGCTAACCTCACTGCTGTGTAACACTGACTCCACAAACTGGTCATAATCACAGATTCAGATTATGTCCGGAATGGGTTAGTGTAGCACCTGATCATTTGGAGAACCAGAGGCATGCTGTGTGCTAATAGCAAACCACTTAAACATGGCAAGCTCATACAAAATATTGATGATCTGGTCACTTCTAATGAGATGACCATCTATTGGAAAAGGATTAAGGGTCATTCTAGAATAGAGGGGCCAGAAAAAACTGGAAACGACCTGGCTGATCAGTTGGCCAAAATCAGAGCCATCCAGGGGGATCTCCTTGAGATCGAGTCCCTGTTGGGGGAAATCCAGGTCACTACTGTCACCAGGTCCCAGACAAATGCTCACAATGAACTCTCAACTGCCCAGTGGAGTAAGGAGAACCTAGATTCTGATTTAATCATGGCACATAAAGGGGATACAATTATTGGGAAATGTTACCAACACATTGAGGATCCTGAGAACTTTCCTTTGACGGAAACCGATTACATTAGGAGAGAGGACCTCAGGGTGTTGATTAAGTGTCCCAAAATGTTCTGAATCCAAGACGATTTGTTGGTAAGGAGATACATCTCTTGTTGTGACCAGTGGGTGGTACCTAGCTCATTCAGAAGCCTGATGCTTTGTCCCACCCATGATGCGGCCACAGCCTGTCATCAGGGGTTTCATACTACTCTAGAAATCTTGCGGGAGGTTGCCTACTGGCCACACATGGGGCAGGACCTTGACCAATATTTGAAGCGGTGTCTTATGTGTGCACAATTTCAGCCAAGCTCACTCATACACCGAGCTCCCTTCTGGAAGAGGGGGATGACACTGCCATGGTCAGATTTACAAGTAGATTTCATCAGGCTGTGTGTTTGCTCCTCTAGGGGGAACTAGTATATGTTAACAGTAACATGCTTGTTCACCAAATGGGTGGAAGGTCTCCCGGCTCCAAATTGCAAAGCGGAAACAGGAGCTGCCCTCATGACCAACCACATCTTTTCATGTTTTGGCCCACCCCAAAGGATTGAGTCAAATTGAGGAAGGCACTTCACCAGCGAAGTGATGACAAAGATGTGGGAGATACTTGGGGTAAAAAGGAAACTTCATATTGCATACCGCTATCCTCTAGTGTGAGAGTTGAGAGGTACAATAAAACAATTGTGAGCATTCTAACAAAGTTTGTGGCAGATTCTGGGCCAAGTTCGGACATCTTATTACCGCTTGTCCTGATGGCAATCAGATCTACACCATCTTCTGCAACCAAAAGGTCTCCATTTGAGCTAATGACAGGACAATGGATGCTGCTACCTCAGCATCTGCTCTATAGAAACCAAGAGCAGACACTGATAAGTTCCTCCACAACACATGAATATGTTGAGAATCTAAGAAAACACCTTCAACATGCTTTTGTGTATGCTCAGCGGAATCTGGAGAAATCAGCAGAGGGGATGAAAACTCAATATGATGTAAAAACAACAAAAAAGCAATACCAAGTAGGAGACATGGTCTACTTGTACAATTTTCAATGGAACCAGACTAAGGAGAGAACATTTCTCCCCTCCTGGTGCGATCCTTTTGAAATTGTGGACAAAATATCACCTGTCGCCTACAGAATCCGCATTCCCAAAGGTGAGCTGTCAGAAGAGAAATGGGTCCACATTAGTGTACACTGATAAATGTAAAATGTATGTTTTGTTCCACTCTTCAAAACTTCTGAAAAAACTGTCAGTGAAAGATTCTAAAACCTGTGTTTTATATATCTCCTACTAGATTACTAATTCCATTCCCTTGTAGACCGATGAGGACCTCCCCAGTGACCAGGAAAGGGAAGGAAGGAAAGGGGGTGTTGCTCCACAATCCAACAAAAGACAAAGGGAGGATCGTGGCATACCACTCCATGATGAAAGAAGAACTCTGCCCGATGAACCCCACTTTGGCCTACTCTCCCTCAAAAAGAAGTCTTGGGAAAACAGAGGAGGAATCTGTGCAGTACATTTACCAGCCCAGCAGAACTTCTCCTACATCACCAAACAGCATTTTCAGCAGTAACAAGCAGAACGGATGTGCAGGTTCTGCTGAACACTATGCCCTTGCATCAAAACTACATTTTGCAGTTACAAAAAGAATGGCTGCTCTGTCTTTGCCAGGCACATATGGGGTGAGATGGAATATGGAACACCCCGAGAATTGCTTCAAGTTATTTTCTCCAT
Organism: Ambystoma mexicanum; assembly: GCF_040938575.1. NCBI lineage: Eukaryota > Metazoa > Chordata > Amphibia > Caudata > Ambystomatidae > Ambystoma > Ambystoma mexicanum. The sequence continues at coordinate 1,438,870,102 of NC_090922.1, forward strand.
ATGCACCAAAATGAGGAATTCAAAAGCAGCCTAGTGCAGCACTGCTAAATTGCCAGCTTAAAACTTCCAACTAAAAAAAAGGAAATGTTCTGCGTTTTTCATCCTTCAACATTATACAGTTTGGTTCCAGTAAGACACATTCATGCCCATCTACCTTCATGCTATACACCAGCAAAGGAGGGCAGTCCTCCATGAAAGGCATTATGTGTCATGTAAAATCTGGGAAATAGCAGAGAAATTCACTGCAGGCTGTACGGCAAGCATTTCACTTTTACAACAAAATAAGATAGGCAAACTCTTCACAATAAGCCCTCTCTCTCTCTTTGCTTTTGTCAGTTTCAAAGAACCCTGGTGTTGAACAGATTCCTGTGTATTGGAAATTGACTAGAGTTATGGAAATGTTCAGAATAAAGATGCGAGGAAAAATCGCATTTGTAGAGTGACATCCAAGAAAAATTAAACCACGTGTAAAATGGTGCTTTTGCCAATCGAGAAAATGCCTTATGAAAGCGAAATGTTAAAATGAGGCCCTGTGCTTGCATAGAAATGTGATGGGAGATGGGGGTTTGCTCTAAATATATACATGATATTTATTCCCAAAAACATTTGGTTTCTGTTTAAAGAAAGATAAAATAAAATAAATAAAATTACTTTAAGACCTGCAGAACAGGTTTGAAAGGCACTGGCTTCAAAGGGCACTGCCTTCCCTTGGAACAGAATTGCCTTCCCCAAGTGGACCAGCCCCCTGGGCACATGAAAGCATCCAAGGTGGAGAATCTAGCGACCTCGTGAGACAGCATTGCTGCAGCATGAGACAATGGAGAGCCCTCTCACATAGGTGTGAATTGCTGGTGACACCTCTCCTCAGCTTCAACTGCCTAAGATCAAAGGCGAATCCATGGCAACCCTGGGCTAAGATGACCATAGCCTAACTTTTGGCTGGGGGTGGGAAAGACTGCCCATATTTAGAAACAAAGCCAGCCCATTTGATTTCCGAGACTGTTCAGATCATGACATTTATTTCAATAATCAAAGGAAACAGCAAGGTGAAATTATGACAGTTTTAAATGTCATTTTGTGCCATTAAAATAAGACATGGTAGGTGTTTCTAGCATGTTGGGGACGCAAACGCCAGTAAAATGTCAGTTCTGAGGAAAGCGTACATGGTAAAGTTTTGTAATTTAATGAAAATATGCCCAGTGATAATATGTATACATATAGACAGTTGTAGAATTTTAGGTGAAATGTTTTACAGGGAAATGGGGAAAGATTGCCAGAATTACTAAACAGCATCACACCGGCTTGAGAGTTGGATCAGCATGTTTCTTGTAAAATATGGAGTCTGCCTATCTAATTTTCCTGATGATGACATTTGTGAATATACGTTTTTTGTGTCATAACTTATTTTGAAAAAAGTAACTTTGGTGAAACAAAAGCACATCATAAAACACCGACCCTAAAAACTGAGTCACCTCCTTCAGTCCAATCTGCTTACAGGGAGGCAGCGACTTCCATAGGCTGAACTATCTGATTTAGAGGTATGTCTAGCTTAGTTCGGCCGACATAGTAACAATACTCTGATATCAACTGGCCTATAAAGGTGGAGACATTTAAAGCTCAGGACAGACATTCAAGAAAATCCAGCATTCATAAATCAACATCCAGAGATCCAGGCATCCCACATTCACCCTGTAAGATTCCAGATTCCAGAAACCAGGCCAGAGCTAGCTAATCTTATCCAGGTAGTACCACCATCCAGAATTAAAACCCTACACAATCCCAATAATCCTCTGTGTATTTTGTCCTAAGGAAAATCCGTAGTAACTCCATGTGTTAGTGCCATTCTTTCCAAATAATTTCAGTCCATTGTATAAATCCTTAGTACTATTTGGAATAAATTAATTAATTCCCCTATAAAGAGACACACAGTGTGAAGGGGTTAAAATTGCAAATTAACCTTTTTTTGCGGGCGGCATTCCTCTTTTCTAGCCACTACCCATGTCCAAGCACATTCTATCCCTCTTTCAGTGTCTCTGATACCTTTGCTAATACGTCCCATCACTCTTTCAGTGTATCCTATACCGGTGCTACTGTTCTACCCAAGTGCAAGCACGTTCTATCCCTCTTTCAGTGTCTCTGATACCTGTGCTAGTGCGTCCTGAAGTGGGAGAATGGAAGACCAGGCTCCCGTCCTTCACCTCTCGCGCTTGGCCTAGAGGATCACGGCCCAGACACCCGCCGCGAGAAGAGTTTGTCCATTTACCAGACGACCAGGTACCCTGGTACAGGAACATACGGATGTGTCCATCTGCCTGCCCAACAGCCCGCACTGGCCATGCCGACACCTGCGGTTCGGATCAGCTAGACTAAAATCCACACGTCGTTAGAGATGCCATGACGACCTAGACAACGGGAAGCACTTCTGTACAAGTATACACACTGAACATTTCCACACCAATCTACACGAAGAACATACTCAGTGCTCTGACGTAGGCGACAGGCATATTCACGGACGTGCATCTTTATTATTTTTACATAGGCTTTCAGAATGCAGAAACGCAAGACGCATCATGAACTCATCTATAACGCTTGCTCACGCTTCTCTTGAAACCCATTACCACCATAGAGGTATAATGGAAACACGATACTGGTCATGGAAATATATGCTATTATAACCTAAAAGCACCTATGCACCAAACGGACTAATTATGCACCAGGCCCAAGTAGGCCTCAACCAAGAGCTCCCGTGGACATTAACAAAGCACGAGTCAGGTTGCTGATCCTGCAGAAAGAACCCAGTGGAGCAACCAGCCAAGGTCGTAATGTTGCAAACTCACGTTCCAAGAACAAATCATCAAAGGCACGATGTTGCAACCTCGCACTCCGCGCCCCAACGATAAAGTCACGCCGGCAAATTAAACCAGACGCGCAGTAGAAAAAGCAATATTAATTGTGCAGAATTCTGCCTCTTTCACGGTCCCTCCCCACGTGACCAAGCCGAACCTGACGAGATGCCAAAGCCCAGGAGAAAAAAGGCGTCTGGGTCCCTCGCTACGAGACACAGGCCGATACACTTGAAAGGCTCAATGGACATCTGCTACAGTGGGAGCGGTCAGTCTTCCACCTATGAATAAATCCTCACATTGTCTGCACGTACCCATATTGAAACATTGTTGCAATCACAGGTACACCGAGAGCTGGGAACAACGGTGGTCCCAGGCTGGGAAGCTCACGGGTGCACCAATCAGAACATGGGGCTCTTATCTCAGACGTCAGTAATATTAGCCAATCCTCAGGAGTCTTCATGTAACAATTCTTATGTATCTAATTGTAGGGACAACCCAGATATACCACCTGACTACACCTTGTCCACTAATATCATTCTCTATATGTGTACTATACTAACCCTACCACTCGAGCAACCAATTAAGAGTGGCGATAGGTTTTTTGTTAACTTTTTGAAGTGACGCAAGTAGCGCGTCATAATGCAGTAAAAAGGGCCTGCGAGCCCCACGATTGTGTGTGTGTCAGGACGAACGCGTACGCTCCTTGACCCATCCCTGCCGTTTGTATAAATAAACAGCAGAGTCACCTTGCTCCTTGTGTGTGTCTCATACTCTATCTCATCTGGGATATACGGGAGGAGTTGGGGCCTCCCTGCCCGGAGGTCTGCGGACGGCCCGGCCGACCCCGGCAGAATTTCCCCCCGACAAGTTGGAGGCACTGCTGAGATCTGTTTAAGATCGACTTTTATTTTTAACTTTTCCAGGCACTCCCGTTGCGAGGAGGCCCGGCGGCGCGGCCACCTCTGCCGTTGCCCCCTTCTGAGGACTACAGGACCATCGCAGAGCTGCGAGAGGACCGGACAGCGCAATCCGGATATTGGCCCTCGGGAGCCGGTTGAGAAGTATCCCGCCCGCGGTCGGCGAGTGTCCAGACGTGGTCCAGACGAGGGGAGGTGGCGAGCCGCTTGGAGGGGTGCACGCAGTCGAGCGGCCCTGCATCGAGAGAACTTGGTGAGCATGACACGCACAACAAGCAATGTGAAATTGTGAGGGAGGGGGAGGAAGTAAATAAGGGAGGAGGGAGGTGTTGTACAGATGCGCGGCGAAGGTTTAAACAATTTAGTGTTGCTAATGGAATGAATGGTAGCGAAACGAGTGCGAGAGCAATCGGCTACGTCACGGGAAAGAGGGGGGCGGAGCACGAAAACATCACATGCGACCGCTCGTAAGACACTGATTGGCCTAAGTCGCGACTACGTGTGAGGGTGGGTGTGTGTGGTTTCCTGCGATTTGACATTTATTGATCAATGAGTAGATGAGGTTCCCTATTGTTCGAGCAAGAAACTCGATAGGTAGATGACGTTTCCCTGTGGGCGGTAGCTAGTTACATAGTTGCCCAAAACGGAAGATAATTGGCTGGTTAAGCCCTCCTGTTGAGGGGCGTATCACACGCGAGGCGACGCAGCGTGCGCAGTCCGGTTATATTATTGATGAGATTACCTTGTTCCAGGAGAGACAGGAAGACAGCTGTAGGGTTAGCGGGGTAGATTGCAAGTGTATTTTGAACTTAAAGAACATAACAAGAATGTACCAGTAGCTCGAAGAAATCGGTGACGTCACCAGTAGGGATTTAATAGGATATCGCGAGCACAAGGAATTTTGGGTTTGAGAGTGGTGGGGAAGAGAAACATGATAAAGGAGCTGATACGGAGATAAACTATAAACCAGTGGATCGAAAGAGGAGAAGGGGAAAGGGGCGTGGCTGCGCACGGAGAACGCCGGCCACGGCAAGTGTAAAAGGGGGAGGAGAACGGAGAAACAGGACGACTGTATAAGATCGTCGTAAGGGGTACGCAGCCGCAGGGGGCTGCGTGCGCTTCGGCCGCAGGGGGCCGTAGGGGAAGGAATATAATATAACATCATATTTATTATTATTGCATAATTTGTCAAAGGATTGTCGTAAGTCCCCACACTTGCGGGGCGAGGTAAGCAATACAAGGTTGTATATTGTAAACTGCTAGTAAGGGGAAGGGTAACAAGGGGAGTGCCACTATGTCATACGGGAGAGGGTCAGGAGGGTGGGGGAACACCCTCACTACCCCACTACAACACATATGCACCACACTGCCACCACATAGGGAGAAGTTAATTAAGTACAGCATAGAGTGGACCCAGGGGACAGACAACAAAATGTTAACACCATGGCCGCCTAATGGTAGTTTCGATCCATATGCCCAACATTCACTACTAAACCATCTGCACAATACATACAAGGGGAAGAAGTTGGCAAACCATGTGGAGGTGTTTAACTTATGGAGGATGTTCCAGGGGTCTCGACCAGGACCAAATGGAATGTTCACTATGGGGGAAACACCGGAAGAAAAGGAGATTAAGAAAGAAGGAACGGATGGGGAAAAGGAGTGCGAAAGCACAAAGAATACGGGGAACGGAAGACAGGGAGGAGAAAAGATTGATAAATCAAACGACATAAAAAAGGAACCGAGCAATGAGATACCCATAACACCGGGAGTGAAAACAGAGGGAGGAGTGTTGTACCCTTTAAGAGAATTAGGAGAAATAGAAGGACAGTTCAGGGCGGCTGAAGGATACTCAAACCCAGCATACAGCCCTCCACCATATGTGGCTCATGGGAAGATACCAATGGGGGAAGGGAGGATTAGAGAAGAGCAGACTGTAGAGATAGGAAACGATGAGTGGGTAGCTGCACAGATATTATTGAAATTACGAGGCTCACTAACTGGAGAAGAAAGGGAGGCGGTAAAGAGAACAAACGAGGATAGTGCAAGAGAGAGTGAAATGAGGGGAGAGGAGCTACTACGGCAGAAGGAAGAGATTTTGGAGGAAAGATTAGCAAAACTAAGGGATGAGCAGAATGAACTGATCAAACAACTTGAGAGGGAGGAAAGAGAGAGAGTGAGGAAAAGGAAAGAAGGTAAGGACGAATTGGAAAAATTAAGGGAACGGAGTGATGAGCAAAAGAGAGAAGCTGAAAGGGTAAAAGCAGCAGCAGATAGGGTATCAAGAGTAGTGCTGAGAGAGAAGAAGAAGGAAGAAGAAGAAAAGGAGAAGGAAATGGAAATATGGAGGAGGAGGATAATATCAGAGACAGCTAAGAAATATGAAGAGGGGAAGGTAATAGAGAGTATAGTAGAAAGAGAAAGGGTGAAATGGGAAAGGAAGAAAGAGGATGAAAGGATATTGGAACAGATGAGCAACGAAGTAATGGAGGAATTGAAAAGGAAAAGGGAGGAAAATAGTAGGGAAATGGAGGAGAGAAATGAAGGAGGAAGAGAAGGGAGGGGTAGGGAGAGTGAAAGATGGGGAGATGTATATAAAAGTAGGGAGGTAGCAACAACATCAGCACTAGGGGGAACAGTTGGTAACAACGAAAGGGGAGAAAGAGACCTAATAGATTTAAAAACAGTAACAATAAAAGGAAAAAAGGCAGAGTGGGGGGTGCCATTTATGAATGATTTTTGCAGTGAGGAGGAAGGAGGAGTGGAGAAGGATGGAAGAAAGAGTGAAAGGGAAAGCTTAGATAAACTATACCTCACTAGAACAAACATAGATTCGCCCTGGATGAGTAGAAGATGGGAGGAGCTGGAGAGAAGTAAGGAGGAAGTGAAAAGAATAGGGGAAACACAAACCAATGAAACCACGCCACCCACATCCCCATCACGCCCTCCCACGTCACACCCTACATGTTCAACCACCGCACGCTCTCTGCACAGAATAAAGCTTGCGCCCTTCATGAATGAACTTACACCTTATGCATGTCGGCTTAGGGACCTCCCTAGTCGCAGGCAAGACAGACAAATAAACATACCCATATTGAACACAGGAAATGATGAAAAAAGGGGAAAGGAAGAAGAGGGAGGTAGGAGCAGAGATAGTAAGGAAGAATTTGAAGTAGTAAAAGAAACGGGGGAAGAGGAGGGGTGTGAAGACTCAATATTATGGAGCGTAAGGGGTGACACAAGACAGAATTTAATGCCACTGCTGGAGAGAGGAGGGGTTAGACCACAGTATGTACCTTGGAAACATACGGATAAGGAAAATATAAAATGTAGGCTCCCATCACTAAGTGGAGGTGCGGGTAAGTGGATATATGAAATGGAAAAACACACCGCAGGACAGAAACTAGCAGTAGGAGATGTGAAGGGCCTGTTAATATCAATATTAGGAGATAGAGCGGATGACATTTGGAAAAGAGCGGGATTCCATGGGGTAACAATAACGAACACATCGCATGATGGGGCACCATTTGCAAACTGCAGACATGCGCTATGGCAGGCACTGAGAGTGCAGTACCCAGACACATCAGACATAGGAGCCATTACTTCCCGTAAGATGGGTGAAAATGAGGATCCTGTTGATTATATCCAGGATATTCAAGAGAAGTGGCGCATGGAAACTAGAGAACAATGGGACAAAACACCAGCCATATTTTATCATATACTTGTACAAGGGCTCCCAGAAGGAGTTCAGAAACAACTAAAGAAAGTAGTGGGGATGGAAGCAAAACCATGGCCAGAAATACAACTGACTATAGTACATCACTGCAGGACATGGCAAGGAAAAATGAAACAAAAGGAGGAGGACAGGAAAACAGAAGAGGCCAAATTAGTACAGAAAAAACTTACTAAATACACAATGGAAGGGGCACTAATAACTACGCCCACACCAATGGCCCAAAGCCCAACGCAAGTAGTGGCTGCACAAGATCCCGCTCAAATAGCGCCTCCACAAGGTGTAATACAGCAAGTGCCGCCTCTGCAATTACACGCACCAAACATGGGAGGAGGGTACCCAATGCAAGGAACTGGGTATTATAGTTATAACAGTGGGAGAGGAGGGTTTATGAGGGGGAGAGGATATGGATATAATACCCAACAACAGGCTGGGGGACTTAGAAATTACTACCCCACAGGGCAACCCGTATACCAGGACAACACAGGGAGCTTCCCATGGCAAAGCAGGGAACCACCCGTGTGTTGGAGCTGCGGACTATTAGGACACATGTCACGTACATGTAGGGTCAGGCCAGGAACACCAGCATGGAATGAACAAGCACAACCTAGGACCTCACAAGAACAGCAGGGCATACAACAACAGCAGATGTCACAACAAGGGAGTAACCAACAACAACAAACACAACAGCCACAAACCTATTCACTGCCACAACAACAAATAACACAGCAACTGACGCCGCCACAACAACAAGTGGCGTTAATACAACCACCACCCCAAGCTCAACAAACACAATTGGGTGGGGTGACGGTGTTGGGACACAACCCTTACACAGGGAATGGCCAATCATTGTACCCCCAATAGGTCAGCCCACAGACGGCCTTGGTGTGTCCCATCCTGTCAGTAACACCTAATAGTGCGGAGGAACCACGCATAGAGGTAACGATAGGTGACAAAAAATTATCATTCCTTGTTGACACCGGGGCAACCCGGTCTTGCATAAGGGAAGGTAAATTTAAGATGTCAGGCGAAGCCATGAACACCCAAGGATTTTCTGGGGCTAAAGGGTTGGTTCCATTTACTGATAACGTTCCCTTATCTATTGGAGATTATGATCTGTCAGTCCCACTTTTGTATTATAGTGCCTCACCAGTAAATATACTGGGGAGAGACATAATGAACAGGTTGAATATGACGATCTCCTTTACAGAGGATGGCATAATTTGCTCTACTCCAGGGATTAACATGCTCGCAGCACGACAGATTTTGCAAGCATACTGTGGACAGATAGCGATTAGGGCGGAGCCAGTAGATGGCGAGCTATTCCAGTATGGCACAGACATGGCATTTGCATGGATGCCAGGGATAGGAGGGAAAATATGGAGGAGGCCAGCAGCCTATCTGTTCCGACCAGAAACACCAGTTAATGAACTGGAAGGGAAGGTGTTTGTAATGGACATTGAGAGCATTATTGCAACAGCTGATTATGTTGCTGTGCACGCCCAAGATAAAGAAGGGAGAGCATGGAGGGCAGTAATAGCACTAGCAGAAGGATGTAGGCTGACCCAGGTGTCAGATGAAGAGCTGTTTTCAGAAGAAAAGGAGGAAGGTGAAATGGTGTTCATGATGAGTGTAGAAATATGGCTAAGAGTGGCTCACAAACAAGTAGCACAGAAAATTGCAATGGCACTTGAGGCACCCGCAGGCACCCCAGTCCCATTTTTTAAGGAAGATATGTCAAAGGTGCCCAAATCATTATGGACTGTTAGCCCTTATGACGTGGGATGTATAAAAAGCATAGGGGGTGTAAGGATAAAATTGAAAAAAGGTGCCATACTACCAAGAGTGAAACAGTACCCATTGTCAAAAGAGGCAGATGAGGGCATATATGAAACCATAACGGCCCTTATAAACAATGGCATATTGGTCCCCTCAGAATCACCATGTAACACAGCTGTGTACCCGGTGCGCAAGGCTAAAGGGGGGTCTTGGCGCTTCATACAGGACCTCAGACCCTTGAACAACATAGTAGAAGCAGAGTATCCAGTAACAGCAAACCCGGCCACAATATTGTGTGGCATTCCAGCAGAAGCATCACGATTTACAGTGATTGACCTTAAAAATGCTTTTTTCTCAATACCATTACACCCAGACTCACAAGATTTGACAAGCTTCACTTACCGAAATACAAAGTGGAAACATACCAGATTACCACAGGGGTATTGTGAATCACCCTCAATTTTCAATAGAGTAATACAGATGGATTTGGGTAACGTTGAGGTGGAAAGCACAGTGTTACAGTATGTGGATGACATAATAATTTGCAGTACAAACGAAAGTAAATGTAGAGAGGACTCCTTAAAAATGTTGACGATACTGGCAGAAAAGGGGTACAAGGTAGACATGGAAAAGATACAATACTGTCAGGAACAGGTACTTTACATTGGCCAACTGATATCCCAACATGGAAGAAGGATTGCACCACAAAGAGCACAGGCCATCTCAAGCACTCCCGTGCCACAGACTGTGAGAGAACTGCAGCAATTTCTGGGGCTGTGCAACTACTGTAGAGCATGGGTATTTGATTACAGCTCATACATAGGACCCCTGCTTGAGGGTTTGAAGGAAGCAAATAAAGGGGAGAAAAAGTTGGGGTGGACTATGGAAATGAGGGAGGCATTTGACGAATTAAAAGACGCGATATCAACTGCTCCAGTACTGGCATCCCCAGACTATGAGCGGCGCTTTTTTATATTTTCACATTGCGACTCAGCAGTGATGAAAGCAGTGTTGGCCCAAAAAACTAGCATGGGCTATAAACCAGTAGCATTTTACAGCGGTCACTTAGACCCTATAATGTTAGGCCACTTCTCTTGTGAACAAGGTCTTGCTGCAGCTGCTTTTGCAGTAGAAAAAGCATCAGCAATAACTATGGGGTGTCCAACTACACTATTTGTGGAACATGCACTATTTGCGATATTGAATAAACCTAAGTCCACACTAACGACACAGAGGGCGTCAGGTTATGAGATTATTTTGTCTAAAGCTGAACTAGCAATTGTTAGATGTAGCACGGTTAACCCTGCAAGGTTCCTAGCAGAAGTAATTGAAGAGGGAGATTACGCCCACGACTGCACCCAAATAACTGAAATGTACTCATGTACTAGGAAAGTTGAAGAAAACGCACTAGAGGGAGGTGAGCTTTTGTTTATTGATGGGTCATCAACTATTGATCAAGGAGATGGGATACGAAGGACTGGGGCAGCAGTAGTAAAAATGATGGAGGCGCCGGTGTGTGTGGCTATGAAGTGTGTACAATTACCACAGCATTACTCTGCTCAAGCCGCGGAACTCGTTGCACTAATATTGGCATTAAAGGAAAGTTTTAATAAAAGAGTAACTATATATTCCGACAGTGCATATGTTACATCAACTGTCCACTCAGGGCTATCAAAATGGAGAAGAAGAGGGTTTAGGAGAGCTGATGGCACTCCAGTACAACATGCCCTCTTGTTGGCTGAACTAATTGAAGTAATAAACGACCCCCAAGAACTAGCCCTAGTCAAATGCACCGCACACACCAATGGGGAAGACTACGTCTCAAAAGGAAATGCAGCAGCAGACGCACATGCGAAATATGCTGCATATTTTGGTGAGATATGGAACCCCACAGACTCACAGAGAGGGAGAGGGAGGGGAATAGCTAGGGAGATGTTAATAAGAGAAGGGTACACCCATCTCCCAGCCACACAGATTATGGAGCTACAAGCGGCTGCACCAATGGCCGAAAAAGAAGTATGGGTGAAAAGAGGATGCACAATGTCACCAACCGACGCACTATGGCGCCAGGGTGGCACTGGGAAAGTTGTAATACCGTTGGCACTGTTAAATACCGCCCTGAGCCAATTACATCACCCTGCCCATACAGGCAAGGAAATAATAGCAGCACGAATTAGAGAAGATTGGTTTTGTCCCGAGTTAACATCTCATGTGTCAAATTTTATCAGCAATTGCCTCACATGTCAACAGTTTACGGCCGGTCATACTTTAAAAGTGATAAGAGGTACCATACCCCGGCCAGAAGGACCTTTTCGGCACCTTCACATTGACTATGTTGATATGATCAACATATGTCAAGGTAATAGGTATATGATTGTAGTAGTATGCCCATTTTCTAGGTGGATTGAAGCAGGGCCCTGTTCACATCCTGATGCGTTTAGAGCAGCCAAATTCATAGTAAGGGAGGTCTTCCCCAGGTGGGGAGTGTGCGAGGTGTTAAGATCAGACAACGGCCCACATTTCGCAAACGAAATGTTCCAACATATCACATCCCTGCTGAACATTAAACACAAATTTGCATGTGCATACCACCCACAGGCTAATGGTGTATGTGAACGCCTGAATGGCTTATTGAAGGAGGCAATTGCTAAAATACAACAAACAACAAAGAAAAGTTGGTTGTATTGCCTTCCGTTAGCATTGTTTGAACTTAGAAATAGGCCAGGGTCCGACCACCACCTCACCCCTCACGAAGTGGTTACTGGACGTCAAATGCGCCTTCCCCTAACACCAACGTCAAGGGCATTCACCGACCACGAAAGTTCAGCGAGTGTGTTAGGTGATGAAATGTATCAATATGTGTCTTCTTTGATTACTAGTGTCGTGTTTGTGTCTCAACAGCTCGAGCGCACACGGGGCGGGTCTACCAGCAATCAAGAAAAAGACGAAAGTACAGAATTGGGAAAGGAGAACTCGTGCAAACTTGCCAAAGGTGACCACATACTACTTCGCAATTTCAATAGAAAGTGGAACGAGAAGAGGTTCACTGGCCCCCATCTGGTGGAGGACGTATCAACAAGAGCAGTAAAACTAAAGGATAAGCGTGCCTGGAACCACCTACATGACGTAAAGATCTACAAACTGCAGACCCGCCCCAGCGCCAACGACAGGTCCATTGGAAGGACAGTAACAACATCCCCGACAGCGGAAGAAAGTTTCATCACAGACAACGACCCAATTGTTCCCTCGGAGACGATAACTGACGAAGAAAGGGGTGATCCCCATACTGCCCACCCTATGGTCACACGCTCAAAGAGTAAAAATACTTCCGCCATCTGAGCAAAACCCCCCCCATTGACTGCTAAGTACAATTGTAATTAAAACTGAAGGACATTGCTTGCACCAATACACATGTAAACACGTGAATGTTCTCTTTTTTCTCTCGCACATACAGGAACTGCATAATATTGTATTGTTAAGAAAAGCTAATTAACAAGTTCAGTGTGCAGGCGTAGATGGTGCTGCCAGACGATAACTACCCAGAAGAATTGTCACACCAATTTGTATACGAAATAAAAAGGCCAACATACTTAAAAAGGAGAAGGGTACGTGTCTACTACACAGCCTTCCTCCTGGCCATAGAAAATTACATGCCCCACCTCCGCCCATACTTGCCGGTCCTAAGAGACCGATCACTTAGAGTAGCGTGGGAGCAGCTCTTCACCTGGGCACTGAATGACTACTTGATAGGGAGAGCTTAAAGGAAACAAAACTAACATTTAATAACGAGCACTTTTGAGAATTTTTAGGCGGGCAACTTTAACGTCACAAGAATACGCTGCCAGGACTGCAGCAAGGTAAGAGCAAAATGCCGGTGAAATTAGCATATGTAATAAAAATAATAGGGATTTTTATGATCACCGGGTTCTTGGCTGCCTCTGTCTGGCAGTACAGCTATGCTATCAATTTTATTGCTGCACCCAAACCTAATATACCCCCGTTCCCTGCTGCAACAGGTGTTACGTCAGGTGGTAATAGTAACATTGCACCCAAGCAAAATAGAGTTAAACGCAGCACATACTCAGACAATAAAGGTATTGATAATTATGTACAAGATTCAGCACACGTCACAAACAACATATGGTACCAGCACATGACCCGCATTGGTAAGCAGACAACTGAGGATAGCTGTTATGTTTGCTCATTAATACCATACGCCATGAGCGCTTCACGAACATTTGTTGCCACTGAAATAGATGAAAAGACAGCACAGTGCATAATATATTTGGCCCTGTTCCAAACGAAAGGAAGATTTCAAGGAACAGTAGTGCACATGACATGGAAAACACGAGACTCATACCCATATGAAAACAACTTCCTCAAGACCTATCTGAGTTATCACAAGACCAGTTTACATGCTGAAGCATTCAAATACATAACAAGTGGCCCTGCAAAAGGAGAAACAAAGAAGGTAACACTGCAGTATCTACCATGTGATTGGTACGCCACTGAAGTTCCGGGTAAACAAGGATGCTGGGAGAGGCCGTTACTGACGATAACAGGAAAGGTGTATCTGGACAAAAGCTGGGAGATAGGAGTAATTGGCAGCAACATGGTAACAAAAGAAACTATCTCAACCATCGAGACACACAATCATCGATGTTGGACGACGTGGATCAAGTATGTACCAATGCTCACGTGGGTAGAAGAAGATGAAGACCCCATAACAATACTACCATTGACTGCGCCCAATATATGCTACCAGCATAAAGGAGAGGTGGACGTAGGATATAACACCAATTGTGCAAGCGTGATGGAGTTACCTGAGGGGGGAGCGGGAACAGCAGTAATAATGGACCATTATTGGGCCTGTGGAGAAAAGGCATATCATACACTGCCTCCCCTGTGGAATGGTGTGTGCACAATGGTACACGTCAATGTACCATCACTAGTGGTACCTAAGAAGCATGTCAATGTGGCGAAATTTCCTAAAATGGATGAAGGGGATAAGAGAAGAAAGAGATCTGCACCACTTCAGAAGGAGCAAGAGAACAAGACCAACAGCGAGGATACTGTCCTAAATAGGAGAAAACGACAAGGAGAGCCACTGACAGGAAATTACCTGTGGGGAAGGTCGGAAACGGAACTAACATCAATACCGCCAGAACACAGACTATTTAGCAGAGCAGCAATGTTCTTCTCCTCAATAATACATCCGGGACTGCAGGCATACGCAAACGCAAAATGGCTCCAAATAACAAGAAGGGAACTAATGATGACCATCAATTCAACAGTAAATGGGTTCAACGCAATTAAAGAGGAGCTGCGAGCTGTAAGGATGGTAGCACTACAGAACAGATATGTATTGGACCTTCTCACAGCAATGGAAGGAGGAGTTTGTGCAAAGATAGGACAATCTTGCTGCACGTTCATACCTGCCAACGATGCTGACAATGGTACACTGACAGAAGCAGTCTCACAATTGGCCCAGATGCACTCCAAAATGATGGATGAAAGTAACGGTGTAGACAAGGATAAGAGCTGGTTTTCACTATTATGGTCATGGATGCCATCATGGCTGTCAGATGGACTGAAAATAATAGTGGGGTGTACTATTTTGGCTGGAGCTACTCTGATCATAATTAGATTTTGGAAGGCCCGGAAGGCACGCACGACTGACGAGTTGCTGGAAATGGTGGGAATGCACCCCTTGATGCCAGCAGATGACGGCCAGCATACAGGGGTGATAATACAAGAGAGGGAGAAGTTGCGCACCCAAATCATCACCAACCATCTAGACCCACCATCAGTGAAGATCGAGAACCCAAGGAACCCCAGGAGCTACATAGGAAGATGGGTATACTGTACTCCTGGAGGAACATGTGAATATATGTATTGGTCATTTGAAGATCATGTAAACCATTATGGACATCTCGGAGGGATAACTAAGATATGGAGGGTAAGAGGAGATAACGAGATGGATATGTTTGTGGTCGACAAGTCGACCAGAGGGGGGACTGAAGTGGGAGAATGGAAGACCAGGCTCCCGTCCTTCACCTCTCGCGCTTGGCCTAGAGGATCACGGCCCAGACACCCGCCGCGAGAAGAGTTTGTCCATTTACCAGACGACCAGGTACCCTGGTACAGGAACATACGGATGTGTCCATCTGCCTGCCCAACAGCCCGCACTGGCCATGCCGACACCTGCGGTTCAGATCAGCTAGACTAAAATCCACACGTCGTTAGAGATGCCATGACGACCTAGACAACGGGAAGCACTTCTGTACAAGTATACACACTGAACATTTCCACACCAATCTACACGAAGAACATACTCAGTGCTCTGACGTAGGCGACAGGCATATTCACGGACGTGCATCTTTATTATTTTTACATAGGCTTTCAGAATGCAGAAACGCAAGACGCATCATGAACTCATCTATAACGCTTGCTCACGCTTCTCTTGAAACCCATTACCACCATAGAGGTATAATGGAAACACGATACTGGTCATGGAAATATATGCTATTATAACCTAAAAGCACCTATGCACCAAACGGACTAATTATGCACCAGGCCCAAGTAGGCCTCAACCAAGAGCTCCCGTGGACATTAACAAAGCACGAGTCAGGTTGCTGATCCTGCAGAAAGAACCCAGTGGAGCAACCAGCCAAGGTCGTAATGTTGCAAACTCACGTTCCAAGAACAAATCATCAAAGGCACGATGTTGCAACCTCGCACTCCGCGCCCCAACGATAAAGTCACGGCGGCAAATTAAACCAGACGCGCAGTAGAAAAAGCAATATTAATTGTGCAGAATTCTGCCTCTTTCACGGTCCCTCCCCACGTGACCAAGCCGAACCTGACGAGATGCCAAAGCCCAGGAGAAAAAAGGCGTCTGGGTCCCTCGCTACGAGACACAGGCCGATACACTTGAAAGGCTCAATGGACATCTGCTACAGTGGGAGCGGTCAGTCTTCCACCTATGAATAAATCCTCACATTGTCTGCACGTACCCATATTGAAACATTGTTGCAATCACAGGTACACCGAGAGCTGGGAACAACGGTGGTCCCAGGCTGGGAAGCTCACGGGTGCACCAATCAGAACATGGGGCTCTTATCTCAGACGTCAGTAATATTAGCCAATCCTCAGGAGTCTTCATGTAACAATTCTTATGTATCTAATTGTAGGGACAACCCAGATATACCACCTGACTACACCTTGTCCACTAATATCATTCTCTATATGTGTACTATACTAACCCTACCACTCGAGCAACCAATTAAGAGTGGCGATAGGTTTTTTGTTAACTTTTTGAAGTGACGCAAGTAGCGCGTCATAATGCAGTAAAAAGGGCCTGCGAGCCCCACGATTGTGTGTGTGTCAGGACGAACGCGTACGCTCCTTGACCCATCCCTGCCGTTTGTATAAATAAACAGCAGAGTCACCTTGCTCCTTGTGTGTGTCTCATACTCTATCTCATCTGGGATATACGGGAGGAGTTGGGGCCTCCCTGCCCGGAGGTCTGCGGACGGCCCGGCCGACCCCGGCAGAATTTCCCCCCGACAGTCCCATCACTCTTTCAGTGTATCCTAAACCGGTGCTACTGTTCTACCCATGTGCAAGCACGTTCTATCCCTCTTTCAGTGTCTCTGATACCTGTGCTAGCGCGTCCTATCACTCGTTCAGTGCATCCTATACCAGTGCTACTGTTCTACCCTAGTGCAAGCACGTTCTATCCCTCTTTCAGTGTCTCTGATACCTGTGCTAGCGCGTCCCATCACTCTTTCAGTGCACTCTATACCAGTGTTTCAGTGTCTCTGATACCTGTGCTAGTGTGTCCCATTACTCTTTCAGTGTATCATATACCAGTGCTACTGTTCTACCCAAGTGCAAGCACGTTCTATCCCTATTTCAGTGTCTCTGATACCTGTGCTAGCGCGTCCCATCACTCTTTCAGTGTATCATATACCAGTGCTACTGTTCTACCCAAGTGCAAGCACGTTCTATCCCTCTTTCAGTGTCTCTGATACCTGTTCTAATGTTCTCCCTATCTGCTAGCACATTCTGTCCCTCCTTTAGTGTCTCCTATACCTTTGGCAGTGTGATAGTATTCTATCCTTGTGCAAGTACGTTCCATCACTCTTTCAGGCTGTCCTATCCCTGCACCAGTGTTCTTTCCATATTTTTTTTTATTTATTTTTTTATTTTATTGGTTTTTACAAACCTTTAAAATCTGACACAAGTTAACCACACATCTTTATCAAAGTTCCTTAGACCCATCCACGTAACATCCATTACTATAACTTTGTCAACTTTTTTCCATCTATGGTTATTCAACCAAGTTCTCTGTTTACCAGAGAACTTTCAAATATTGGTAGCAGACATGCTTCTATAATTTCCAGCAATCTTGTTAAGGGCAGGATTAATTTTAAGTCGGTTCCCTGGAACATTGAGCTCCACCACTCGTCCGCACACAATGATGGATGAGCTAAGCTCCAGGGCCCCAAGTGTATGGTCCTCTCAGATCTTAATTTTGTGCAAAATAGGACTAGATGTTTTAGTGATTCGTTTCCCTTTAAGCACAACCTACATTCAGGTCTCAGGTGGGAAAAACCCCTCCATGAGCGGAGGCGATCGTTCGTTTTGAACAAGTTCAATCTGAACAGTATAAATAGTCTGCGTGCCTGTGGATTAGGAAATAGAAGCACATATTTCTGAAGGCTGTTAAAGGCACGTGCTTCTAATGGAGCGTTGCGCGAACTACTGGCGGCAGCTCTTTCCGCACAAGTCTCGTCCCAATCTGTACGCCAGATCTTTAATTTAGCTGCATCCGGATTCTCATGAAGCAAATCGACTGTTATGTCGTATTTGTTCAAGATTGCCTCGCATCTGTTCGACCACATCTGGATAATTTTGTGATTTTCAGGTTGGGCATTGTAAAAGATCTCAAACTGTGGGATCTGCGCCCGACTACAGGTCTTTCGATATAAACACAACAGGCTCCAACATATTCTTGCGTGCAAGGATATTAAAGCCAGTTCATATCTTATACAAGAGGTTTTCACACCCCTAGGAAGTGTTAAAACTCTTGTCCAGAAACAATTTTCCAGTTTGGCTCAGATCTCATGGGGGCATCCCAGCGCATTTTCTGCGCCATATGTCACAACCGGTATGACCTTCTGTTGGTAAAAGGCCAAGACAGGACGTAATGAGAATTTGCCAAATTTCTTGTTGATTATCAGGGCTTGGTTTGCTAGTTGGTTGCATTTCCTTTTGGTTTCCGCAAGCCAGGGCCCGTCATTAATGGCCGAACTTATTATCATCCCCAGATACTTGACACTTTGTGAGATCTGCAACGTTTCATGTCCCAAAGCCAATGTTATGCTTTTTCTGTTCCTTACTCCACCGCCGTTCAAATTCTGCAGGACTAATATTTCGCATTTTTTGGTGTTAATTGTGAGCTTATTGGACGTGACGTATCGTTGCACAGCATTTAGTTTCCTTTGCAACCCGATCGGCGTCACGTCCATTACGATCAAGTCATCTGCGTAAAGCAGCCAGCTTAGATGTTTATTGGCCACTTTAGGTGGAAAGGATTTTACTTCGTTGATTGAGTCGCCGATGTCAGAAATGAACAACCCAAAAATGGCTGCTGCTAGTGGGCAGCCCTGCTTCACTCCCTTGAATGTGTCAATGGAGGAGGATAACAAGCCAGATCGATCCAGTCTCACTCGAATGGAGGTCTTTGAATGGAGTTCCTTAATTGCTGCCATTAAGTCTGGTGGACATCCCCAGTTCTTCAATTTGTCCCACAAGAGCGTTCTGTCGATGGTATCAAATGCGTACGAGAAATCTATAAATGCTAAATATACCTTTGTATTCGTTTTGATTGCCTCCATTTTGATTATGTTTAGCAATAGAAGATTTAGCGAGCAACCCACTTGTTTTACAAAACCTGATTGACGTTTGTCAACATGTGATGATGATTTTGACCAAGCTAGTAGTTTCTTGTGTAGCATTGTGGCATAGACTTTGCCTAACACGTCCAATAGTGCAACAGGCCTGTAATTTTTAGGGTCCGATCTGTCGCCCTTTTTAAAGATTGGTACAATAATCGCGCACTTCCAAGATTTAGGTGTTTGCCGAATTTGTGCTATTCTTTTGAAGAGTGTCTCACACAATCGTGCCCATATTTCTGGGAACTGTTTAATTGTAAAATTCGTGAGACCATCGGGTCCCGGTGCACGCAAGTTTTTTGCTTTCTTAATGATGTCTATTATCTCTTCTTTTCGAAAATCTAGATCCCATGGTTTGGAACATTCCTCCGTCGAGGCATCCACAGGCTCAGTTGAGATATATAGGCTTCCAAAGTGCGATATCCAGTCAGCCTCTGACACCATGCAAGCTTGAATTGCATCTTGGGGCGCGTGCACATTGTTAATAAGAGACCAAAAGGCTGATGTGCTCTTATTTTGTAATGTCCTCATCATCGCTTCGGCGTCGTTTTGGAGTATAATGTGTTTGTGCGATTTTAACCAGTTCTTATACGATTGCTTGGCGGCCTTAGCAGCTTTTAAGCTAGCTTGTTTACCTAAGGACTTCGCGTGTCTTAGATCGCTGCGTAGCATACGCTTGTCTTTCAGCACTTCCAAGTCGAAGCTGTGAGCACGCACATAGCTACTGTTTTTTAATCCTGCTAATTTAGGTTTAAACTGCTTCAGCAGCTGCTCGTATTCCAAATGCTGACTAACACTGCAGTATTCACTGGTAAGATTCTCCGTCTCATCTCTCTTCAATGTTAATCGCACTCTATTTGAGGTAGCCTGAATTTTGTGCTGCCACGTGCAAGTTGGAACTTTTTCAAGTGTGGAAAATTCTGCTACCAGCATATCATGGTCGCTTTCGTTTTTCTTTGTGACCTTCAGTGAGACTATTCGCGGGTGTAACAGCTCTGAAACGAACATATAGTCAATTATAGAGGCCTGATTTGCACGGTGCCAAGTGTTTGCAGGGGGCACGTCATTATGGATGTTTCCATTTAACATTTGAAAATTGCGTGCAGCCATCTCTTCTAACCACGACTGCTTCAGGTGTTTTTGTAACGCTCACCTGATTCCCGCAGAGGCGCCGGTCTTGACTGGGTGAATGCCGTATCTTCAAAGGTGATGTGTAACACACGGTTGGCTCTTTGGGCTGGACCTCTGTGCACTGTATGTCTGACTCGAAGAGTAAGATGTCTGCAGATAGAAAATATGGGATTAATGAACTGGGGTTATTGGGTGCCTCTCTCCTCTTCCCTTTCTCTTCTCCTGTAGAACCCCAAAGGTTAACACCCTCACCTTAGGTAAGTGAACGCCGAGCTCTCCATCTGCCTCGGGGCAGGGTGCCGTAACCAGTTTCTTCACTGGATAAGGGTGCATGCCTCTTGACCTCAGAGGACTGCTGTCCGTCGTTAACTGCACGAACGGTAAGTTCTGGGCACTTCAAATGTCTTAAAAGTCTTTTGTAATGATATCTCTTGTTTTGCAGGGTTCCGGCGATGGCGGATGGCGGGCTGATGAGAGTTGAGGATCGAACCCGCGTGAGGAATAGAAGCGCCTGGAAGCACGTAAGCGCTTGTAGCCTGCTTCACAATGCGCACTAACTGTCCCTTTTATGTTGCAGGTACAAGTTCGGAGCTTTAGAGAAGCTGAAGGGTGCTGGAATACCCACTGGATTCGGCGTGGGAAGGAGTAATGGCACGTGAGTAATAAAGTTGCCCAATGTCTTTAAACGCACCTTCTTTTGTCTTTCAGATGCGGGATGCAGCGCCGAAGTCCTCTGGAGCGTGCGAAGAGCTGGTAAGCTTTTGTCTTTCAGATGCCGGAATGCAGTGCGAAGACCTCCGGAGCATGCGAAGAGTAGGTAAGCCTTTGTCTTTCAGATGCCGGAATGCAGCGCGAGGCGTTGGTGACAGCCGATGGACCAGGTAAGAGATGCGCTGCCACTGAAGACCGTAGTGCTAACCTGTTCTTTCTTTGTCTTTACAGGTGCTGCTGAAGACTGGATTCCAGGATGGTAAGCCTTTGTTCCCTTAGGCCCAGGATCAGAAGCAGAAGACACGATGAGCGTTCTGCTGCAGAGAATGCAGAATAACGCAAAGCAAGATTCATCCATCGGGTGTGGTGTAAATAGCCTCCTGTAGTGCTTAGGTGTCTCCTTCCACAGCCTCGCCTAGGTGAGAAAAGAGTTCCTGCTTTCCAGAAGAGTTCCAGTGTTCTGAACCTAGGGAGTGGCTCCTGCCCCATCCAACAGGAAAAGTAGTCCCAAACAGAACAGGATCAGGGGCTCAACTGGCAGGTAAGTAAGCAGCATGGTCTGCTGCAGGTAAGTCCACCCAAGCATTATGAGCCCGGCGCTTCCAGCGCTGGGACTGGGCATCTTTATGAGCCTGGTGCCACTGGCGCCAGCACAGGGTCCAAAAGGTCCCAATTGGGACTGGCTGGCACTCGGAACCGGGGTTATGGGTCTGCTTCCAAGGGAGTCGGGCAAGTCCTGATCTTTTGGAAGCAGAGATCATGACAGTTTTTTTGTTATCGAGTTCAATGTTTTCATCAGGTCAATGTTAAGGTCTCCACATATCATTATGTTAGGCCATCCTGATAACACCACGAGAGAGTCCAATATTTCCATAGTCTTGTCTATAAAGACTTGTTCGCCGGCCCTTTTATGGTTCCAGTAGATGTTTACCACTATTAGGGAATCGGCCGGCGAACCTGCTGGGCCAGACCATTCTTAGGAGGTAGACTGAATGAATGGCGAGTGATTCGTTGAGCTTACAAGTCTCCAGTCTGAAGATCTTCTGATCATGGTGGCCAACCCTGCCATAGGGCGACCTTTCCTAGATTTTATGGCAGGATTGAGCGCAACCTCAAAGTCATTCAAAACCGGGGCTTCTGTTAGCCACGTTTCTTGTAAGCAGATAATCTGCAGTTCGTTAGTCCAATTTGAGTTGAATAAGTGCATGAATCCCCGAGTGTTCCAGGATGCAAAACTGCACACATTTTGTGCAGTACATTTTTGGCGTTATTGATGGGATGTGTTACCCAAAGCCTCGGACAGCCAGAGCCACTCCAGGGCTTCTATACTAGGATTTCCAGGTTGAGCTCCTGAGAGTTTGGTGGAGATCTGAGATGAATTTCCATTTATTGTTATGGTTATCTTGTCTTTTTGAGTCATTGAAACCATAGTTTGTGTCAGTGCTTCCTTATCGATTGGTAGTGAATTATTTATGACGCGCGTTGGGCTTTTATTGTTGCTTTGGCAAGAGCTTTTTTTTCCGGTTTCTTCGAGCACATTATTCTCTGGCAATGTTTTCAAGATGGATACTCGCGCTGCAGGTTTATGGTGAACAGAAGCATCGTCTGTGATGACCAATGACTGCTGTGATTCATTCAGTGCATAAACATCGAAGCCCAATGAAAATAATGCTGCGTTCTCTTCCAAGATTGTTGTCACAATTAGTGAGGACAACACGTGGAGTACTACCTTATCATTTCTGTTCTCATCGTAGAATTCCACGATCTTCAAGTCGTTAGAACTTATGGACCGTAGTGATGGTACCGAATGAAGAAGTCTAACAATGTTACCTCGATTCAGTATTAGCTTGTCCGAGAGTTCCAGCCTCTCAATTATAATTTTATGAATCGGCATTGTCGAGAAGTTCTTTTTAGACGATGAGCCTTTACTAAATCGCACGTGTTTTGGCACCTCTTTTGTATTGGAAGGGCGACACATGTTTCGTGTTGGTAACTGCGATCCAGCAGAGCCTATTTGGCCATTTTTTTTCTCCAAGGTCACAGGGTTAGGTACATCTGATGCAATTGACTCTGCAGTATTGAGGAGCTCATGATGGTGGACAGCTAAGGACCGCATCCTTTTTTCTTGTAAAGTTAAAAAGGGTGGACTCTCAGGGCCATTTGAGAGTGACGACACGCGTTTGTCTTTGTTGATGATCTGGCATATTCTGCCATGTTGAGTCATTTGCCGTCGCACCTCTTGAGGAGGCTCTTCTTGGTTCTGAGTTTTATTTATTATGACCGGTTCCATTGCAGGTGCCTGGTGTCCATTTAGACAGTCTTGTGCGTTTATGCTCGTCAGATGCTCAGTGCCAGTGGGCACGTCTCTCTCAGGTGGTGTCGATTCATTTTCAAGATCTATGTAGTCTACATCTTCGTAAATTGACATATTCAACATTTCGCTTGAAATGTCCTGAGCTTGGTCTATTAAGACCGAATCAGTGTTGCATGTGGAAGTTGGTTGACTAGCTGATGTTTGTTGTGATGGCTTGTTTGGCAGAGCTGACCCGAGTATGCATTTATTTAAAGTGCTGGCTACGTTTTGTACAACGTTGATATTTCGCAAAAATTTTCGCGCACCATTTAAGGACTTATGTTTCCGGCTCAGTTGGTTTTTTGTTTTTTTTGGTTGATTTCGCTGATTCGCAATTGTCCGTTTTGAATGAGGTAGGTTTGTCACAGGTAGGTGACCTCCATTAAATAACGGGTAGATGGCTGTTTGAGCCCCTTCCAAATTCTTTGAAGTAGGCTCGGCGGAAGAGTTTACACTCAAAGCCTGCTGCGAGCAAGCTGCCGCCTGAATGTCCGTTTGCGCTTGGTTAGAGATGCTCCGCGCTTGTTCAAATGCAGTATTAAAGGAGATGTCTAAAGAAGGGTCACATCCTGTGCTCCTAGAGGTTTGAGGAGCTTTACTTTGGTGGTCAGTTTGTTGCCGATCTGTATCTCTCAAGGATTCCTTCGTTTGCACAATTGAAGCAAGCAGCGGTACCGACTGAGCTCCGGGCTTGTCACCCACTTTCGACGATGTCCTAAACTCAGCGGCCGTATGCGCTTCCTTGTCTAGATTAGTCACAAGCGATCCTTGTACACTCCGTAAGTCAATGATTGGGGCCGGTAGAGTTTTTTCGCCCGCTCCTTCTTTAGGGTGACGTTCTCTGGTTGAGAGGCGGTCTTCGAATTTAAATATCGCGAGTGCCTCTCTCGCAACATCTGCCAATAGTTTTTTGTCCAGAGTGTCATTTTTCCTTTGCTCGTTTAAGAGGTTAAAGGATAAGTCAAGTCTCTTGAATCCTTCATGTTGAGTATGGTATGAGCGCTCACATACTTGCTCCAAGTAAATTAACTTGGAGAAAACTAAGGCCACCGTTGTTGATAGATCCCTAGTTGCTTCGTGCAAATTTTCATATAGTTTCATAAATGGAGCCAACGCAATTGTCGTTGATGACATCAGGATGGCTTGAAGGTCTTTCGGAGATGTACAGGTGTCTTCTTTAGGAGAAGACTCATGAACTTGATAGGCCCTAGTGTTTGTTGTTGGACCTTCCTTACATTGACGGATTTTAGGGAATGGCCGTTCCATGAAAGAAGAGTCTTGAGATTCGTCTCGGTTTGTCCCGTTTAAACCAGGAGACACTGACATAGCCGTAGACAAATCATTAACAATGTTTGTGTTGTGTCGAGTCGACACTAGCCTCTTTTGAGAGGATTGTAAGTGAGTAGATGCGTCATCAAGGTTAACATTAGACTCACCACAGCCGTCAATTTTTGCACGCTTATAGCACACTTTGTGCCAAATGTCCTCATTTGCTCCTGACAGCTGACAATTTGGTCTTTTGACTAAGAGTCTTTCCGTTAAAGGTGGCGACTGCAGTAGTCCCCTGTGTATGAGTTGACGGCATGATTTGTTCATTGCTATCAAGTTAACCAGGACTTTGTCAGCGATTCCCAAGGAGTCTCTCCTATTGTCTTCGTGCATGTGATCGTCGTCCTTGGGAAACTCTCTGACATATGTGCCTGTGGAACAGTTTGTCGGAGGAAGCGGCTCCGCAAATACTTCGTCTTGCAACACCTCGCCCTGGAGTCTACCAGGCCATCCCACTGGTTGGGCGGCGCGGGGCGAGATCTCATGGGGACGTACCTCATCAGCTCCAGCTGTCAGTAATGCTGCGCGTTCCCCCGCGGGGCCCAACCCTCCCTCCCCAGATTCCAATGGCTCGCTCGTTGGAGCGCTTGCTTTATTTTCACTCTCAGAGTGGCCACCCTCAGGGCAACCACTATCGCCATCTGCTGGAGGCAACCCGTACTCCCCCAGCGTTGACAGCCGCTCTGCAACTTCAGTACATACCGCGGACACCACAGGCCGAGCGCCCCCTCCTGATGTTGAGTTTCTGCATGCACTGCTGTTTCCGACCACCGGTTCAGCCCCAAACATCTCAGAGGATGCGAAGGGGGGAGGGATGGTCTCCACACAAGGCGAGATCTCAGAGTGTGCGGCAGAGTTTATGACAGAGTTTGTGGCAGCTCTGCCTGCGGTGACCATTTTTCTCTGGTTATCATCTGTTGATAGTTCCGTTTGTATAATTTGATCATTATAAACATCTGTAATCGGGCCAGGTGATGTATGAACATCGGGCCCGCTCGTCTCGACTGTGTAGTGCTCGCTCGGTTGTAACTCAGTCAAGTTTGGTGGAACAAACACACCCGCTGGCATGCTTGAGTTAGAGCAGTCGCGAGAGGCGGGGGAGGGTGGACAATCAAGGTCCTCTGAGTTCGAAACACAAGAAAAGTAACGACTTACTTTGTTAGTCGGCCCCCTGTGGCTAGGTACAGCAGATTCTACGGGTGCCTCTCGCTTCTTTTGTGCGCGGGTCCTTGATGCTGATGGAGCCGGTAATGATGGTGTAGTAACCGTCATAATTCACGTCGGCAATTTGTATGGCTCGCAGCTCGCCAAACAGCCTAACAGCAGGAAAGAAGTTCACAGCCCTTCACTCGCAGGGCTTAACGCCGCAAGGGCGCTTGAGGCAGCCACAAATAGGCAGGTGAAGTCAGGTGACACAGCAACAACTTCCCCTTAAGGGCACACGCACCTCAATGGAAACGAGTTCGTAGTTTGTAGTTCGTAGTCCAGTTACCATTCCAAAAGGCACTCCAGGCACTCCAAATAGGTGCTCGCCACAGCCTAACAGCAGGAAAGAAGTTCACAGCCCTTCACTCGCATTCCATATATAATTATGTTCTAAACTTCTTCTTTCAGCGTGTCCTATGTCTGTGCTCGTGTTCTTTCCATGTGCAAGCACAATCTGTCCCTCTTTTCGTGTGTCCTATACCTGTCGGTGCTCTGCCCATGTGCAAGCACATGCTATCACTCTTTCAGCGTATTCTATACCCGTGCTAGTGTTCTAACGATGCGCAAGCACATTCTATCCCTCTTTCCGTTTATCCTAAGCTCGTGCCAGCGTTCTACCCATGTGCCAGCATGTCCCATCCCTTGCTCAGTGTATCCTATGCCTGTGCCAGCGTGCTGCCCATATGCAAGCACACCCTCGCCCCCTTTCAGTGTGCTCGGCCCCCTTGTCATGGTGTTCTAACCCTGCACCCGTGCATTCTAATCGTACACCAGAGTCTAACATCTCAGTCGCAGTGCAGTATAACACTGCATCAGCGCTCCGCAAGTGCATGTCCTCTGTTCCTCACTGCGTGTTAACTGTGCCAGTGAGAGCTATCCACCTGGCACCTGCCGAGGTGGTATAGTTCAAGCAAGCGGCATTTCTAGCGCTGGTTTGTTGTGCACGCTCCCTGTGTGTGCCTTCCAGCCTCGCGATGCCGTGACCTGCCCGTGTGAGCGCTCACGCTTTCTGCGGATTCTAACACGGCCACGGTGAGTGTGAAGTATCGCTGGATCGGTGTGTCCTAGCCCTATGCCAGTCTGCTGTACCCTGGCTCGGTGTGTTCTGGATCTCAATGAGCGTGTTCTAGCGCTGTTTACATGGGTACCAGGCCTGGGTGAGCGCTGTAGAACCCTGCACGGGTGTGTTCTGTTCCTGCTCAGTGCGTCACACTTCGCATCGCGGTGTTTCGACCCATGTTCTAACTCTTGTCTGGGTGTTTGAACACAGCTTTCCTCTTGCAGCTTCGTGCCGGATGTATACACTTCTCTGAGGCAGTGCGCGGCCCAGCAGCCTCATGTCTTTTGGGTGCACCTGTTCCTGATGTATGTAGCTTGTATGGCATGCCTGATGCCTCCGAGATAAAGCCATCATTCGCGCATGCTCGGCGCCCGAGACCGTGCAAGGCGCAGTGAGGGGGCCCAGGGTCCCCTTCTTCCCAAGGCACTGATTGGCCATAAGCAGGAATGCATGATTGCTTTGATGGCGGCTCCTTGTCTCACCCAATACGGCCCCCCTTCCCCCAACCCTCCCCGTTTACCATTTCTACAATGCATTGTTTTATTGGCCTCTAACGACACCACCCGCACAATGCCCCCCCCCCCCGCTCTGCCCCGGGGCAGAAACGACTCCGCATCTCAAAGCAGGGCCAGACACAGGCTGGCAAGCGACATGTTATCTGTCTGCAGCGAACAAAGGCGGGACAGCGAGGGGACCGCGGCGAGGGCTCGTGGGGTCCCGGGCCCCGTTCACCTCAAAGCTCAGCTGCACCTGAAATCGGGCCATTAGCGGCAACAGTCAATCAGGGCCCTTATCAGATTGACTGTGCGTGCCTCGTGTTTGCTTTATGACTTTGACCTGTAACTAGGTCGATATCATAGGAGTTGGGTGCTCGGGAGGGGTCCAAGGGTTCATTGCTTTTAGTTTCTTTGTTATGAAGAAAGGGTCGTTGGGGTGGTCCAAACACAATCTATCAGCATCCAGCAGATTCAGAGGTTTGCCCATTGCAGGCATGCCAGCGGGAGGACCTTCATCCACTTCTACCTTTTTAACACAGCAACCAATTTAAAATCGGTAACCACTTAACTCTCTACCTGTGTGTGAGCAATTTCGTAAGCACAGCGCCCAGACGCCTCCGGGTTGGGTGCGCTATATAAGTGGCAAACATAAATAAATAAAATAAATAAATAACCCATTGCCTGCAGGGATTTGTAAGCCCATACTTGGACTGCGAAAAGAACTACAAGCCCCACACTTCTATTGGCTAAACCATCAGTGCTGGAGTCGCATGACCCTGGAGACATTGGCTGGAGGGCAACTCTCAGAATTCCAATGAAATAACACCTTATTCAGCACGTGTATGGTGCATCCCACAGACTAGAGCCAGTCTGATCATGCAGTTGGCACCATCAACCAACGTAATGGTAATCATTGAATTCACAGTGACACACTCACTCACAGTCTGCCGCACACACTCTACCCTGTTCACTCCAGCACATTCAGAATTACAGTCGTATGTCATGTCACGTGAAGGTAAGTTATGTCATACATGGCATCCTGGAATACCCATATAAAACCCAGTGAGTCATTATCGTGTTAAAGGTGAGTTTTGACATCACCACTGACTTGTAATATGAAAATGATGTCATTACAGTTCTGTAATCAGTTATTACAGTAGACGTCTGAGGTCACAATGCCTACTAGCTGTGGCAGCACAGAGCGGAGTTCCACTTGCCACTGCAGCTCTTAATCAAAGCAGTTTTTGAGGTTCCTTTTTTGTAAAATACCTGTCGTTGACACTTTACAGTCATTGATTAATAGGGAACACTTAATGATAGTATCTTGACTTTGTGTGTGCGCTGCTGGCGTCAAGCATCTATCTGCATGACATGTCTTATTTTAAAGCAAAACAGGTTTTTAGATGAATTTTTTTAACCAACGAGTACGTTTGATACTGCATTTCATTGTTTTTCTTTCAATTAAACAGAGGCTTAACTGATTATATAGATCAGCAACTAGAAGATCGCTAACACTGGATTAAGCAAGAGGCCAAGTATTACATGGGATGACAGTGGGTGGCCTTGCATGAGAAGGAATAAACACCCCCTACTATGTGCAAAGGGGATATTGCAAGTCACCCCAGAGCTCTGTGACCTTTGAAAGGAACTCTGTCGCTCCTCCACTTGGTCATAGAACTCTTCAGTAACATGCATGATCCTTATAACAGGAGGGAGTACTTTATCCCATTTTCTGTATCATAGTCTGCCATGCGCTGACGTTCCCGGGAAGCTTGGCATTGCCTGTATGATCCTAGTTTGACATTCCCAATAAGATTGACATTTCCAGTTCAACTGTTCAAGAAGCTTTCAAATGTACACAGATTGTGCAGACTGCACTGAAATATTCCAAAATGGCCCCAACAATAGTAGCCCTAGTGGTGATGTGAGCTACTCAACCATACGCACAGTGCGGTGTGCTCGCCTGTTATTTTTTTAAATTTGAAAAGAAATTGAATGATGGTAGATCAACTTCTGGAAAATGTGTGGGGCTCATCTGGACACATTTTCTA
Organism: Ambystoma mexicanum; assembly: GCF_040938575.1. Classification (NCBI taxonomy): domain Eukaryota; kingdom Metazoa; phylum Chordata; class Amphibia; order Caudata; family Ambystomatidae; genus Ambystoma; species Ambystoma mexicanum. The sequence continues at coordinate 1,438,899,677 of NC_090922.1, forward strand.
TGTTCAGCGCATGACATACGCATAGACCGGTGTACTCTCGGTGGTCACAGCCTAGAGGCGCATTACCCCTGTCATATTTAGTTGGGATATGACAGGTGGAGTACACGAGGCATCTCCAGAAGGGTGAGGACAAACTCTTCCCCCTGCGATGGCCAGCCTAATTAACTAGCAAAGGATCCATGGATCCACATTGTCCTTTTGTTGATCCCTGCATCTGGTGGCAGTGATTAGTATTATTAATATACAAATAGAATGTACTTCAAACAGGCCCACATGAGGCTTGGCTGCAGAAGCTAACAAAAGTGACAGGAAACCCCAAAACCTTTTCATATGCACTGTGTCAACCTGAAGCCAGCTCCCGGCCTTAGTATCGATTGACAGTGAAATGTCACGTCTGGGAATGCATGTATTAAAGTAGTCATCCCCACAGGGGAACCCCATTCATAAGGTACGAGTATGTGAATTGACTGCACCTGAAGGTTTGGTCTCAACACAGCTTCAAGGGAGCCCTGCTGCTTTAATGAGGAACCACAGAGAACTCCTTTAACCAGAGAGACCCTTTGTACCACAAAAGACAGGAAGATGGATGGGATTTACAGGAGATTATTGGTGGGGACTCAGGATTGGTTTATTTAGGTAGGCTTAGCCTACATCAATCACTGTGGTCCATTTGGTTTAAAGGATGGTTCAGCCCCAGTTCATCTGAAGGCTTCACCAGAAGCAGACAGAATAACTCCTCATTAGACCCTGGCTGTAGGTACAGTCTGCCTTACATCTCCCACCAGTAAGGCAAGGCCAGGACCTCCAAGAGGGAAGCCTCTGAACCAAACCAAGGACAAGGCAGCTGCTTGCAACACTTCAGAAACACTGACCAGCGTGGAGACGATTCCTGACTCAGCCGCAGTGTAGGCCAGCCCACAGCCGTCCATCCAGCTTCGCACGATGAACTGCCTTTCACCTGATACCCATAGCTGTCTCCCATCTTGAACTCTGTTGCAGAAGCTGCAAAGTGCCCTGAGACAGACTCGACCCTGTCGAGCACCAAGAACACCTACAAGCACAAGGTACATTGTGGTTCTTTCCCCCTGGTCATTCTCTGAAGGCCCTAGTGACATTTTATGACAAATTTCTCTGTTTGTGCTGAAACCAAGTATCCTTGAACTGTTGCGATTATTTACTATACCGACTACCCTCCTGTCAGTATCCAGAGTGCATCCCTTTTCCTTCTTTTCCTTCTTTGAAAACGGTCCGTCCTCTGCATTCCGGTACAGGGTGGGCTGTATTTCGTAGTGTGCTGGGACTTTCTGTTGTGATAATAATGAAGTAGGTACTTCTATTCAACCTTGACTGGACCGTACCTTTTATCATTGGTTAATAATGGTATTTTCACTCTGTTGGAACTAACCAACGATCCATAACTCACTCCATAGGCAATGGAACCTTGGTTAAGACACTGGCAGAGAAGGTGAATGAACTTGATCTGGCAGATGACATCGTTTTTGCATATCAGCAAACACTAGAAAAAGCCACTTATACTTTAGCACCACTGGGAAACAAGCAGGTGGTGGAAAGACATGGGGCCTCATTATAAATCAGGCGGTAAGGGGTTAATGGTGCCGGTAAAGGTGCCGGCGCCGTCAACCCCGTACCGCCTGATTACGAGGTCCCCTCGCGGGACTCTGCACGTCTGCTTTTACCAGACATGCAGAGCGGGTCCCACGAGGGGAAGAGGGAGGAAACAACGGGCCGCTCGTAATCAGCCCATTGTTTGCTCCCTCTCCCATTCCCATTCAGCCCTATGGGGGCTGAAATGGGACTGGGGAAGGTCCGGGCCCGGGTTCCTGAAGGGAGGTATTACCAGGCCCTCCGAACTCGGAATGGCCCGGTAATTCCCCATTCTGGGAACCCAGACCCGATTTTGGCGGCAGCCATGCCGCCAATAGCGTCATGGCTACCTCCAAAGTCGTAATGACGGCAATGGTATTGCTTGGTTCATCCCAGATATGCAAATCCTTAAGACCGCTAAAATCAAGTGTCTGTACTCATGGAAGTCCTCGCATGATGATTATTATAAGGAGGCTTATATGAGAGCAGCCTAAACGTTTAAAGAAGCCGTTATACTGGCAAAAAAGCACCTTTGATGCTAGGATAGATAAAGCCCAGTCTGAGTCCAAGGAACTCTTCAAGACTTTGAATGAGCTAGAAAATTCAGGCCCGATTAAATCGGATACGGTTATGAAGGATGTTGCTCGGTGCACTACTGCACTACTTATGCTACTGGACCTTCCCGCTGCCTTGGACCTGGTGAACCAAGCACTACTGGTCACCAGGTAGAGGAAGGTGGCAGGTTTTCCAGAGAGCGCGTTCCTCAATGGGTTAACACATTTTTGAGTAAGAGATGGTGCAGAGTCTGCAGCAAGGTTGCTGAAGCTCCGCCTGTACTTTTAACATATGGCGTGCCTCAGGGGGCTTCTCTATCCCCCTCTCTTTATAATGTTTTTACTGTACCGCTCTTTAGACTAATGGTAGAAAACAATGTTGCCTTTGCCAATTCTGCTGATGACACGCAATGTGTCATCCCTCTGTCCAGTAAGCACAAAGATGATGAGGAGACCATCAATAAAATATATGGACTCATCCAGCTATGGATTATTACCAATGGTTTGGCATTGAATAAGGAAAAAAAACGAGCCGATGGTGGTTGGTTAAAAGTTGAAGATACGCAAATAGATACGCAAATAGAGAATAGACTACACTCAATTCCATGTGGCAGGATGTAATATCAAAACTAAAGAAAACTTTAAAACACTAGGGATTTACCTGGACCAGAAACAGACTAACCTCCTCTACTGCATATTACATCAAGTTGCTAGTGCAGCTTTGTCTTTTTATCTCAAAAGTTAATTCTGAAACCGTGGCAAGAGCTATAATCAGTTCTAAAATTGATTATTGTTGCAGACCGGCTTGTGGGCATAGCCAAAAGACAATGTACTCGACTGCAAACCATTCAGAATAGAGCGGTCAGTGTAATCACTGGTCTACAGACGAGGGATCATATATCCGATGCCAGGCGTCATTTACTGTTATGCTCACCTGGTTCCCACGGGGGCGTCGATCGGAACTGGACTGCTAAGGTCTCCACCAACGTTATTCGTAGTGCAGAGATGGCTGACTGGACCAGCCCTCCTAGCTTCATCTGCTTGATTCGTATAAGTAGTTTCCTAAAAGCAGGAGGCGGGAATTAGCCACCTAGTGGATGTAAAGAAACACTTGTTTAATTTGTTCCCTCTAAACACCTCCGATATTCCCCTTTTGTTGTCTCACCTTATTGTTTTTAATGATGAGCTCTCCATCCTGCACCGAGCGCAGGGGCATGTAGAATCCCAGTTGCTTCACTGGTTTGAAGATTTTGGGCGAGTTCCAGACGTGTTGGACTCCGTGGTAAATGGCAAGGAGCCGTAAGTATAATGTCTATAGGGTTCAAATGTCTGTTATTCACTCGTTTTTTCCCCTTTGTTTTGCAGCTTGATCCAGGAAGAGTTCACCTGAAGTGCTGCAGGTTGCGCGTAGGTAAGTGTCTGTATTACCCAGCGTTGTCCGGTAAAAGCAAGTAAATGTCTTTAACCAGTGTCCTTTCCTCCCACTGGTGCGGCGTTAAAGATATGGAATGCCGATGAAAGATGTCAAGGAGCGGTAACTCTGGTGAGTATAATATGGTTGTTTTGATTGTCTTTGGCCCCCGGCTCACCTTGTTCTCTTTGTCCCTTCCAGGGGCCACGGATGCAGTGACGAAATGATGGCAGCAGTGCTGGACCGTGGAGATGCCAACAATCACTCGCACACATCTGTTAACATTACAAAAATATCATGACGATTCACTGATTCATAGATAACTAAAAGTTCCTACCCCCATGACAACAATCACTCGCACACATCTGTTAACATTACAAAAATATCATGACGATTCACTGATTCATAGATAACTAGAAGTTCCTACCCCCATGACAACAATCACTCGCACACATCTGCTAACATTACAAAAATATCATGACGATTCACTGATTTATAAATAACTAGAAGTTCCTACCCCCATGACAAAAATCACAAGCACACATCTGCTAACATTACAAAAATATCATGACGATTCACTGATTCATAGATAACTAGAAGTTCCTACCCCCATGACAAAAATCACAGGCACACATCTGCTAACATTACAAAAATATCATGACGATTCACTGATTCATAGATAACTAGAAGTTCCTACCCCCATGACAACAATCACTCGCACACATCTGCTAACATTACAAAAATATCATGACGATTCACTGATTTATAAATAACTAGAAGTTCCTACCCCCATGACAAAAATCACAAGCACACATCTGCTAACATTACAAAAATATCATGACGATTCACTGATTCATAGATAACTAGAAGTTCCTACCCCCATGACAAAAATCACAGGCACACATCTGCTAACATTACAAAAATATCATGACGATTCACTGATTCATAGATAACTAGAAGCTCCTACTGCCATGCAAACACTAACACCATCTGCTACATTCAAAAAGCGTATGAGATACGCTGATTCACAGATAACTAGACATCACCCCCATTCTAGAAATCACTCACAGACCTCTTCTAACATAAACACATCTTATGACGATTCACTGATTTACAGATAACTAGAAGTTCCTACCCCCATGCAAACACTCTGGCACATCTGCTAACATGCAAAAAGCTTGTGTAGGTTCACTGATTCACAGATAACTAGAAACTCCCACCCCCATGCAAGCAATCACCCACACACATCTTCTAACATAAATAAATCGTATGAAGATTCACTGATGCACAGACCAAGCAATCACCCACACATATCTGCTAAGATCTAGAAAGCTAATAAAGGCTCACCTATTCACAGATAGCTAGAAGCTCCCACCTCATGCAAACAATCACCCACGCGCACTTGCTAAGATTCAGGAAGGTTTTGAAATCACACTTATTCACAGCTAATTAGAAGCTCCTAAATCTATGCAAATATTCTCCCAACAACATCTGTTAGGATCCTGAATGTTTACAAACACTGACCTATTCATAGAGAACTAGAAGGTCCTACCTGCATGCAACCAGTCACCCACACAAACTTGACAGCTTCATAAATCTTATGAAGACACGCTCATTCACAGATAACTCGAAGCCCCTACCCAACAGTCTCAAAAAACGTATAAAGACCAATTCCTAGACCCATGCAATCAACCATGTGTCCCTGCTAAGATCAAGAAAAGTTATATAGACTCATCTATTCACAGGTAACGAGAAACTCCTACCCCATGCAAACAATCAACCACACACATCTGCTAAGATCTGGAAATCTAATAAAGACACTCCTATTCACAGAAAACTAGAAGCTCCTATCCACATGCAATGAAATCACCCACATGCACCCACTTAAAGTTTGAAAGCTTAAAAAGACTCAGCTATTTAGAGGTAACTAGCAGGTCATAACCCCCAAGCTACCAATCAGCCAAACACATCTCCTTGGATTCAGAAATCTTATAAAGACTGAGGCATCCATAGATAATACAAGTTCCATCCCTATGCAAAAACATCACACTCACACACCTGCTAAGATTCAGCGAGGTAATGAAGATTGCTCTCTCTCATCTTATGCCCCCTTGCATTCTAAGACTGCGTTCGCTCTCTCGCGACTTTGGCCTTGTATGTTCCCACGCAACCCAAGAATGCATGCCCTCCATTGCTTCCTAGGCCACAGGTGTCCCCTTGCTTTCCTTGATCATGTGCGCTCCTTGTGTCCTTGACCGCGTGCATTCCCATGCATTCCTTGATTATGTGCACTCCTTGCTTCCCAGCCCACTTGCATTCCTGCGCATACCTTGATCATGTGCGCTCCTAGCGTCCTTGGCTGCATATGTTCCCGTGCATTGCTTTGATTGCATGCACTCCTCACTTCATAGGCCACGTGTGTCCCCTCACTTTCCTGGAATGCGTGCACTTCACTCTTCCTATGCTGCGTGTGTTCCCATGCATTCCTTGATTGCGTGCACTCCTTGTGTCCCTGGCCATGTGCATTCCCACGCATTCCCTGATTGTGTGGGCTTCCTAGAGCTTAGACCGCATGCATTCCCTCACATTCCTTGATTGCGTGCGCTTCTCGCGTCCTGGGCCATGTGCGTTCACGCGCATTCCTTGATTGCAAGGGCTCCTTGCGTTCTTGACCGTGTGCATTCCTGCACATTCCACGATTGCGGGCGCTCCATTGTGCTTAGGTCACATGCACTCCCTCGCATTCTTTGATCGCAAGCGCTCCTTGCTGCCTGGGCCGTGTGCATTCCCTCACATCCCTGATCGCTTGCGCTCCCTCACAACCCTAGGCCTCCTTCTCGAACTGCTGTATGCCCTGAGCTTCCCCTATGAGCCCTTCCTTCCCTCCTCCTAACCCCCTTCACCTGACCTACTGTGTACTTTGTGATTTGCTCTCCAGGGTTTGCTGTTTTCTTTCCCTCTAGGTTCCCTTGGTAGTTGTCCTGCCTTGGGTTGTTTACTATCCATGGTTGCTTGCTTACATGGTACTGCCTGCAACCTTGCTGTTCATTGTTTTCTAGGTTCCCTGGTGGATTGCTCTGTCTTTGGCGTTTTTGTATCTCCTGGCTGTTTGCACACTGCATCCTTGGTGTTCATTATTTTTCTAGGTTCCCTGGTTGATTGCTCTGTCTTGGCGGGTTTTGTTTGCATCATTGTATCCCTGCTGTTCATTCTTTTTCTAGGTTCCCTGGTTGGTTGCTCTGTCTTGGCTGTTTTGTTTCTCCTGGTTGTTTATGTCATTTTATTGTCTATATCCTTGCTGTTCATTCCTTCTTTCAGGTTCCCTATTTCATTGTTCTGTTTTTCTAGAGGCAATTTGCTTTTGATTGCTTGTCTATATTTTGTTTCTGATTTTGGTCATTGTTCTGTCCACTTTATGCCCTCCTCCTTCTCTGTCCTACCCTCATCCTAGTGTTTCTCCTCCCTCCTGCCTGCCCCCTAGCCCATACCTCAACCCTCCACTCTCCACTGTCCCTTCTCCCCCACTTTGCCCTCTGCACCCTCTATGGTGCTCTCTGTCTCTCCTATATTCCATAACTGTATGTCTATCGACTATCTTATCCTTCCCACTAGGTCTGGTAGGACAACATTCAAGGGGGATATCTTGATCTCCAACCCAGGCCTCCCCGTCACTGAAACCTCCACCAGTGCTTCTTCCAAACACACCCTTACCGACACCCTCTTTTTCATTCCCTATGCACGCCTATGGACACTCCATATGGTCTCTGTTCTTTTCCTTCTTCCTCTTCACCCATAAAAGGTGCTACTAGATGGGAGGCCCTCCTGGCCCCCTTCCACTCCTTCAAGACCATCAATAATGGGTATCGGGTAATATTATCCCCACTAATAATGTCGCCATATATATGGTTGTGGCGTTAGGCCATAGGCAATATTATTAGTGGGGATACTTTACGGGTTATTTGGACCAGGAGTTGCGGGGGTGGCCCCCGCTCCATCAAATGAATTATCAGGGTTGCGGGGGGATCCCCTGCAGGTTCCATGGCTTAATATCCCCACAAAAATATGACAATAATTTTGTATGGCGATATTTTTGCAGGATATTAACACATGGAACCCATTAATGCTTACCTAAATGGCACCATCTTGGTCCAAGGCCCACAGGCCATCATCCTCCATTTTGATAGACTCTTCCCACACCTTATCAACTTCCCTTCTTCTCCTGCTGTCCCTTCTCTCCCCTCTTTGGCTCCTCTGTCTCCCTCTTCCCCTGCCACCTCTACAGCGGTCCCTGCTACTTCTACAGCCACCCTGTTGCTCCTTTCTTCTGCCACCCCTCTGGCACCCACCTCCTCTTCCTTGACTACCTTGCCCTCCCTCTCCTCCTTCCTCCTCTGCCCATCCTTGGGCACCCCCAACACTTCCTCAGGGCGTATCTCTGACCTGTACCCATCCACGGAGGTCTTTCAAAGGTGGTAACCTGCTCCACATTTCCACCCTCAACTCTCGCTCAGCTGTCAAACACTCCTCTGACATCTGCCGTCTCCTGGAAAATCTGGATCTGGATGTCCTCGGTCTGACCGAGACGTGGTTCACAGCCAGCTCTGTCAGGAGCTTTGACACTCTCCTTCCTGATGGCTGCAAGATCGTCGCAATGCCCACAACCAACTGTCCCGGTGGGAGTGTAGCCCTGATGTTCCCGGAGTGGATCACTGCTTCTGTCATTCCTTTGCAGGACTACTCCTCCTTTGAATGGCTGGTCTCTCTCTCCTAGCCTATCTCTCACTGTGGCCACTATCTATCAGCCGCCCAACCAGGTAGCCCCCTTCCTCTCTGAGTGGGCGGATTTCTTCTCCTCCTTCCTCGCCTCTACCTCTCAACATCTCCTCCTCTGAGACCTTAACATCCACCTGGATTATCTTGTCCTTCTGCAGGACTCTTTTGCAACCTCTGCGACTCCCTGTCCCTCTATTCCTCCCTCTGTCCTAACCCACTCTGCAGGGTACACACTGGACGTTCTGATCTCCTAAGACCTCCCCCATCAAATCCTCTCACCACTCCTCTCTCCTGGACTGACCACTTTCTCCTTTCCTCCCATCTTTCTCTCTCTCTACCCAGCAGGCCAAGACGATCCCATCACTGCCACCTACCTTCTCAGTCATTCGATCCATGCAGCGTGTGTCAGTTGAGGATTTCATGCTAATTTCTCTCCTCCTTCTGCACCTTTGGCTGACTCACACACATCGTGACACAGCCCTCTCTAACCTCCATCGTTCTATCTCTGACACTCTTGGTGTACTTGCCCCTGTCATGAGGATCCACTTGAAGCCTAAATCCAAGTGCAACTCTTGGTACGACTCAGACCTCATCACCCTGAAACGCGCAGGGTGGCTGAGAAGAAGTGGAAGGCTGCAGGTGCACCCTCTGACAAACTAGCCTGCCACCTGCTCCAAATGCAGTACAGTCTCTCTGTCCTCGCCAAGAATAGAGAACATATCCAAGCCTGCATCTCTGCTGCATCTAACAACTCGGCCAAACTCTTCAAAATCTGCAAGGAGCTTGCCAGCCCTGCTGCAGTCGCTACCTCTCCTGTTCCTTCCCAGGCCCTCTGCACAGCCTTGCCCTCTCATTTCATCACTAAAACTCAGGACATCCTGTCCACCTTCTTTTCCTCTACCTCCTCCTCCTCCTCCTACTCCTACTCCTCCTCCTCTTCCATGCCTGGCCTGCCTGTGGCCTCTTCTCCTCCTACCTTCTCTTACTTTCCCTTGTTCACCCCAGGCAATATTTCTAGACATGTCCGATCTATGAAAGTCTCGTCAACACAGGTTCTTCCCTGTTCTTCCAAAACCATCAAGGACCACATTGACACTCTTGCTCCAGCCCTGGCTGATTTCTGCAATCACTCTTTTGCTACTGGAAATTCCCCTCCCCTGAAGCACTCCCTTGTGCACCCCCTTCTCAAAAAGCCCTCTGCCGATCCTTCCTCTAGCACTATCTCTAACTCTACTCTCTAACTATCGCACAATCTCTATCACTTCTTTCTTGGGCAAACTCTTGGAAAGCTGGCCATCTGGCAGCTTAACCTGCGCACTGAATCTGTTGGTTTTCTCCATGACCATCAGTCTGGCTTCAGAGTGGCCAGAACTGGAAACTGGTCTCCTGAACATCCGTGAAGACCTGCTCTCCAACCTTGACTTAACTCTTTCTTCTGCTTTCGACACGGTCAACCAAGCCATCCTGCTCAAGTGCCTCCGTGAAAACCTGGGGATTACTGATCATACTCTGGACTGGCTGGCCACCTTTCTCACTGACCAACCCTCTCAGGTCCAACTGGGGTCCTTCGTCTGTTCTATCTCTCTCTCTGTGATGTTCCCCAGGGGTCTAACCTCTCTCCTTTGCTGTTCAACCAATACCTGGTTCCTCTCGCCCACCGCATAGCTGCTCTCTGCTCCAATTTTTTGTGATATGTGGCTGACACCTAGCTCTCTTTCAGGCTCCCCTCGGCCACCTCTACTCCTTCTCTCATTCCTTACTGTCTGCAATTCAGGAATAGTGTGCCGCTTATGATCGCTGCCTCAATGCAGTAATACAGAGATCCTCCTCATCGGAACACCACCACCCTCCTTTACTCTTTCTCTCTGGCTGCCACTCTGGGTCCTCTTCCTTCTCCTACCTGTGAGGCTAAGAACCTTGGGGTCATGTTCGACTCCACCGTCGCCTTCTCTCATCATATTTCTGCTGTCTCTAAGAGGTCAAGTCAAACTATCAGCAGCACCTCCTCAGAGGTATTCTTCCCTTCCTCACTTTCCCCCAGAAGTCTGGTCCTCTCAAGGCCGGACTACTGCAACAGCCTCTTTCCAAATCTTCATGCCTCTACTCTCCATCCTCTACAATTTATCCACAACAGGACTGCTAGCCTTGTAATTGGCCTCAAGCCCAGGGCTCATCTCCAGCTCCGAAATCTCTTCATTGGCTACCAGTGGTGGCAAGGATCAAGTTCAAGACCCTCTGATTGTCCACAAGGCTTTCTGGCACCTGGGTCTGCACTACTGCCAACTCTCTCTTCCTAAGTATATCCCTTCATGAGTTCTCCGGTCATCCACCTCCAAGGGTTGGGGGCAGATCTTTCTTCGGCTCGGGCCTCCCTCTAGAACAGCCTCCCTGCCTTTCTCAAACTTGAGCAGAACTATCTTCTGTTCCAGAAGCAACTCAAGACCTTCGTCTTCGCTTACACTTTCTCTCTTCCTCTCCCCTGCTAATGACCCATCTGTTCCACTCACTGGTCACCTGGCCAACCTCTGAATTTGGGTCCAGGTCCCTGCCTGTCCAGTTGCACCTTGCACTGCCTCTTGGCCCCCAGCACTTGTGGTATGCATCTGTAACCCTACAGTCCCCTCTCTCTGCACTTATGAGCCAACTGCTGGCTGCAGCCTCTGATTATCGCACTTAGCCAACCGCTGGCTGCACCCTGTTACCTGCACTTCTCCATCCCACCTCCCCATTTGCATTTCTGCCCCCCTTTTTGGGCTTCTCCCCTCCCCCTCCCTGTGCTTGCGCGATCTGCACGACACAATGTCCAGTAAGATCGTTGTTTTGTCCTCCCTTTGTGTCCCCCTCCTTGTCTTGTCGCGCCTAGAAACACTTGTGTACAGGCGCGCTATAAATGCCATATCATATCATATATCATTCACCCGTCACAGTTAATTAAAAGGTCCTACCCCATCAAAAAATGTCAACCACATGCACCTGGTGATAAGGTTCCGTAATATAATAAAGACTCAAATATTGAACGATAACTAGATGTTCCTACACCCATGAAAAATCACCCAAATGCACCAGCTAAGATCCAGAAAGCGTGAACAAATGTACCTGTTCACATATAACTAGAAGCTTCTACAGCCATGCAAAATAAAAATCACCCATAGCCACCTCCTAAGATTCAGAAAGTTAATAAAAGCTTCCCTATTTGCAGATAATTAGAGCTCCTACTTCAATGCAATAGATCACCTACAGACATCTAATAAGATGTATAAAGGTACTAAATTCATAGCTATTCCCTACCCTGGTGCAGCCAATTACCCCCTCACATAGGCACCGGGTACACAGTGGGAAAAAGGGCACTTGCCCCCATTCTTCTGAACAACGGGGGCAGGAGTGCCATTTTGCCCAGTGTAGATTCTGGAACCATAAACCAAGACATTTATTTTCTTCTAAATCACTTGGGCTTCTAGCTCCTCTCCTGCTGGACTTATTGGAGTATTAGTATGCACCTTGCAGAATTCGCAAGTGTCCCTCACTTCAAAGTGGGAAGGCAACCTCCTTGACACCGCAGCCTTGATTGGGGTGTGGGGGTGGGGGGTCTGGTGGAGGACAGGCCAACGCTATGGGAGAATTAGGGAATCCTAAAGTAGAATGCTGCAAAGACAGCTCAGCAGGTTAGGTGACTATAGCTGAGATGTATGTTTAGACCTACCTGTAAAAGCTATAGCATTTTTTCCAATTCCTGCTGCTAAATGTGCTGTAAAATGTGTTGTTTGGACCTGGGGTGAATACGGCTCCCTTGCTTCTCTTGCTGTGGGATTTTCTGCCCTGCTGCAAAAATCAAAATCTGGTTCTGCCCCTGTAACGGGAATCAAAACTTGGCACATATGCCCCCACACATCTACTAAGATTCATGAAGGTAACAAATATTCAACGGTTCAAAGACAACTAGAGGTTTCTACCCGCAGGCAACCAATCACCTGCACCAAAACACGTGACTCTGTGCACCGAGTCTCTGGGTTCTAAACCTGGAGGTTAGGCAGGTACGCCAATGACCCAACCCTAAACACCTGTCTCAGTGCAACCAATCACCCACACCAGAACATCTGTCTCTGTGCAACCAATGACACACACCTAGACATCTATCTCAGTACAACCAATGGCCCACACCAAACCAGCTGTCTCTGTGCAACCAATCTCCCACACCAAAGCAGCTGTCTCTGTGCAACCAATCTCCCACACCAAAACAGCTATCTCAGTACAACCAATCTCCCACACCAAACCAGCTGTCTCTGTGCAACCAATCTCCCACACCAAAACATTTATCTCAGTACAACCAATCCCCCACACAAAACCAGCTGTCTCTGTGCAACCAATGACCCATACCTAAACACTTATCCCAGTACAACCAACTTCTCACACCAAAACACCTGTCTGTGGAACCAATGACCCATACCTAAACACCTATCTCAGTGCAACCAATCACCTCCACCAAAACAGCTGCCTCTGTGCAACCAGTCTCCGGGTTAAACCTGGAGGTTAGGCGGGTATAATATGATAGGTTGTTTATAATGCGCTTAATACCCAGAGAGCACATTGCGGCTGAGCTATCCTCCCGAGACAATGACAATGACCCAACCCTAAACACCTGTCTGCGTGTGACCAATGGCCCAAACACAAAAATATATCTCTGTTCAAACACCCACACCAAAAAAAACTATCTCTGTGCAACTAATGACCCATACCAACACAGCTGTCTCTGTGCAACCAATCTCCCACACCAAACCAGCTGTCTCTGTGCAACCAATCTCCCACACCAAAACATCTATCTCAGTACAACCAATCTACCACACCAAAACATCTATCTCAGTACAACCAATCTCCCACACCAAACCAGCTCTCTCTGTGCAACCAATCTCCCACACCAAAACAGCTAACTCTGTGCAACCAATCTCCCACACCAAAACATCTATCTCAGTACAACCAATCTCCCACACCAAACCAGCTGTCTCTGTGCAACCAATCTCCCACACCGATACAGCTGTCTCTGTGCAACCAATCTCCCACACCAAAACATCTATCTCAGCACAAGCAATCTCCCACACCAAACCAGCTGTCTCTGTGCAACCAATCTCCCACACCAAAACAGCTGTCTCCGTGCAACCAATCTCCCACACCAAAACATCTATCTCAGCACAACCAATCTCCCACACCAAAACAGCTGTCTCTGTGCAACCAATCTCCAACACCGAAAAAGCTGTCTCTGTGCAAAGAATTACCCCCACACCTTCCACGATTGAGAATGGCTAAAAGACTCCCTTATTTAACAGGTATCCATTAGTAGCGAGGTATGTGCCCCCAATCACTGACCCACTGTGGGTAAGATTCAGGAAGCCTATTAAGGAACCTGTCCAGACATCAGTAGAAGTTCACAAGCTCATGCAACCAATCACACACAAGCACACACACACACAAATCTGCTAAGAGACAGAACGCTTGAAAATAGTCACATAGTCACAGAACACCGAAGCACCGGTCACTGAGCGGACAATCACGCACGCACGTCACTTGCTAAGGGTCAAACAGCGTTTAATGTATCTTCAAATTACTAGAAGCCCAGCACCCCATGCAACCAGTCTCGGACATTAATTAAGGCTACACACGAATAGCCAACGGCAAACAAGACAACCTTAGAATTAGTTATACGCGATATATGAGCAGGCATTGGCAATCGGGTAGGGGCGCACAATGAGGCTACATGTGCCAGTGTAAGAGAATTTGATGTGTAGTTAACATTACAATCGCCTGCGCCTTTCGTTTCATTTCCCCAATGGTACCCTTTGGATTCGCAGCCGCCATTCCCCGGGGGTTCTCTTTAAGGAGGGTGGGGGAGAAGGGGCTGACGTGTTCAGGCGGCACCCAGGCTTCCTTCCTGCACCTGGCATTCATATGCCAAACTTCTCGTTTCATTTCTTAACTGTCCCTCGCTCTTAAACCCCGGGGTGGCTCTTTTGTACTTTAAGGCGGCGAGCCAGGGCTCTAAGAGGAGCCCAGCTGGTGATCAAGCCATGCCACATGTGCCCGGGCATGCCCTGAGTAACCACTAACCTTTCTGCTCTCTGCTTCAGGAGCGGGCCAGGGCTGGGCATCGAGTTCATTACGTCTTCGTCATGGTCTTCACTGATGTAAAAATCCAGGCCTAAAATGTCGGCTTCCAAAAAAATGTGGGTTCACAGTAACAGATGATTCGGGAAGTGGGGGCAGGGGGCTCAGAGGGTGCTGCCCTGTCCAGAACAGCGGGTTAAGAGTTGACCCTTCCACGGAGAGACGAACCAGGGTACTGCCCTGGAAGTGATGCCAGAGAGATGCACCAGGGTAGGGCTGGGAAGTGATGCCAGGGAGATGCACCCGGGTAGGACTGGGAAGTGATGCCAGAGAGATGCACCAGGGTACAGCTCTGGAAGTGATGCCAGAGAGATGAACCAGGGTAGGGCTGGGAAGTGATGCCAGCGAGAGTGACCAGGGTAGGGCTGGAAAGTGATGCCAGAGAGATACACTAGGGTACAGCTCTGGAAGTGATGCCAGAGGGATGCACCAGGGTAGGGCTGGGAAGTGATGCCAGAGAGATGCACCAGGGTAGGGCTGGGAAGTGATGCCAGCGAGAGGAACCAGGGTAGTGCTGGGAAGTGATGCCAGAGAGATACACCAGGGTACAGCTCTGGAAGTGATGCCAGAGGGATGCACCAGGGTAGGGCTGGGAAGTGATGCCAGCGAGAGTGACCAGGGTAGGGCTGGGAAGTGATGCCAGCGAGAGTGACCAGGGTAGGGCTGGGAAGTGATGCCAGAGAGATACACCAGGGTACAGCTCTGGAAGTGATGCCAGAGGGATGCACCAGGGTAGGGCTGGGAAGTGATGCTAGCGAGAGTGACCAGAGTAGGGCTGGGAAGTGATGCCAGAGAGATACACCAGGGTACAGCTCTGGAAGTGATCCCAGAGAGATGAACCAGGGTAGGGCTGGGAAGTGATACCAGAGGGATGCACCTGGGTAGGGCTGAGAAGTGATGCCAGAGAGATACACCGGGGTAGGGCTGGGAAGTGATGGCAGAGAGATACACCAGGGTACAACTCTGGAAGTGATGCCAGAGGGATGCACCAGGGTAGGGCTGGGAAGTGATGCCAGAGAGATGCACCAGGGTAGGGCTGCGAAGTGATGCCAACGAGAGGAACCAGGGTAGGGCTGGGAAGTGATGCCAGAGAGATACACCATTGTACAGCTCTGGAAGTGATGCCAGAGGGATGCACCCGGGTAGGGCTGGGAAGTGATGCCAGAGAGATACACCAGGGTATGGCTGGGAAGTGATGCCAGCGAGAGGAAGCAGGGTAGGGCTGGGAAGTTATACACCAGGGTAGGGCTGGGAAGTGATGCCAGAGAGATGAACCAGGGTTGGGCTGGGAAATGATGCCAGAGAGATGGACCAGGGTAGGGCTGGGAAGTGATGCCAGGAGATACACCAGGGTACAGCTCTGGAAGTGATGCCAGAGGGATGCACCAGGGTAGGGCCGGGAAGTGATGCCAGAGAGATTCACCAGGGTACAGCTCTGGAAGTGATGCCAGACCGATGCACCAGGGTAGGGCTGGGAAGTGATGCCAGAGAGATGCACCAGGGTATGGCTGGGAAGTGATGCCAGCAAGAGGAACCAGGGTAGGGCTGGGAAGTGATGCCAGAGAGATACACAAGGGTAGGGCTGGGAAGTGATGCCAGAGAGATGCACCGGGGTAGGGCTGGGAAGTGATGCCAGAGAGATGCACCAGGTTAGGACTGGGAAGTGATGGCAGAGAGATGCACCAGGGTACTGCTCTGGAAGTGATGCCCGTGAGATGAACCAGGGTAGGGCTGGGAAGGGATGCCAGAGAGATACACCGGGGTAGGGCTGGGAAGTGATGCCAGAGAGATGAATCAGGGCAGGGCTGGGAAGTGATGCAGAGAGATACACTGGGGTACAGCTCTGGAAGTGATCCCAGAGGGATGCACCAGGGTACTGCTCTGGAAGTGATGCCAGTGGGATTGACCAGGGTAGGGCTGAAAAGTGATGCCAGAGAGATACACCGGGGTACGATTCTGGAAATGATGCCAGAGGGATTCACCAGGTTAGGACTAGGAATTGTTGCCAGAGAAATACACCAGGGTACATCTCTGGAAGTGATGCCAGAGAGATGCACCAGGGTAGGGCTGGGAAGTGATGCCAGAGAGATACACTGGGGTACGATTCTGGGAATGATGCCAGAGGGATTCACCAGGGTAGGGCTGGGAAGTGATGCCAGAGATATTCACCAGGGTACAGCTCTGGAAGTGATGCCAGAGGGATGCACCAGGGTAGGGCCGGGAAGTGATGCCAGAGAGATTCACCAGGGTACAGCTCTGGAAGTGATGCCAGAGGGATGCACCAGGGTAGGGCTGGGAAGTGATGCCAGCGAGAGGAACCAGGGTAGGGCTGGGAAGTGATGCCAGAGAGATACACAAGGGTAGGGCTGGGAAGTAATGCCAACGAGAGGAACCAGGGTAGGGCTGGGAAGTGATGCCAGAGAGATACACCATTGTACAGCTCTGGAAGTGATGCGAGAGGGATGCACCCGGGTAGGGCTGGGAAGTGATGCCAGAGAGATACACCAGGGTATGGCTGGGAATTGATGCCAGCGAGAGGAAGCAGGGTAGGGCTGGGAAGTGATTCCAGAGGGATACACCAGGGTACAGCTCTGGAAGTGATGCCAGAGGGATGCACCAGGGTAGGGCTGGGAAGTGATGCCAGAGAGATGCACCAGGGTAGGGCTGGGAAGTGATGCCAACGAGAGGAACCAGGGTAGGGCTGGGAAGTGATGCCAGAGAGATACACCATTGTACAGCTCTGGAAGTGATGTCAGAGGGATGCACCCGGGTAGGGCTGGGAAGTGATGCCAGAGAGATACACCAGGGTATGGCTGGGAAGTGATGCCAGCGAGAGGAAGCAGGGTAGGGCTGGGAAGTGATTCCAGAGGGATACACCAGGGTAGGGCTGGGAAGTGATGCCAGAGAAATGAACCAGGGTTGGGCTGGCAAATGATGCCAGAGAGATGGACCAGGGTAGGGCTGGGAAGTGATGCCAGGAGATACACCAGGGTACAGCTCTGGAAGTGATGCCAGAGGGATGCACCAGGGTAGGGCCGGGTAGTGATGCCAGAGAGATTCACCAGGGTACAGCTCTGGAAGTGATGCCAGAGGGATGCACCAGGGTAGGGCTGGGAAGTGATGCCAGAGAGATGCACCAGGGTATGGCTGGGAAGTGATGCCAGCGAGAGGAACCAGGGTAGGGCTGGGAAGTGATGCCAGAGAGATACACAAGGCGGGCTGGGAAGTGATGCCAGAGAGATGCACCAGGTTAGGACTGGGAAGTGATGGCAGAGAGATGCACCAGGGTACTGCTCTGGAAGTGATGCCCGTGAGATGAACCAGGGTAGGGCTGGGAAGGGATGCCACAGAGATACACCGGGGTAGGGCTGGGAAGTGATGCCAGAGAGATGAATCAGGGCAGGGCTGGGAAGTGATGCCAGAGAGATACACTGGGGTACAGCTCTGGAAGTGATCCCAGAGGGATGCACCAGGGTACTGCTCTGGAAGTGATGCCAGCGGGATTGACCAGGGTAGGGCTGAAAAGTGATGCCAGAGAGATACACCGGGGTACGATTCTGGAAATGATGCCAGTGGGATTCACCAGGTTAGGACTAGGAATTGTTGCCAGAGAAATACACCAGGGTACATCTCTGGAAGTGATGCCAGAGGGATGCACCAGGGTAGGGCTGGGAAGTGATGCCAGAGAGATACACCGGGGTATGATTCTGGAAATGATGCCAGAGGGATTCACCAGGGTAGGGCTGAAAAGTGATGCCAGAGAGATACACCGGGGTATGATTCTGAAAATGATGCAAGAGGGATTCACCAGGTTAGGACTGGGAATTGTTGCCAGATAAATACACCAGGGTACTGCTCTGGAAGTGATGCCAGAGGGATGCACCAGGGTAGGGCCGGGAAGTGATGCCAGAGAGATTCACCAGGGTGCAGCTCTGGAAGTGATGCCAGAGGGATGCACCAGAATAGGGCTGGGAAGTGATGCCAGAGAGATGCACCAGGGTATGGCAGGGAAGTGATGCCAGCGAGAGGAACCAGGGTAGGGCTGGGAAGTGATGCCAGGGAGATGCACAAGGGTAGGGCTGGGAAGTAATGCCAGAGAGATGAACCAGGGTAGGTCTGGGAAGTGATGCCAGAGAGATGCACCGGGGTAGGACTGGGAAGTGATGCCAGAGAGATGCACCAGGTTAGGACTGGGAAGTGATGGCAGAGAGATGCACCAGGGTACTGCTCTGGAAGTGATGCCAGTGAGATGAACCAGGGTAAGGCTGGGAAGGGATGCCAGAGAGATACACCGGGGTAGGGCTGGGAAGTGATGCCAGAGAGATGAACCAGGGCAGGGCTGGGAAGTGATGCCAGAGAGATACACTGGGGTACAGCTCTGGAAGTGATGCCAGAGGGATTCACCAGGGTAGGGTTGGGAAGTGATGGCAGAGAGATGAAACAGGGTACATCTCTGGAATTGATACCAGAGAGATGAACCAGGATAGGACTCTGGAAATGATGTCAGAGGGATTCACCATGGGTACTGTTGTGAAAGTGATAACAGAGAGGTGCACCAGGGCACAGCTCTGGAAGGGATGCCCTGGTATGGCACTGTAAGTGATGCCAGATAGATATATCAGGGCAAAGCTGGAAGTGATGCCAGAGAGATAAACCAGGCCAGGGATGGGAAGTGATACCAGAGAGAGAGATACATCAGGGTACGGCTCTGGAAATGATGCCAGAGGGATTCACCGGGGTACGGTTGTGAAAGTGATACGTGAGAGATGCACCAGGGCACAGCTCTGGAAGCGATGCCAGGGTATGGAACTGTAAGTGATACCAGAGAGATATTTCAGGGCAAAGCTGGAAGTGATGCCAGAGAGATGCACCAGGGTAAGGCTCTGGAAATGATACCAGAGGGATGCACCAGGGTACTGTTGGGAAAGTGATACCAGAGAAGTGCACCAGGGCACAGATCTGGAAGGGATGCCAAGGTATGGCACTGTAAGTGATGCCAGAGAGATACTTCAGGGTAAGGCTGGGAAGTGATGTCAAAGAGAGGCACCAGGCTAGGGATTGGAAGTGATGCCAGAGAGAGAGATACACCAGGGTACGGCTCTGGAAATGATCCCAATGGGATGCACCAGGGTACTGTTCTGAAAGTGATACCAGAGAGATGCACCTGGCCACAGCTCTGGAAGGGATGCCAGGGTATGGCACTGTAAGTAATGCCAAAAAGATATATCAGGGTAGGGCTGGTAAGTGATGCCAGAGAGATACACCGGGGTACGATTCTGGAAATGATGCCAGAGGGATTCACCAGGGTAGGGCTGAAAAGTGATGCCAGAGAGATACATCGGGGTATGATTCTGCAAATGATGCCAGAGGGATTCACCAGGTTAGGACTGGGAATTTTTGCCAGATAAATACACCAGGGTACAGCTCTGGAAGTGATGCCAGAGGGATGCACCAGGGTAGGGCTGGGAAGTGATGCAAGAGAGATACACCGGGGTACGATTCTGGAAATTATGCCAGAGGGATTCACTATGGTAGGGCTGGGAAGTGATGGCAGGGAGATGAAACAGGTTAGGGCTCTGGAAATGATACCAGAGGGAGTCAACAGGGTACTGTTGTGAAAGTGATAACAGAAGGGATGCCAGGGTATGGCACTGTAAGTGATGCCAGAGAGATACATCAGGATACGGCTCTGGAAATGATGCCAGAGGGATTTACCGGGGTACTGTTGTGAAAGTGATACGTGAGAGATGCACCAGGGCACAACTCTGGAAGCGATGCCAGGGTATGGCACTGTAAGTGATACCAGAGAGATATATCAGGGCAAAGCTGGAAGTGATGCCAGAGAGATGCACCAGAGTAAGGCTCTGGGAATGATACCAGAGGGATGCACCATGGGTACTGTTGTGAAAGTGATACCAGGGAGGTACACCAGGGCACAGATCTGGAAGGGATGCCAAGGTATGGCACTGTAAGTGATGCCAGAGAGATATATCATGGTAAGGCTGGGAAGTGATGCCAGAGATATACACCAGGGTACTGCTCTAGAAGTGATGCCAGAGAAATGCATCAGGGTACAAGTTTGGAAGTGATGCCAGAGAGATGAATCACGGCACGGCTCTGGACGTGATGCTAGAGAGATGCACCAGTGTACAGCCCCGGAAGCGATGCCAAACAGATGCACCAGGACACGGCAATGGAAATGATGCAAGAGAGATGCTCCAGCGTTCAGTTCTGGAAGTGATGATAGGGAGATGCACCAGTATATGGCTCTGGAAGTGTTTCCAGAGAGATACCACAGGGTACAGCTGTGGAAGTGATGCTAGAGAGATGCACCTGTGAAGAGCTCTGGAAGTGATGCCAGAGAGATGCACAAGGGTATGACTTTGGAAGGGATGCCAGAGAGATGCTCCTGGGTTCAGTTCTGGAGGTGATGATAGACAGATACACCGATGTATGGATCTGGAAATGATGCAAGGGATATGCACCAGGGTACAACTTTGGAAGTGACGCCAGAGAGATGAATCACGGCACGGTTCTGGAAGTGATGCTAGAGAGATTCACCAGAGTATATATCTGGAAGTGTTGCCAGAGATATACACCAGGGTACTGCTCTAGAAGTGATGCCAGAGAAATGCACCAGGGTACAAGTTTGGAAGGGATGCCAGAGATATGAATCACGGCACGGCTCTGGACGTGATGCTAGAGAGATGCACCAGTGTACAGCCCCGGAAGCGATGCCAAACAGATGCACCAGGACACGATTCTGGAAGTGATGTGAGAGAGATGCTCCAGCATTCAGTTCTGGAAGTGATGATAAGGAAATGCACTAGTATATGGCCCTGGAAGTGTTTCCAGAGAGATACCACAGGGTACAGCTGTGGAAGTGATGCTAGAGAGATGCACCTGTGAAGAGCTCTGGAAGTGATGCCAGAGAGATGCACAAGGGTATGACTTTGGAAGGGATGCCAGAGCGATGCTCCAGGGTTCAGTTCTGGAAGTGATGATAGACAGATGCACCGATGTATGGATCTGGAAATGATGCAAGGGATATGCACCAGGGTACAACTTTGGAAGTGACGCCAGAGAGATGAATCACGGCACGGTTCTGGAAGTGATGCTAGAGAGATTCACCAGAGTACATATCTGGAAGTGTTGCCAGAGAGATGCAACAGGGTATGGCTCTGTAAGTGATGCCAGAGAGATGCACCAGGACATGGCTCTGGAAGTGATGCCAGAGAGATACAGCAGGGGATTGGCTCTGTAAGTGATGCCAGAGAGACGCACCAGGGTATGGCTTGTAAGTGATGCCAGAGAGATGCACCAGGGTATGGCTCTGTAAGTGAAGCCAGAGAGAGGCACCAGGACATGGCTCTGGAAGTGATGCCAGAGAGATACAGCAGGGGATTGGCTCTGTAAGTGATGCCAGAGAGATGCACCAGGGTATGGCTTGTAAGTGATGCCAGAAAGATGCACCAGGGTATGGCTCTGTAAGTGAAGCCAGAGAGAGGCACCAGGGTATGGCTCTGTAAGTGATGCCAGAGAGACCCAGCAAGGTACAGCTCTGGAAGTGATGCCATGGCGTTAGACCACCGTATGGCTATGGAAGTGATGGAAGTGATGGCAGACAGATGCACCATGGTACAGTTCTGGAAGTGATGCCAGAGAGGTGCTACCAGGGTATGGCTCTGGAAGTGATGCCAGAAAGATGCATAAGTCTACGGCTCTGGAAATGATGCCAAAGAGATGCACAAGGGTACGGCTCTGGTAATGATACCATGGAGATTCATGAGGGTACATCTCTGGAAGTGATGCCAGGGAGAAGCACCAGGGTACGGCTCTGGAAGTGTTGCCAGAGAGAAACAGTAGGGTCCGCCTCTGGAGTGATGCCAGAGAGATGCACCAGGACACGGCTCTGGAAGTGATGCCAGAGCGATGCACTGTGGTGCGACTCTGGAAGTGATGGCAGACAGATGCACCAGGGTGCGGCTCTGGTGGAGATGCCAGAGAGATGCTCCAGTGCACGGCTCTGGAAGTGATGCCAGAGAGATGCACCAGGGGCAGTGCCTTAAGTGGCATGGGAAAATGAGCCGGGGCTCATCAAGGGGGCGTGACCTAAAAGTGGGAGGTGTCACATGTAGGCTCATTAGGTCACACCCCCATGATGGCCCCAGCTTAATAGGCTACAGGCACCCGTGCCAGACAGTTCATAGTGGAAATCAGCACCCTATGCTTTCATTACCTAAAGAGATGCCTGGGGGTGACAGTAGCCACATGTTTTCAGCCATAATGGTGCTGCTGCCCCTCTCCAGGCATTTGATGAGGAGCAATTGCACCATTAAGGCTGAAAAGGTGAGGCCGCAGGAAACCAAGGCCTTTTTACTTAAAGCCTGAAGCTTCTGCGAATGAGCAGGAGCTTCAGGTTTTAGGAAAAAAAGGCCTCAGCTTCCAGCGGCCTCACCTTTTTTCCCATAATGCTGGCACTGGTCCATGGGCAGCTCTTGATTAAAGGGATGCCTCGCAGGTACCGGCACCACCATTATGGATAAAAGGCATTTTATTCTGAAGAATGAAGCCTTTGCACATGAGTGGGAGCTTCAGGCTTTAGAACCATGCCTCAGAACCTTATTTCTGAGCCTGACGGGGGTCGGGGGTCAGCCGTGGGATGGCCCGAGTGTCGGCCCGGCTATCCCCGGCCCACTTAAAGCCCAGACCAGTAGAATGGTCTGGAAGTGATGCCAGAGAGATACACCAGGGTAGGACTCTGGAAATGATGCCAGAGAGATGCACTATGGTACAGCTCTGGAAGTGACGCCAGAGTGAGGCACTAGGGAACATCTCTGGAAGTGATGCCAGAAAGAGACACTAAGGTACAGCTCTGGAACTGACACCAGAGTGAGGCACTAGGGTATAGCTCTGGAGGGGATGCTAGAGAGAGACACTAGGGTACATCTCTGGAAGTGATGCCAGAGAGAGACACTAGGGTACACCTCTTAAAGTGATGCCAGAGAGAGACACACTAGGGTACATCTCTGGAAGTGACGCCAGAGTGAGGCACTAGGGTACATCTCTGGAAGTGATGCCAGAGAGAGACACTAGGGTAGAGCTCTGGAAGTGACGCCAGAGTGAGGCACTAGGGTACATCTCTGGAAGTGATGCCAGAGAGAAACACTAGGGTATACCTCTGGAAGTGATGCCAGAGAGAGAGACACTAGGGTACATCTCTGGAAGTGACGCCAGAGTGAGGCACTAGGGTACATCTCTGGAAGTGATGCCAGAAAGAGACACTAGGGTAGGACTCTGGAAATGATGCCAGAGAGATGCACTATGGTACAGCTCTGGAAGTGACGCCAGAGTGAGGCACTAGGGAACATCTCTGGAAGTGATGCCAGAAAGAGACACTAAGGTACAGCTCTGGAACTGACACCAGAGTGAGGCACTAGGGTATAGCTCTGGAGGGGATGCTAGAGAGAGACACTAGGGTACATCTCTGGAAGTGATGCCAGAGAGAGACACTAGGGTACACCTCTGGAAGTGATGCCAGAGAGAGACACACTAGGGTACATCTCTGGAAGTGACGCCAGAGTGAGGCACTAGGGTACATCTCTGGAAGTGATGCCAGAGAGAGACACTAGGGTAGAGCTCTGGAAGTGACGCCAGAGTGAGGCACTAGGGTACATCTCTGGAAGTGATGCCAGAGAGAGACACTAGGGTACACCTCTGGAAGTGATGCCAGAGAGAGAGACACTAGGGTACATCTCTGGAAGTGACGCCAGAGTGAGGCACTAGGGTACATCTCTGGAAGTGATGCCAGTAAGAGACACTAGGGTAGAGCTCTGGAAGTGACGCCAGAGTGAGGCACTAGGGTACAGCTCTGGAAGGGATGCTAGAGAGAGACACTAGGGTACATCTCTGGAAGTGATGCCAGAGAGAGGCCCTAGGGGACATCTTTGGAAGTGATGCCGCAGAGAGACACTAGGGTACAGATCTGGAAGTGACGCCAGAGTGAAGCACTAGGGTACATCTCTGGAAGTGATGCTAGAGACACACACTAGGGTACATCCCTGAAAGTGATGCTAGAGAGATACACGAGGGTACCGCTTTGCATGTGATGTGAGCGGGTTCTCTCTGATATCGTTCTACCTCACACCTCGAAACAAAGGGAGGAAAGGGACACGAGGGGAAAGCCGAGAAAATGGAGTTATGGCAGTTGCTGCATAGCGCTTCGGTTGCTCCAAATCCGAGGGGTACAAGAGGGCAAAAAGAAAGTAACAGCGCTTGTATAGCGCTCATGCCACTATACAGCATCATTAAATCACTGCAATAAAAAGCTTCTCCTCTGTCTCACTGTGCCTGTCAGCGCCTGCCGGCACTCGTGTGCGTGGCAGCGGCTGACAGTTCGATTTAGAAAGACTGTCCCAAGGTCAGGTAGCGGTCTTTCTAAATCGATCCTTTTTGGAAAAGATATTTATAAAAAGATATTTTCACTTGGTACCAAAAAAAGATGGCAGGAAACAAATTACATCATGTGTGCGTTGCGCTTATCTCCTCAGAAGGCCTTTTCAAATTGGTTAGAAGAAACACGGGAGAGTGAAGAAGCGCACGAGTGAGTCGGGTGTTAATGAAGAGGGAAGAAAGATGCGCCATGCGGGAAACGGGGAGGGGTAGAGGTGGGTGTGGTGGGACGCAGTTGTGTTCATATCGCAGACAAGCCGACTCACCTCTTTATCCTTCTGAGTAATGTTCCCTCTAATTATTTTTCTCTAAGGGCGGAAATGGTTGGCTTTCGTGCACACGTAATCTTCCATGTGCGCAACTCACTAATGAGGTAAGTCACTTTGTGAGCATGCACAGTTAGTGAGATATCATCCCCGAAGAAAGTTTGGAAGGGAATTTCAACACCCAACCACTGCAATCCTTTATAAAGAAGTGCATAAGGTGCATCCTAAACACTTTCCCCAAACATATAGGCTACAAAAAAACAAATATTCCATATGTGATTATAACGAATGTTCATCAACCAGTCCAAGACTTCAATGTCTGCCACAGAAGCTAGCAAAAGTACTCCTATGCGGAGAAAAATGAGTGCACAAAAGAGCATTGTATGCTCAGTATAAACAGTTGGTTTAGTTGTGGCTATTAATTTGTCGACACTGCTCAGAGACCATGCAGAATTTTGTTTGTCATTGGGAAAAACCCTCCTATGTATTACACAAAACAAATATCACTTGTCATAACTTAGGTTGCTGTCAAAAAATGTATACAGGATACAATGTATGCAAAAGCAATAACAACAACTAAAAGGAATGTGTCAGAAAACATGTCAGTAGGAGTTCATGTGCCACATTAATGAAGTAATTCAA
Organism: Ambystoma mexicanum; assembly: GCF_040938575.1. Classification (NCBI taxonomy): domain Eukaryota; kingdom Metazoa; phylum Chordata; class Amphibia; order Caudata; family Ambystomatidae; genus Ambystoma; species Ambystoma mexicanum. The sequence goes on from NC_090922.1 coordinate 1,438,925,533, forward strand.
GAGCCAGGAGAATGTGCCTCTGATCATTAGTGTAAGGATGATATCTAAATGAGAATAACTGCTCCATAGAATATTAGGATCAGAAATCCTTGTTCCTCTGCTAACCATCAACATTATATTGTTCTGTGAATAGAGCTGTGACGACACTTACTCAAAATCAGTCATTCAGCTAAGAGGCATATATACACCATTAGTGTTTGCTCCATAAAAACGGGAAACTATGTTCAACAAAGACGCAAAACAATGAACATAAAGGATTCTACCACCTGCTTCTACCCAAAAAGCTCATTGATATTTTCTAGTCAGGGACTAGCATAGCAGTTGCATAGGAAGGAATTCTAATAATATTACTGGCCAATCGCAAGATGCATTTTAAGGGGAAAGAACGTTTAAGAAGCATAAAGTATCCATACTGGCAAAGCTAGTTACTTTGTTACTCCCTGAAAAATCATTTGATTGCAAGTAGGGAGTAAAGTCTTCTGAGAACCCTGCTTTTTAACCCTGTCAAAGAAGGAGAAAATGACAGGGCACATAATACAGCCCACCCTTCCTTACCCCAGCATACACAAAATTCAACAAGAACCTTACTGAGGTTTCCTATGGGGCTGTTGAAGAAAATTACATATATTTGCAGTTTAAGTTAATAGTAGCAATGCTCAGAGGTACATCAGATCGAGTGCCTTCTTCTGTAACTAAAGACCCCTCTTCTGAAATTCACTGTTATCACTTAAACAAGATGCATGGGGATTCTCAAGGTAATAAACGCGGAACACATGATTATATTGGAAAGCCAAAGTGAAAGGTGTGTAGTAAGACTGCACAGAGAACACTACGTTCTGATTTTTAAGTCTTAATGTCCTTCAGTGTTCAAAAAAGGCCATTCAGAATTGTGAATGGAGATTTTCTTGTGATCACAGCCGACACGTGTTTTGACCAAAGGGTCGTCCTCAAGGCAAATAAATGATAGGGATAAAACGCCCTTCGGACACTTGCATGAATGCAAAGGAGTCAAGTCTGTTATAATACCTAATCGGTACTTTATGAATGCCCCATAGAAGCGATGAGACAAAGTCTTGACAGTATTCCGTCAGGTGTTCAAAAGGATGGATCAGTATGAGGTGTCAGTACCTAAAGTCAGCATATATATGGGATAAAGCCCTTAGCCTGCAGATGAGAGCGTTCTCATCTGCAGCCGTAAGGGCTTTATCCCTATCATTTATTTGCCTTTGGTCGAAACACGTGTCGGCTACGATCACAATAAAATCTCCATTCACAATTCTGGATGGCTTTTTTGGAACACTGAAGGACATTAAGACTTAAAAATCAGAACATAGTGTTCTCTATGCAGTCGTTTTAGCAGCATGAGACAATCCACATTACAAGAGAGTTGAGCGCACCCCAAATTTTGTCACTTCCCTTTTCATCTATTTTATGTATTGGAAAGCCCTCAACAGCTGAGCAGAAAGAAACAGAAGGTGCTGTTTCCTAGGCGGTTACTAGAGTTTCCTTTAGTTTAGCAAACAAACACATTTCCTTCACTGTACAGCGGAAACATCCGACTTGGTTTTTGAAAGTTGCTGATTTCTTCATCCTCCTGTGCCCTCCCTTCCAAACCCCCTTCCGATCGTACCTCTGCTCGGATCCTGGGCTAGCCTTCAATAATAGTTGACAGGGCTTTGTAAAAAGTGAGGAATTGTAGCAGTAAAACACTCACTGTGATATTCGCATAATCACAATACTTTGCAAGCAAAACATATTTAAAGCCTTGCCATGATATTATGTGCAGTTTAACAAAATGTTACAATTCTGCATGTAAACAATTATTTTGCAGTGCTTGCAAGATTTTTACAACATACCCTGCCCTAATAGTGTTCTGTAGGATTATACAAGTGCTCAGTGAAACCGTTTCTTTATAGCAGCAAGTTACCATATCATTTGTCATGGTTTATGCTCAATGCAAGTCTGAAAACCTGGAAAGTATGCAGATTGTGTGAAAAGCATTCTAGCTGTCTGAATATCCGTTGTTCTAATACTATGTATTAGTAATGCCAGGCAAAGTCCATACCCATCATCCCTTGCAGGCCAAGTAAATGATATTGCAATCTTGCTCTCCACCTATAGGGTAATGTTAGCAGTAAGTAGGTGACACTGAGCATGACATTTGCCTACTCAAAATCCTTAAAAGGCAAATTAGTATTTGAGTTTTATATTGCGTTGCAAAGGTACTACTTCAAAGCGTGTGTGTGACATATGTACAAAAGCATAGGAATCATGGTATGAGGTTACACATCCAAATAGCCTTCTTACTTAGAGTCAGTATTCGATATTTGAGCTGACAATTCGGTCACACAGTGTAGATGATACTTTTGCTAAGGATCATGAGTAACAGAAATTCTGGTGCTTGATTGTTAATCAAATTACAACAAACATAAGACAGGTGGATGTTGGTAAAAGTCTGGTAACCTTTTGCACAGCCACAGTAGGCCGAGTCAAGGTTGTCCGGTAATATCTAAAGGTGGACATGGGCGGAAGTTGGAGTCATAAGGTGCAAGTGTGGTAGTCAAGTATAGGAATCATGGGTGGGGAGGGAAGGTTCTTTGATTATGTGTGCAGGCATATCTTAGTAAGATCTTATGTTCAAAGAGCTACTTTCTCTTGCTTTTATGGTGTATTCTCTATTTCAGGTTTTTAAGGCCACGCTTGCATAGTAGGGTAATGTAAATAGGCTGGACCAGAATATCAAGACTAGTTAGTACAATGTGGCTTTATTTTGAGAGAAAGCAAATGTCAGGTAACTGCTGTGGCTTTCACCATATTAGTTCTTGAGAAGGTGGGAATTGTCTGTGTGCGCTGCTAAAATTCTTCTGAGCGGCACCCAGAAGGAAGCTGGGCAAGCGCACATGCGCACAGCTTAGAGGAAACACTGCAAGTTCTGAGGTACATTTATTGGATACCTTTGAATTGGGTTGTAGTGGCACCTATTATCACAGCCCCATAGAATGGAAAGAACCTACGCACCCAGGTGGAAACCACGTCACAGGAAGTGAACTAAGCGAAATATGCATTTTTCTAATTATTTGGTGTCCCGCTTTTGCATCCCGAGCTCTAATCACAGCCACGACACAGTTCAAATGTGGGGGAGGAGGCAGAATTATTTTTATAATAAAATAGAAAGGTGGGCGGCGTCCGCCCTCTTAAACAAGTGCGCGAAGCTGGCCACCTGATTGGTCCGTTGACTTCTGCCCTGGTTGTGCTCCTATTATAGCTGCTTTAAAAGGCAGGTGACAGATGGCAACAGGGCTTTAAGTGGGCCGGGGATAGACGGGCCGAGTCCCGGAAGGCTCAGAAGTATGGTTCTGAGGCAGGGCCCTGCCGGAGCTCACTAATGTCCCCTGGAACCCCCTGCCACTAGAGATCAAGGCTTTTTTTCTAAAGTCCGAAGCTCATGTGCGAGAACTTCAGGCTTCAGAAAGAAAAGGCCTTTTCTTTATAATGGTGGCGCCGGCACCTGCAAGGCATCCCTTCAATGTCTTAGTTACAGACAAACAAATGTTTCATGTCAAGCTTAGGAAGAAAATAGATTGCGTCTACTTTCATTCACAGTTAACTCAAGCAATTAACTTATAGATATTAATCGGAAAAAGGGATGAAAAAGCGCAAAAGGGACGAAATTGCATTTTAGGACTTCAGTGATATCATCAGAGAGTTTATTACAAACGAAACAAGCAAGTAATAGGTGAAAAATCAGATTGTTTGGAAATACATTTGTAATACAGAAAATGTGGGAGAGTAGTAACATTGGACCGGAGTGACAAGTAAGGGGGCGCACATCATCACCCCATTGTACGAAAGTCACCCCGAAGAAATCTTAAGAAGAATATTACTATTTCAATTTAACTGCATTTTAAATTTGAAATAATCTTTGATTACAGGAAACCCTCCACCTATCCAGAATTCCCCAAATATTTAGCCCATCATTGGAGAGCGTATCTAGGGAGAAAAAGACAAAAAGGGAGAGAATTATTTCTTCATCTCTATAATGTTGTGCCCAGAAAAAGGAACAGAACTGAATGTTAAAATTTGAAGGAGAAAAATCACTGATCTCTGTTGGTCCTGCATAATTGCATGAATTTAAAAATATGGATGGGCTGTAAAAGATACAAAATATTCTTAATTTTCAATGGGATCTCAAAAGGCACGATGAATTTGAATATATAACGAATCCCAATTTAAACCCATTTTTTTGGCAAACGGACTTTTTCCATTTCATTTGGGAAAATATCCAAAAATAGGTTCTTTCTGTCAAGCTAACTGTGGTGGTGGAAACAGTGAAGGGGTTTCTTGTTTTACGATAACTTGGAAAAAGCCATGGAGGGAGCAATTGAGGTTCTGCCGCTGATCCTGCTAAAGTCCTGGGTGCAAATAATATGGCTGAAAATGGTAACCAGTCCAGTATGGCATGGGCTTTCCCGCCATCAGTCAGAGAAATGACCAGATGACGGGTGGACAGGGGCATTGGTAAAGCTCATGAGGAACACACGCACGACTTTCACCAATTTAAGGAGCGCGCTCCGACCATGCAACGTCGTGGAGGTTGTACCTATTGGCACTGAGCCTAGCGAGGTCCCAAAGAGGGGGACGGAAGCAATCAAAGGAGGGTGTAGAGTAAGGAACCGCACATGTGGCAGTTGACCACCAGTGATGCAGACGTACAGGGTGATTCTCAGTGCGGCGATGTAGCCATAGCACCGGCAGTCAGGGTCACCAAATCAAATATCCCAAAGGTGGCCCCTGAAAGAGTAAAAACAATGGAACTGAGGTGGATACCACAATACAATGGCGGACTGGCCCTGGACAAGTGGGAGCTGGCAAAACATGAGCAAATATTGCACCTATGGCGGCCTACCCAAGAGAACAATAAGGCCTTGTGGTAAATAATGACCCTAACAGTGTTTATTGAAAATGGGATGCCAAGTGATTTAATCATAATTGTTGATTTTGAAATTACCTGGTGGCCATGCACAGTACATAACTCCAAAGCAGTGGTGGTATCGCTCTGCGGAACCATGGGATTCGGATGCGCTGGCGATAACTTTGTTGCAGTGGTGGTATCGCTCTGCGGAACCATGGGATTCGGATGCGCTGGCGATAACATTGTTGCTGACCCAAAGCACTGGTGGTATCACTCTGCGGAACCATGGGATTCGGATGCGCTGGCGATAACTTTGTTGCAGTGGTGGTATCGCTCTGCGGAACCATGGGATTCGGATGCGCTGGCGATAACTTTGTTGCAGTGGTGGTATCGCTCTGCGGAACCATGGGATTCGGATGCGCTGGCGATAACATTGTTGCTGACCCAAAGCACTGGTGGTATCGCTCTGCGGAACCATTCGGAGGCGCTGGCGATAACATTGTTGCTGAATTTATCTAACAGTTCCTAGAGAGTTTAGAAATACTGAACACATGGGAATCTCTTTAATTGAGTACACCAGGTGACCCCTTAGTTAAGAGTTCCCCATAAGTCTTAACAACCCCCACTGGAACTCCTTGCACATCATTGGCTGCGTGGCGTCAGTCTCGAACAAAGGCAAAACAAGCTCGACTAAAGTACGTTTCCAAAATGACAGGCGTCAGGGCTTGCGCGCTAACATGGCGGCCTCCTCTGACCTCTGAACTTCTCGTTTTTCAGCTATCAAGAGGTCATGCAATGGTCCAGTTGCACTCTTAAGGTGGACCCAAAGGCAATAACAAGGGAAAAGAAATGAGATGGCCCCTCGAACAAACGTTCAATATTGACCGAGGCGAGCTCGTGAGCAGGGAAGGGGGGGTTTGCGGGGGGGCTACCAGGGACGGCGGCCGCGTCTGTCTTGGTGGTGAGTGAAGCGCCGCTTTCTCCTGGGCGTTCGGAGGGGCCCGTGGCTGCAGGCGCTGCCTGGTAGGTGTACTTGCTGTTGATTCTGGGAATGTCCTTTCGGGTGGTGTGTTGTAAAAGCTCTCCGTGCTTCATTAGTTCCACTGCAACTCCTCTGTCTCTCTGTCAGGGCACAGTAAACAAGCGATGACGCCTATTAATGTGCCTGCAGTCAGGGGCCAATGAGGGCCTTTGTCGCTCTGGCACTGAAGCCCTTCACACTACACCACCCTATACCTTCCACTGCCCTCTCTCCCTTTTCAATGTTCTCCTTTCTCTCTGCTTTTAACATCCATTTTCCCTTTCCTTCAATATTCTCATTTAGTTGCCCTTTATCTGAACCCCCTAATCCTGCAAGTACACTGCTATGTCTCTTGCTTATTTCCTTTTCTTTCTTCTTTACTTTCTTCTTGCATTCTGCATGATCTGCACCACCCATGCCTGTTGGACTGACACTGCACATCCCTCTGTGCCACTGTGCATACATGTAACAGGGGCATACATGCATAGGCAAACTTTGGTTGTCCCTAGTATCATAGATAAAGTTGGCCATGTACTAACCACTAACCACCCCTGTGTCCCGCTCCACTGCAGCATACCCTGCACATTCCTCACATGAACTAAGGAGACAGCCTACCACACACAACTCACACATCCGCCAAGAGAACAAATTGCTGCAAACAAGGCACTGGATGTTGTCCTTCCGGACACAACTCCAGTGCAAACAATGAAAACACACTCAGAAAGTCGACACGCACAGACACCAGTTAATCCTGGTTCTGCAAAAGCACCAACAGGATAGCACAACCTCTAACCTATCCCTCTTACCTCACTGTGACAAATTCACCTCTGGGGTACTAGTGGTCCAGGGGTGAATATTGGTTCTAAACCATCAATCAGCCCTACACCTCTAATGCACCAGAAGGGATCCGAACAGATTGGAGTAACAAGCACAATATAAACCTATTTGTCCAATTTTGGTAACGTGGACGGAACGGCAGGCTTATCTCCGAAAGGTCATGTATCGTTGGTTAGTTGCAACACAATGAAAATGCAATATTACCCAATGATAAAAGAGACTGTCCAGTCAAGGTTGTGCCAAAAATATCTACTTTATTTATATCACAACAGGCAGTTTGAGCAACACTACGAAATACAACCCACCCTGTAAAGACAAACAGTTCAAAAGAAGGACAAGGGGTGCAATCTGCACACTGGCAGGAGGGTAGTCAGTATGGTGAATATCCACTACAGTTTAACCTTTCTTGGCTTCAACACAAAAGGAACAATGGGTCTTAAAATGTCTCTAGTGACCTTCTGGGAAGGATCAGGGGGACAGAACCACAATGTACCCTGTGCTGTAGATGTTCTTGGTGCTCTACATGATTGAGTCGGCTTCAGGTTGCTTGGCAAGCTTCTGCAACAGAGTTGAGATGGGAGTCATCTACGGGTATCAGGTGGGAAGACGGTTCGGCGAGCGAATCTGGACATACGGCTGCAGGCTGGCCTATACGACAGGAATCGTTGTCTCGGTGCTGATTGGCTGTTCTGAAGCACTGGTCAAGACGTCTCTGATGTCTTTAAGAGATGGCGGCTTGACAACTGTCAGCATTGCCGTCAGTTGCAGATCAAGGAATTCTGGCTCGAAAATGCCTTTTAAGGTGTATGTTGGCAGATGCTCATCGAGGCACTTCTCCCAGCTTCTTTAATGGGCTTGTGTCGTCCTTTAAGGCGGATGGCCCACAGCAGTGGAGCGTGTTGCAAGCCGCTTTCCTTGTCCTTGGTTGTAAGTTCAGAGTCTTTTTTGCACTTCCGCTCTAGGAAGCTTGCTGTAGATACTAGTAGAGCACGCTGTGTGCTGGCTGGGTACTGGTTCTGGAGAGGCTGCATGGTCCTCTGAGTTCTGGATCTCCCTCTGTCCTCTGGGAGATGTTTAGGGGAGGGATCTTGCATCCCTCCTTGGAAATTCTGGCCTTCCTTCACTGGCAGAAGATGTAAAGCAGACTGTACCTTCAGCTAGGGTCCAGTGATGAGCTCTTCTTGCTACTCCATGCAACATCTTCAGATGATCTGCCAATCTCCTGTATGCATGAGGGCATAACCAGAGTGCTTTGCAACAGGAAAAGTAAAAGGGGTGAAAACATGTGATACTAAGTCCCACCCATCGTTGTGCATCTGTATTGTTGTACACCTATAAAGCGCTCCGTGGCTTCTCAAAGCTAGGTCCGTGCTCAATAAATACCAAAATATTAATAATAATAAAAGATCACCATGAAATCCAAATAAGCCTCTGTCATGAGTACACCACCTACCAGCCCTGACACATACCACAAAAACAATTCTCATAGACACCCGGGTGTTTGTTCATTTGTTAAAGCAGCGGGTAGGTTGTCCCTGGTATAGTAACCCTTGGTCTCCACATTGACCCCCACCTTTCTCTATCTAACCACATCTCTCTCACTGCCAGATCTAGCAGCTCCACCTCCACAACATCCGTAGAATGCGCCCTTTCCTAACCTTTCATGCCACTAAACTCCTAATCTCCTCCCTCATCTTCTCCAGACTCTTCTACTGCTCCACTCTTTTCCTCGGACTCCCCTCCTCTCACCTCTCCCCCCTTAAATCCATCTACCACTCTGCCATCCGCTTCCTCTGCCTCCTCTCACCTCACGACTCCATCTCCTCTTCTCTTAACTCTTTTGGATGGCTCCCATTTCACTCCCTGCTCAAATTCAACTGCCTCAAAAGCCCTCTATTGTCTTGCCCCTCCCTACCTATCCTCCCTTCTTCATTTCTATACTCCTTCTCGTTCTCTCCACTCCTTCTCTCTTCTCCTCCTTCACCCTGTGCCCCTTCCTGCTTCTGCTCCTTCCAACTTCTCGCTCCTTTCCATTGGAACCGCCTTCCTCTCCATGACCGCTCTATAATCTCCTACCCTTCATTTCACACTTCCCTAAAATCCTATCTCTTCCACTCACCCCATTAGCTTCTTTTTCTTCCTTTTCTCCATTGAAGCCTCCCCTACCTTCACCTCCTACCCCCCTCTCTCGCACTGGTACCTCTCCATTTGCAATTAACCTCATAAACAATGTAAATTGTTCCTTATACTGTTTTCTGGTTTAGATTTAATGTCATGTACTGCTTGTTGTATTTTCTTGTTCCTCATATAAAGCGCCTTGGATTAAAGCGCTATATAAATTAAAATAAATACAAATACAACTACAAACATGCAAGCTGCCAGTGCATGTAGACATTTATTAGTTTATGACACAACCATTTCTGGATACTCATTAATCAGCTTTATTTCGTAACATTTTCAATTCAACAATTTCTAACCAGGCAAATTTGCTACTGTAAACACAGAAACCAGAGAAGGACCTATGAAAACAGATGACCAAAGGGTAGAGGAAGAAGAGACTGAACGGGAGATCTTTTTTAGAACTTGAGCACTCGGACTGGGAGATAGAACCGAGAATGACAAGGAGTCGTCGAGCCTTATAATTAGCCTCTCTAGATATACCCCCTCTGTAGTTGAAACATCTGTCCCCAATAAAGGGCTGGGATTTGTTACTACTAACAGCCACGACACCTGTCAATTCCAGGTAAAATTTAAGCAGCTTTTGGGGAAAGTACACCTGCAGCAATACTTGGGCAATGAGCAGTGTGAAAGCATTCAAAATCTGGGCTAAGAGCTCCATCCGACTTCACGCCACCTGCAGCTAGCCACAGTGCAGAGGCCGTGGTGTTCGAAAAGAGAGTAATTGCATGTACACACATACACCATGCCACTCACTGTAGAACCCGCGTCACTCCCTGCCTATCACACTCACCCGACCTTCCAACCCAAAAAATAGAAAGTAGTGGGGAACGCGTGTTGCCTAAGTCACAGGCTGTAGGCTTCCCCCAGCCCCTTCGACTACCACCACAGGGGCAGAAACAGATGTTTGTGTTAAACCCTTTTAGCCCTTTTGGCAGACATGTACCCATACATTCATCCAACCAGGGCCACCCCAAAGATGGAACTATGATGCTCGTAAAAACCTTAAGTCGCATAGGGGAGGTTGGCAATACATGCTCTCTCACGCTGGCGCACTGACATCGCCACACTAACGGGCACATGGCATTGCCTAGGGGTGTGCTGCATGCCCATATGTGATCCTGCCGCTTTCCCTCATGCAAGACCTCCTTGAGCTGGATGCCAGGGTCTGGTGGCAGCCGCTGCACATTTGTTACCCGCTAATGACCAGCAGATTCACTTCTGTAGCTACAACTTGTCTGAGGAGCAGAAATGCTGTGCGGTCTATGCCCAATGTGAGGCAGAAGATGCACAGCAAAGGGAAGCGCTACTTTGATGGGCAGGCAACATGGACAGGTGTTGTGTGTCTTGTGCTGCTGGCCATCGATCAACGGTAACAGATTGTTGCGGCGAGTTTATGAGCGGCAACTCAGGAGAATGTTGATGAATGCTTGGTGAAGTGGATGATGATGAGGAGGGAGATGTGGAAGGTGGAACTGATGTTACAAAATCATGCTGAAGACGAGGATGTAATATGCGTGATGAAGCTGATGGGCACTTGATTGATTTATCTGTTCGGAACCAAGCAGGAAATCGGAGTCTAGGCGCATCTGTTCCATTCCTACATGACTCATTTTGTCCTATTGACCCCGAAACATTATTGAAAAAGATAAGTCTTCAGTTTCTTACGAAAAGAGTAATAGAGGAGATGTTCCCAAGGTAATGCATTCCAGAGAAAAGAGCCCCTAATAGAACAACATCGGTCGCCCCGGAGAAACAAAATGGGATCGTGGCACAACCAATTGGTTTTGCTCCAACGAACAGAGTGAGTGGGAGGGTTAATTAAACCGTGATCTTAGAAACCAGGTAACTGGGGGGAAACCCCATGGATACATTTATGTATTAACAGAAGGATCTAAATTCAATTTGCTTCTGAACAGGCAGCCAGTGTAACTTCCTCCAATGTCTGGAAGCAGAAACCATTGTGGGCAGATTGTAAATGAGTCCGACTGGGGCATTCTGAGCCAACTTAAGATGTTGCAGCTGACTCACCGGTGCTCCCAGATGAAGAGTGCCACAATAGTCAAGCCTTGCGTTAACCATTGTCCCCACCAGCAGCACGGCATGGTCTGGTTACAGGTAAATGGCAGAGCAGGGTTTAGAAGCATGAGTTGATAATACACAGATCTGATATCTTCTGTAACATGAGCATTATTGTCCATTAATGCCTGCCATATAAAACCCAAATTTGTCGCCTTGCTAGAGAAGGTGGTAGTAACATCGAAAATGGAAGGGCGGGGTGTGTGGATTTTAGTCTGACATTGATTTGGATATCATCCACGTAGGAGTGATATTTTAGATCAAACCTTACAAGGATATCCATGAATGCTAAGGTAAATGCTAAACAGAACTGGGGACAACGATGTTCCCAGAGGCACTCCACATAGAACAGGGAGGGTTTCAGAGTAGAAAGTTCCCAATTTGACTACTTAAGTTCGATATTGCAGGAAGGAAGAGTACCACTTCAGGGAACTGTCTGAAACCCGTGAAACCCTGTTGAGTCTGGTCAACAACAATCCGAAATCAACCATATGAAAGGCCGCTTATAAGGCAAGCATGATTAACATTCTCATGTCTCCCTCATCAGCAGACCTATGAATGTCAGTCCATACATCCACCAGAGTCGTCTGTGTTCCATGATCGGGTCTAAAACCGGATTGAAAATTATTCAGAAGAAATTCTCCTCCAGATATTCCTGAAGTTTTATGGTGAAGACCTTTTCCATAATCTTCGAAGGCCAGGGCAACCTGGCATTTGGACGATATTTCGCAAGAACTTGATGATCCAAGAAACAGTTTTTCAGCAGTGGAGTAAGGAATGAATTTTACATTCTTGAGGCATACTCTACTCTGCATAAGAGCTCTACTCTTATTGCTGGACCTCTCTTCAGCGTTTGACCTGATTGACCATGCCTTGTTGATAAACAGATTAATCGAGGTTGGGAGATGTATGCATAAAGCTGCTAACTGGTTTAAGTCTTTTTTAGGACTAAGGATGGCCAATGTGGCTAAAGGAAATGCTTCTTCATCAAGAACACCTCTGACATGTGGTGTGCCACGAGGCTCATGTCTGTCCCCACTACTTTTTAATGTATTCTCAAAACCCCTGTGTCATCTGCTTAATGTTCTGGGTTTCGGTTCGTAAACTACGCGGATGACACCCAGATAGTTTTCAGGCTCATTCGGGTCTATAGTGAGGATGTAATTAGAGTCAACAGAGTGTTTGAGCAATATGAACAGGGATGGCGGTAAACTCTTTGGCCTTAAATGAATCAAAGACGGAGCTGCCTATTATAGGCACCCAACAAAAATTTAAAAAGCTTGACTGTCAGTACAAATGTTTGACGATAAATGGCAATACCATCTTAGTGTCAGAAAATGTCAAAACCGTAGGAGTCTTTTTCGACTCCCACTTGTCATTTAAGAGGCATACTTTCTACCTGAAATCATCCTGCTCTTACTACACTGGCAAGTTTGTCCTTACCAATCAGAGGCCAACAGAGCCTTGATTGCTGCTGCAATCATTAACATAAAGTTGGACTACTGCAATAGCATCTTGATGAGTATTTCTAAGGCCAACATAAAAAGGATACAAGTGGTTCAAAATGGCGCAGTCCGAGCAGTCTTTGGACTGGGTTGGCGCTCTAAGATTTCTATTTCTAGGATGAAGTTGCATTGGCTCACAGTCAAGAAACAAATTAAATTCAAGGGTGCTGTTTTTGTGCACAAATGCCTTTCGGGCAAGGCACCACTTTAATTTTCTTCCAGGATAAAGAGAGCTCCCGTAAGGAGGACTCTCTGCTTGAATGTTAACTTAATGTTATACCAGCCGCATGTGTTTCTCAAGGAAACTGGCAGAGCCCGTTTAATGCCCGGGCACCAGCTTCTCTCTTTTGATCTCACAAGCTATGGCTCTATTGCTCTTTTAAAAAAACAGTTCAAAACAATGTTGTTTGATGGAGGGACACATTAGGTAACAATGTTTCCCTCCTTCTACTAACTGGACACTGTTTGAACACCTGCCACTATTTATGTTTTTGTGTTTTTTGTTTCTGTCTAGTTGAGTGCCTTGAGGTATGTGGGCGAGTGGCAAGATATAAACATTAGATAGATAGATAGATAGATGGATAGATGGATAGATGGATAGATGGATAGATGGATAGATGGATAGATGGATAGATGGATAGATGGATAGATGGATAGATGGATAGATGGATAGATGGATAGATGGATAGATGGATAGATGGATAGATGGATAGATGGATAGATGGATAGATAGATAGATAGATAGATAGATAGATAGATAGATAGATAGATAGATAGATAGATAGATAGATAGATAGATAGATAGATAGATAGATAGATAGATAGATAGATAGATAGAGACTTCCTTCAGATAATGCAATATTCACGAAATCCCTGGTGACAATGATGATAGTGTTGAGAACGATGTTGATGTGGATAGTGAGGTAGATGATTGTTTTGTGAGTGGTGTTGTGGATGATGATGGTGATTTGATAGACAATGCTAATTTTTTTAAAATTATTATTTTTAATTAAATTATATTCAGGTAATACCTGCATTTTATCAAAATTACGAAACAAAGTTTGTGCTCCTCTTCTCACTACACTAAAAACCCAGTCCGCTATCTCTTTCAGCAGTAGGATCTGAATGAAAAGGAATCAGGCCTTCCCTCATCCGAGGATAAGTCTCAGTTTGGCTGGGCAGTGGCTGGCGTCGATGTCTGAGTAATCTTAAGAAATGCTAATTCAATTAATTTCACCATAACCACTGTCCATCTAGTAGTTTCTCCAGAAATTAATCTGTGCCACAGATCGTCTTCTTTTACCATCCATGGGTTCGTTATCAGTGGTAGGAGATATGTGCTTCTGTTTTGTTTAGTTTTGGGGCAGGCTATCACCAGATGTTTCAGAGTTTCAACCACCACTGCCTCTTTGCATAGGCGACAGCCATTTTCGCTTGTCGATCCACAAATGGTCGTAATTTCTTGGGTTCGCAGGAGATTCAGTCTAGCTTTTCTCTTCTTTTTTTCTGGAAATTTGACACAATAATTTTGCGTTTTTTTCAACTTGTTGAACGTCGGGGGCAGATGAGTTAAGAGTTTATTCCCTGCTGCTTTTTCGATCGTGTGGATCTAGTCCATCTCCTCCATTTTTTTAAATTCAATCTGGTTTTTCTTTTAGCTCCTTTTCTGTGCAGGCTATTTCAGTTAGCATCTATTTTCTGCTTTCAACCCATTTATTTGAAGCTTCACATTTACCAATTTCAATGTCTTCCTTATTGATGTTATATGCCGGTAATGTATCTACCATAATGATTTTTCTGTAGAGTCTCATGGCACTTTGGTCAATCATAGACTCTAGAGATACTAAGCCTAGTTCTCGTCGGATTGCCGGCATGGAGGTTGACTTTGGCAAGCCTAAAACTGTTTTCCAAACGTGTCCTTCCAATTATTTCCAGAGTGGGCGTGGGATGTTCAGAGAAGCTTCTATTCCATATACCAGTGCTGGAACTACCTTTGTCTTGTAGAAATTTATTGCGGGGATGAGTGAAAACTTCCCAAACTTGTTGTCTAATGCTCTTGTTTGTGAAGTTAACCGTTTACTTTCTCCCACAGCGAGTCTTGCATGGCCTTATCCGTTCCTTAGCTGTCGATTTGAACTCCAAGGTATTTGATGTTTTTTACCATTTCAATTTTGGTGTTATCGACGAACCAATTCTGCTGCTTGGTTGTTTTGCTCGGTGCTTTCTCAATCGCCAGAATTTTCGTTTTTGTTTTGTTTATCTCTAGGAGGTTATTGGCAATATAATTGGCCAGGTTTGTTAGTTTCTATTGCAGCCCCACTTTCGTTTGGTCAATTATGATGACATTGTCTGCGTACAAATGTCTTGGGATGAAGGTTTTTCCAATTTTCGGGGGGAACACCCTTATTTTGGTTTCACTCTGCTGGTAATCTCCTAAGAATGCAATAAACGGTAATGTGTTTTTTGTGTGGGGAGGTGATGATAATGCCAGTGTTGATGATTATGGTGGAGTGTATGATGACAGTGCCTTGGAATAAGACAGTGTTGTTATATGAATAGTACTGGGGATCTGGATGTGGATGGTGATGGCAATGGCGATTTTGTTGTTGATGTAGATGATGATGTTAGGGGTGGAGATGAAGGGGATGGGAGGGGACTTCATCTCTGGTGTCGCAGGAGTGCAGCATTTTTTTCCTCATTCCTTTTCCTTATTTGATGAATTCTACGATAACTGGGATTTCTTTGATCTAGGAAAGGTCGGATTGCCAGATGGGGAATATCCCGCTATTTAATCTCTTAGCCAAGGTTAAAACAATCTTGGCGATGTGGACCGGTAATTGTAGTTGGTGGAGCTAGGACGTGGCGATCCATGTCCATGTCCTCTGCAAATAAAGGGGCTTTTGGACAGCCACATACTCTGTAGTTAAGTGGACAAGAACTTTTTGGGGGCAAGGTGGTTTCATGTGGGACAAATGTCTATGGACAGCTAGTTCCATATTCTTGTCAACAGAACAAAGAAGTGAGTTTACTTACTCCTTTTACCCTAACGCATTGAATGTATTTGTTTGTCACTGCCGGTGGCAATAAGAACTTGAGGGCGGGTCATAATACCTTTTAATGGTACCGCCATGCTTATGTTTAATGCTATCACGTTACTCAGGCTTGCTCGGTTGGCGATTACAAGCCGGGATTGCCCACTGCCATGATTCTACAACGTAAGTAATGTTCCTTAGGGAAAAGCAAAGTCCCCACTTTACCGGACTTGAATAGTGAGGTTCCTTGGCAGCTGTAGATGGGAAGAGCGTGCCAACGCGTAGGTGCCGCAATAGAGGGTCATCAGTTAACTCTGCTCGATTACCTGTACCTAGCGACTCTCAGAAAAAGATGGTCAGATGAACTTAAGCCTCTTTATGGGTTGTAATGTTTAGTATTTTCGGTAATGTGAGACAGGGCAGAGGAGTGAAGGCAGTTGGAAGTCAGGCATGGCATTTGAATGGCATTGTTTTACAGGAAGCTGCTGGGGATGTTCTAGGAATATTGCAATGGGTAGTTGATAATTAATCCCAGCAACGTGAATCCTGCTGCCTCTTGTTGTCTCCTCTAGCTTTATGATTTGGTAGGCCAGAAGTTCGAATAAAGGGAATTGCCATAATCAAAGCAGGATTTTCATATAGCATAGAGGGGAGTTTTGTTTTTAAGAGATGTTAGGTACAAAATGTGTGATTTTACCTCTGCGTCAATTTGTGAGATCATGTTTAGGTTTGCATCCCATAATACACCAAGATCTTTGCATTTGTGGAAATTCAGAAAGAAGAACCGATTAAGGAAATAGGATCATTAGATGTTTTGTACAAAGGAGGTGGATTTCTGTTTAGTTCCGCCCGAGCGTCAGGCAACTGTGCAAGGCACCCAGTCTCAGCAGTGCTGCTAATCAACACAATGTACTCTGGAACCTCATGCCTGAATGGAGTAGCGGTCTGGCAAGACACACTTTGCAGGAGCAAAGCTCGGCAAGGCTCGGGCTCAATTCTTCTCCCTTAGTCCAAGAGTGCATATGTCTTTAGACGGGTGAGGAATTGTTTCTCAAGGGTGTAAGAGCAGATGTAGAAGTTGTAGTTAGGTAGGACGGCCAACAGCAGCTCCATGTAGAAAGGGAACATACGTACTGGAGGTCGCCATGAGGATCTGGAGAGCAAGAAGAAAGCAAATTGTCTAGTCTGACTCGTTGAAGATTGGATAGTAAATCTTGAAACCAATTCAAGGACAGTCTAGAGAGACCAGTTTAACGTCCGACTTATTCCAGGTGGCAGCAGAGGCATAGACAGGGTAGGGCCTGAGGGGGCAAGGCCCACCCAAAATATATAAAGGCCCACTCAGCACCACTGTGTGTGCATTTACAGATGTTGATGTCACTGAAGTGGGCCAAACTACCTTAGCTTCAGGCCCCACTTTTTAGACAATCCTGGCTACACCTCTGGGAGGCAGCAGTCGCTATCCCTTCTAAAGGAAAGGAAAAGGTTAAGTAGGATAAGCATAGATAGTCAGCACTTGAAGCGAACACAACAAACTACAATAACAAACTAACATAGGAACAGCGCTCTGGAAGCTCGGTTCCTGGGTAGTAACACAAGTTAACACAACATGATGTTAGTCCAGTTCAGGTTTTAACTTTGCATTTTGGGACATGTACTACTGGAGCTCTGCATTATAATTCTAGAACCACAAGTCGTAGAATGCAAAGTTAAAACCAGGGCTGGACTAACATCTCCTGAATGGCATGGACAATGTTGACATGAATGATCAACAAACCACAATAGAGAGCTCTGCATGATTCAGTTTCCCTTCACTCCCCTCCCCCTCTTAACATTCTCTACCCGGCACCCTCTAACCTTGCTCTTCACTCTACTACAGGTGATTTATTTTTACTTGCACTCCACTTGCTTTTTCAGGAAGTCTTAGTGCGAACGGGACGCGTAGTATGCTGTCAAGTACTTTGCTGGGAAACTATTCACCCTTAGTCCTATTGCTTTCCATCCCTTGTTGTGTTGTGGTGTACTAGCCTTTTTGTTCAGTATCAGCTTTGCGTACAAGATCTGGTATTGATGCGTTGTTTCAGATTCAGAACTACAAGTCCCAGAATGCCTGTAATAAGATGCGTGTGAAAAGGACTGGTGGTGCACATATTTGTTTGAAGACCATGGGTGGTCAGCAGGCTCGGACTGGCCCATATGGCAATTAGCCCATGGCTGAACCAAAAAACGAAAAATGCTTGTGTGGAGCAGTTTTTTGGTCAAAGTGGACCACTTCTTTGGCCAATGTGGGCCAGTTGTATGAGTTACTTCATTATGCGGCTAATAGTTTTGACCAGTGTTGATGAATAAATATTCTTTAAAATGCACAATTTGCATCACATTTTATCAAAAAACTCCCCCTTGGGTACTATTCAAACAGCGTCACAAAAGGAATGAATTTCCATTTGCAACTGTGGCCCTGTGACGCAGGGTGACACTCACAAGAAGACGCGCATGCACTGAACCTTACTTTGGGCATACATTAAAATGTGAAACGGTGCCAACCTGCTGCAGGCGTTGGCACCTAGTGTTTCTCATCAGAGTTGCTAAGTCAGCAAGCTGTTGGAAGCGGGCATGCCCAGAAAGTGCATCCATGGCATTGGTGGATTGTGTGGGTGCTGCAACGTTTGAGTTGTTTCTGAACGGTAGGGTTGCACAACGCGCTACAGATGATTGATGAATGCATTAATGGATGAGTGGATTGATGGATGGTATGAAAGGATGGAGTAGCTTGTAAGACTCTGGGCAAGGACCTTTAGTGGACCGATAGTAGCCGGGCATCAGCTCCAGCAGGTTGCAAAAACTGCTCTCACTTAAGTCAATGAAAACATGATGAGTCACAATACAGATCTTGCCCTTTAGGTGTCACTAGCACCCCACGTTCAGAAACATAGCATCTGTTTAATACATTTGGGATTTGAATACTTGTTTTTGTAAAAATCTGAAGGGAAACTTTAAATATTCTTTCATTTTCCCAACATTTTATATCGAAGTCTTACTTTTGCAATTATTTTATTTAAAACACATGAAATAAGAATCGCAGATTTCCTTCATAATAACTGCACGACTGGAACCTGCATTGACTTCTTTTGTTTAGCTCTTTTCTCTATATTTGAATATGTTTGTTTTAGTAAAATAATTAGATTGCACTTAAAACATTACATTTAAAATGTAAAACACTTTAAAAATGTTTTTTGTGCATTTCACGCCGAGAGCATAACTCAGGGGCAACGTGCTCGCCATGGAAGCAAGACGACGCAGAGTCCACGCTTAGAAACCTATTGGTTTTAAGTGCGTTATAACTAACCAATTATATATTATAAGTTGGAAAACTAAACTTCCTCCTCTACTAAGCCACTCCTTAAGTTACAAAGGCCATACATTTTTTAGAGGTTCCTTAGTCACTTGCCATTCTTAGGCTGTGCCCAACACTTCTTCGGCCCAAACATGTGACCTTTTTTGAAGGCCCCTCGATTTGCTACCTACCCCTCTTAAAGCACTCCTCTGTGTAATACGAAGATGCTTTAATATTGATCTGCTCCCCAAAATATTGCTAAATACTTCTGTAAAGAGATTTGGTCCAACTGTGTTTTGATAGCTGCACAACGTGTGAGTAAAAAGGTGTTTTTTTCTCTCCTTGAAGAATGGGTTAGTTAAAGAAAACAAAATAGTGCTTACTGCATGTTAATTTGAAAGCGACTTATACAGATTTTGCGATTCAGAGTCACAAATGGCATACTTCCTCTGCGGCGTAAAGACCACCAAAGTAAAACAATGCATTTCTAGGATCTCCCTGGGTCATACAGACCCTCCATCAAGGGGCATGGCACCATTGCCCTTCCCTCAAATGACTCAACATCTAAAAAGGTAGCAAAGAAAGCCACTTCCCAGAACTCAGAACTCAAAAGATGGCGTGGGCAGTGTCCTACTGCCGAAGGACTCACATTGCTGTCAGAAATTCATTATGTTATGTTATGTTATAAAGCGTATAGAGCACACATTCGCCAGAGGCATCTTGGCGCTTGGCATCCAACACAAGTAGGCAGTGGGGCCATACAGCTAAAATAGGAGCATTTTCAGAGCCCGCTGAACACGAGGGGATTCCCTGTGATTCTGACATTACCTGCCAATGCATTCCACATCTTGGCGGCCGCTACTGAGAAGACACGGCTGCCAGTTCTGACCAATTCGTAGCATGGAATAACCTGAAGAAAACCAGGCAGACGTGTGCTCATTTGGAATTGGAGCGGTTACAGTGCAGCTAAACTCAGACGCGGTTCAACACCTTTCGCCTACATTATCAGGTGACTGACTGAAAGAGAGTGCAACTAGAAAACGACTCATTTCACTATTCAAACTGACCAGAGACCTCTCAGATAGTTAATGGCCATGTATGGAGACAATGCCAAACTGCTGCTCTGGGACACATCCCTGCAGGGATTGAAAACCTTCAACTCTCTCTTCCTCAATATCTTCCCTCTCGAGCTCTTCGCTCATCCGCCTCCAACTCCCTCAGGGTCAGTAGCTTCTCTAAGCAACGAGTTGGTGGCAGATCTCTTTCTTCAGCTTGGGCCTCCCGCTGGAACAGCCTCCCTGCTTCTCTGAAAATTGAGGAGAACCATCTCCAGTTCCGGAAGCACCTTGAGACCTTCCTCTTTGCCTCTGTTTTCTCTCCTCCTCTCCCCTGTTTATCTCCTGACTGAACCTGAACTTGCACTGGTCACCTGGCTACCCTCTGTTTTCGGACCCATGTCCCCTTCCTGCCAGTTGCACACACACATGCACTGCAGCCCTGGCAACCCTTGCACTCTGGGGCTGTTCTGTATCCCACAGCCCCCTATCAGCACTTGACACCTGATGTATGCACTTACACTCGAAACTGCCACTGGCCAATCCTGCTTCAGGCTTTACCTCTCCTGGCCCCTCCCTGGCTCTCTGCATGGCCCTGGCTTCTCATTTCATCTCTAAAACTCAGCACATCATGTCCTCTCTCTCTTCCTCTGCTCCTGCCCCTCTACTCCCTGCTCTTCCTCTGGCCCTTCTTCGGCCACCTCTCCTGCCTCCTTCTCTGCCTTTCCCCTGTTCTCCCCAGGCAAGGTTTCTAGACAAGTCCGATCTATGAAAGTCTCATCAAAACAAATTCACCCCTGTTCCTCGAAAAACATCAAGGACCACATTGACACCTTGGCCCCTTGCTCTGGCTGACTTCTGCAAACACTCCTTTGACACTGGGGTCTTCCCTTCCCCCCCGAAGCACTCCATTGTGCATCCTCTTCTTAAGAAACCCTCTGCCGACCCGTCTTGCTCGGTCAACTATCGCCCAATCTCCATCACTACTTTCCTGGGCACACTCCTGGAAAAGCTGGGCACCGCCCAGCTTAATCTTCACACTGAATCTGCTGGTTGTCTCCATGACCATCAGTCTGGCTTCAGAGCTGCCAGAAGCATGGAAACTGCTCTCCTGAATATCCCTGAAGACCTGCTCTCCAACCTTGATTTCAACATCCCCTGTGTCCTCATCTTACTTGATCTCTCTTCTGCCTTTGACACGGTCAACCATGCCATCCTGCTCAACCATCTCCATGATAACTTGGGTATCACCGATTAGGCCCTGGCTTGGCTGACCTCTTTCTTCTCTAATCGACCCTCACAGGTCCACCAAGGGTACTTCTTCTCCTCTATCTCTATCTCTACCTGTGGTGTTCCCCAGGGGTCTAACCACTCCCCTTGCTGTTCAACCAATGCCTGGCATTGCTGCTCTCTGCTCCAACCTTCAGTGCTATGTGGATGACACCCAACTCATTTTCAGGCTCCCTTCCGCCGCTTCTTCTCCTTCTCTCATCTCTGTCTGTCTGTTATCCAGGAGTGGTGTGCCACCAATGATCTATGCCATAATGCCAGTAAAACCGAGATTCGTCTCATCAGCACACCTGCTCCATACTTTACTGTCACTCTCTGGCAGGCCTCTCTTGGCCTTCATCCTGCTCTCACCTGTGAGGCTAAAAAAGCTTGGGGTCATCTTCCACTCCACACTCTTCTCTGCTCACATCTCTGACATCTCTAAGAAGTAACACTACCAGCTGGACCTCCTCAGAGGTATTCATCCTTTCCTCTCCTTCCCCCAGAAGCTCACTGTCTCCAGAGCTCTGGCTCTCTCTAGGCTGGACTACTGCAACAGCTTCTTTCTAAATCTGCCTGCTTCTACTCTCCGCCCTCAGCAACTCATCCAAAACAGGACTGCAAGACTTGTCCTTGGCCTCAAGCCCAGGGATCGTATCTCTCCAGGACTGAAATCTCTGCATTGGCTACCAGTGGCTGCGAGGATTAAGTTCAAAAACCTCTGCATTGTCCACAAGGCCTTCTGGGGCCTGGGGACTCAACACCTTCATCTCTCTCTTCCTAAATCTCTTCCTTCTCAAGCTCTTCACTCATCCACCTCCAGCCCCCTCAGGGTCATTCACTTCTCCAAGCAACGAGTTGATGGTAGATTTCTTTCTTCCGCTAGGGCATCCCTCTGGAACAGCCTCCTTGCCTCCCATAAACTTGAGGAGAATAATCTCCGGTTCTGGAAGCACCTCAAAACCTTCCTCTTTTCTTCTGCTTACTCTCCTACGCTCCCCTGCTGAACTCCTGGCTGAAACGGAAACTGCACTGGTCACCTGGCCACCCTCTGATCTCGGCCGGTTGCACACCAGCACTGCCTCCCTGGCAACCTCTGCTCTTGGGGAGTGTTTTCTGTATCCCTACAGTCCCTACCAGCACTTGACACCTGATGTCTGCACTTACCATTGCACTTGCCACCAGCTGGCCGCACTTTTTCTTATTTCTTTTATTTATCCTATTTATTTTTTACTGTCAATCCCATGCACTGCCCCATCCCCCCTGCACTTTTCCCTCCCCCTCCTCCCCTGCACTTGTGCAATCTCAATGTCACCTGGCCTAGTAAGATCGTTGTCTCTGTCTTGCCTCGTCGCGCCTTGAAACACTTGTGTATAGACGTGTTTTAAATGCCATATCATATATCATATCATATACTCCCGAAGAGCATTGGTCATTTTGCCAGATGGGCCAGTTATGCTGTTTCGTGCAACAGCTTATACGTGCCTGGCCATCTGTGCCACTGTCACCAGGATGAGCCAGTTGCTAAAGTTGGTTTTGCATGCCAATAAATGTCCATCCCCATCCTTTCAATAGGCATTGCCCCCATATAGTGGTGTGTGAGGGCCCTTCTTCAGGCCTCCCGCTGTCCCACTCCTGTAATGCACCATGGGCAAAGGGTAGTACTCCTTATGTGTATCTCCATCCTAGGCTAGTGGACTTGGTGGACAGTCTACCACTAGTCATTTCGTTTATGTGGCTTAAGGCCACTTCTAAGCACTGCAAAGAAACAGAGGAGGAGAACAAGTTAGATAGATAAGCTTACCAGACGTCCTCAATTTTGGGAACCATCTCCTATTTTCACTCCTCGCCCCTGATTGCATGTATCCCCAATTTTTTTACTGGTTTTGCTCCACGACTGTTGACACAAACAGTCAGGTAGCAATTGATTAAAGTAATGTGCACTGTGGGATGTTTTTACCCATGCTTCCGAGCCCTACCTCAAAACTGTGCAGTACTGACATGGAAAACATCATGATGGCCAGAGCTTCCCAGAAAATGCACAGGGAAATGCATGAAGAATAGGCTGCCGCTCATTTTTGCCGATGTTATGGGCACAGAAGGACACTGCCTAAAACCACCATTGGACTACCCACACAGTAGTCTGAAACCATTGGGAATGGCAATGCTGATTGCCAAAAGCAAACCCATAACTGTTGGGAATTCATTTTCTTAAATCCCAAAAAGGGGTGCAGTACCAGTACTCACCACCATCAGAAAGCCGGCGTTTTAAAACAACACCAGATTTTACTTTTTTGTAGAAAACTGAATAAATGAACCCAAAGCAAGCCAAAGAAAGACTTACTGAGAGGTGGATCCTATGTAAAGTTATATTCTGAAGTGACTTGAAGGTTTATAACAAGACTGGCTGAGCTGTGGATTTCAGCAGTTTAAGTAATTTTGGACTGAAAGACACTACAAATCTAAATGTTTAAAAGAAATGAGTGACCTACTTTGAGTGTCACATAGGTTGCAATTGTTTAAATGTCATAGTTTTAAACTTAGAATCAGCATCCTAGCTGCATATGTAAAACATTGTCTTGACTTAAACTGGGGAACAAAAAGTGACATTTTTTCTGAAACCTGGCTTAAGGAACTGAATTCTGGCCACCAGCTACCCCCATCAGGAGTGAAACTTGAGTCACAGCTGTGTTCCCAGGCCTATCTGCCTTTTGCTGGCCACACTAAGGATATGCCATCTCTCTGATAATTGAATTAAGGGGAGCCCCCACAGAATACAGGAGCTCTGAACAAAGCCTTGTCCTGACCCAGGCAGATGGTTTATTGCAGATGTCGTAAATGTAGCTTCCTCCTGGAAGGACAAAGGAGGGGCACTGCCTGTGAGAGCAAGCTGGCTTGGCAGAACTGGAAAAACCAGAAATTCAACCTTGTGCTGGTGGAAAACCACACCCCTTTGGGGCCAGAACATAACTCTAAAAAGATGAATAACTCATAGTACGGACTTGTGAAAATTTTATAAATGATACCATAATTCTTGTGATTTTTCTGCACACATTTTAAGAGGTTTTTAGAACCGGTGGCATGATCAGGGGGGTTTTAGCAGTTAAGAGGATATTACTCAAAATGTGTGCATGTGAAAAATCTGACACTTCATCAACTAATGTCCATACTCCTTGCGCACATGTGTGTAAATTTGGGTTAATGTCCGGTATTGCAAACCAGTTAAAAAGTGCAAAATATTGCCATTTCTGAATGCAAGCTCCCAGGAAGAGCAGAGTTTGAACAGGGTATACCTCCTGTAATGCATGATGGGTGCATATGATTTTAAAACAATATGTACCTCTGCAAATATGTATTTGGTTCAAATCTAGATTTGTGTGCAAGTTGACAGGAGGAGTGGACTTTCTGCAGGCTGTAAAATGACATCACTCTGACACAACTTAGCTTCCCCAATCAGGGGAGAAATGAAAGCTTGGCCAATGACAAGTGGAGAGGGGTTGAGTCTAGTGATGCTGCTCACACACACCCATTTCAAAACACATAAAAGCAGAGAGACAGGACAGATAGAGACCTTCAAATCCATTTGCAGCTGGAAGCTCTGCCGGGAAAATCCATACTTTACCTCCATCAACCTTCAGAGACCCAGACCAGACCAGCAGAGTAGAGCTGACCTGTTAGCAGAACCAGAGAGAGCTGACCCAGATCACTGTGAAGTGCAGAGACCGGAGTCCAGTCCAAAACCTGACCAGATCCGTGGCGAGGCATATTTCTAAATATAGTGTGAGTACATAGCAAACTGTGCAGAACCAATCTCTTAGTTAAAATAATATAATTCAATCCTATTTTAATCTAAGTAGAACTGTCTCCTAACTGTCACCTGTCATTTGTAAAGCTGTCACTTGTCATTTTCTAGTTGCAAGCTGCACTTGTCTTTTTTGAACTTTAAAATTTCAAATCTGAAAAACGACCTTTATTTAATCGCTCATATCTCCGTGACCGTTCGTCCTAGAGACTTGCAGTAACTTTCCTCAGAAAGCTTAGAATCGTGGCTTTCCTACGAACCTTAAGTTTTGCCGTAATCGTGTAAAACGCACTCGCGAATTTTGCCGCGATTTGCAAATTTCTCCACGTGTGAAAACAGAAGCTTCTTGCTTTCATTTGCCAAAAATTCGTTTAACCTACCAATTACTCCTAGATCCTTGCTAAAGTGAGCCTGGACTAATATTAACTAGATACCACTCACCCTGAACCTCCTAGAGGGAATTAAAAGCATTTTAGCATATTTCTTTCTACATTGCCAGCACATTTAAAAGCATTTGGGCCTGTGTTTTCAACGTCTGTAGTCTAAGTTGCTGGGTGAACTGAATCACATTTGATTGCATTTCTGAGAACTGTGTGCCTTCCTTCCATTTCCTTGCATAGCATAAAAGGGGGGGGGGGTGAATTGTCCAAGAAAGTGATTACATTGTCTTTTGCTGAAATCCTATCAAGTTATTTTCTGTACTGCATTTCATTCCACATTGCATCCATTTGAAACCATAAAAGTATTGTTGCTATCTTATCCACCCTATAACCACTCATCATTGATTATAAAGAAGTGTGCTAGTGCCAGATTCTCCGTTGTTAATCTTTATCATATCAGATTAAGTGGGCTATTCAATTATTAATTTATTCTAAAGTGTGATATATATACCTATTGTTGAAACTATCAATTAACCCTTTTAACTTGCAAAACAGAACTACTTCTTGGCTCAGTGGGGTCAGGAGGATTCCAAGAGAGGGGTGTTATATAGGGGTAGTCATCCAGAACGCATGAACTGGACATAAAGATATATCAATAAGGGTTTTCATTCAGTATTCTAGACTAGGCGTTGACTTGGCTGTAGTGCTGAATTGAATCCTCTTACAAATTGGGGGCTCGTGCCGGACGTTTGGGTTAGATCTACCATTTGTGCAGATTAATACAGCGTGCCAGCTGACCAGATACACATATCCGGTCGGATCACCACGCTGTGTTACGCTGTAAAGCACTCCTCATAGGAACGCTCTTAGGAAAAGGTCTGTTTTGCAAAAAAAAATAAAATACAAACTTCTGTAAGTCAGGACAGAGACCAATCTCTAGAATGACGACCTTAGTAGACATGAAAATAGCCAGAGAGCACCTCTTACATAAACTATTTGTGAGAGGTGAATGGACTGAACAGGGCCAGGATGCCTGGTTGCAGGCCATCACGCGACAGGTCACTGAAACAGGGTCAGACCTATGGAGAGATCAGGGTCCATTACATGTGGCCCTGAGTGAACTATACATGGCTCCTAAAGCTAAGGATGAACAAGACAAGATGGTTAGGATAGCAGCATACCTGTACCTATATATGGGA
The DNA here is from genome assembly GCF_040938575.1 of Ambystoma mexicanum. Lineage (NCBI taxonomy): Eukaryota > Metazoa > Chordata > Amphibia > Caudata > Ambystomatidae > Ambystoma > Ambystoma mexicanum. The sequence goes on from NC_090922.1 coordinate 1,438,952,136, forward strand.
GACATGCAGGATAAATGCACTGAAAGCCAAGATCTGGCAAATAGGCAACAGATGGCAGTAGAGAAGGCCCGATCTGATCTGGCCTCTTCTGAGCAGAGGCTGCAGAGGAGCCAGGAGTCAGAAAATGATAGTAGGCAATATATCATTAAAATAAAAGAGGATATGGGCATCCTACAACAGGAAAAGACAGACCAGGATACCAGATTTCTGGCCCTGCAGAAGGAGCACCAAGACAGTTTGGATTCCTTACTGCAGAACCAGAAAAAGTTGGAGCAACAGATCAATTTCAACAGGGCATGCGCGGAGCAGGTAGTCACCCTGCAAAGCCAGCTAGATAGAGAGAAAGAGGAGAGCAATAAACTGATTCTGAAAGACCTGGATACCCAGGCAGAGTTTGATGAGGAGCGCCAAAAAGCTGGTGACTTTCAACGACAGAGGGACGACCTGGCAGCACAGATGCAGGCTCTCAGTCAGGAAAGAGACACTTTAGGCCAGGAAGTCTGCCACTTAAAAAAGGAAATTGAAGAAAATCACCTGGCCCTCCAGGGGCTGGGTGACCTCCAAAAAGAAAACCAGAACTTGGTAGAGCACACCAGAAGGGTGGAAGATACTCTGGCAAGAAAGGAGCAGGCCAGTAGGGATGGGACTCAGGAGGTAAACCTCCTGCAGCAAAGACTGGCCCAGTTCTCCAGGACCAACCAGGAAGCACAGAGGGAAAATGAGGCCCTCTGTCAACACAATGATAGGCTCCAACAACAGGTAGCGATGCAGGAGAGACTGATAGAGTCTAGTAAGGCCTTGACTGAGGAACTGAAAGCACAAATGCAGGCTCTTGCATCGCAACAGGGAGCAGGGGCGGATAGAGATGAGGTCCGCTGGGAAAGAGAGACTCCTGACCATAACCTCAGGAGCCCTAACACCAGGGGCCTTCATCTCTCCCAGTCCCTGGACTCTACCACCCCCATGTCCCCTGGCGCACATGAGCACAGGGCCACAGGGATGGCAGATTACTATCCAGCTAAAAGTATGGGGCTCATAGGCCAGTACCACTCAGGAATGGAGGGGTGGGCATCCGGGTATGGGCACCCAAGTACAGTACAGTTCAGTGGGGAACCCCAGGAGAATAGGCCCCTTAAGGGCATCCTGAAAACCTCTGCCCAGTTAGGTCAGTGGGGGGGGTACCCAGAAAATCCTGGCAGCAAGGAGGGATCTGAGGACTCCTCTGAGCACCACAGGAAACAGGAGACCAGGTCCCCACATTCTGCCAGCCATTCCCAGGCTCGCAGAATCCGGGAAAACCTGGAAGAACAGACAGGAACCTCTGGGAGCAGTGCCTCTGAGTCAGAGGATGAATGGACAAGGGTTACCCGAACCAAAAAGGCCAATAAGGCAAAAAGGGCCTTGCTTAAGGACCCCTTAAAGCAGATTAAGGCGATCAGGAGCGTCATCACGCCTTACCAGAAGAACGCTAAGTATTCTGTTTGGGAGCACTTAGAGTTGTTTGAGCAAATGATGGAGACTTTCCATTTGAAGGAGAGCCAAAGCTGTATTCAATATGTAAAGTGGACCTTCTCCCCGGAATACTCCAGTTTCTTTGCGGGGCTGGAGGACCAAAATCATTTAAGATGGTCCACCTATAAGGCGGCCATCTTGAAACATTTTTCCATTCATAGAAATCCTCAAGAGGCTCGCAAGGCAGCCTACAATTTGCAATGTGGGGAGGATCAGGCCCCACAAGAATTTGTGCAAGAACTGAAACGTGCTTTTGCGCAGACCACCAGAAGGGTGCGCACAGACAGTAGAGAATTCATTAATACATTTTTTCATGCCTTGCCCAAATATATAATGACCCAGCTCGTGAGAGATGTTCACGAGAAAAGATCTTTAGACTGGGTCATTGAACAGGCTACCCGGATCTATGAGGTGCAGAAACCGGTAGATAGCAAAAATAATGCCCAGAAAAACCCCAAAGCCAACAGCACCCCTGCTGCTGCCAAGGTGGCAGAGGTAAAGGTCACCCCCGTTTTAGAGTTGGAGATGGGGGGGCCTAAAAACCTACCTGCACCTAATAATGCTACGCCCAGAAGGTCCTCGGGCCAGTCACAGACAGGGAGCCAGGGAGGCAGCCCCACAAATGGGGTCCCTCGCTCTCCTGATTATGTAAGCCCCCGTTACAAGGGAAACAGACCCATCCTGGGTTATGTGTGGACTCCTCCAGCCCAAGGGGGGAGATCCAGCCAAGAACCTAACCCAGGGAACTTTCCTCCTAACTTCCCACCGGAGGGCAGAAATTCTCCGAATCCTGGGCAGAACTTTTTCCCCAGGTATCCACCCAATTTCCAGCCCCAAAATCCTCCACCCTTCTTTCCCCAATTCCCTGAGCCCAGACAACCTAATCCAGGAGAGGGGAGGCCAAGGGTGGAGGGGTACCCAAATCTTCCCAATCCGGGGTATTACCAGAGAAGGGATAGTTAACCTTCCCGGGATCAGCCCAGGGGAGAAAACAGGGCCCCGTATCAGCCTGAGCGGGTGTCCCAGTTAGAGTGCCAGGTTCAAAACATGGCGCGGGATCTGGGTCACATACTGAGGGCGCAGCAGAACCCTCAGAACGGCATGCCGGCGCAGAACGCACCCAACTCTGGACCTGGTGCCCCAGACCAATGACTGGGGCAGCACCCCGATAACACACCGGTTCCCAGGGAGGAGGCACAAGGGGAAGGGGGGTGTAATGCCTTGGAGGAAGCTTCCTTCCTCACTTGTAAACAGCCCCTGGAAACCCAGGAACCGGAAACAAAATCTCCTGCCCCTGAAAGTCTGCCTCCTAAGGAGCAGACGGGGGGTAGGAGAAACAAAAGACCCAAACAGACTCAGTTTGAGGAGGAGGTACAGATCTTCCAATTTGAGGGGGAGGGATCCTCAGAGGATCCTGGGAAAAGGATCTTCTCCTTCAGAGAGGGGGGAACTCCTCCCAAAGAAAAATGGGTCCCTAGGGATGCAAATCCAGACTGGGGAGATGTGGAGACTGAGCTACCGCCTCCCACCATCTCATCCCAGAACCAACAGCAAGAAAATCCCCTGGTTCAAACCCATCCTGGTGACTGCCTCCAAAAAGGGGGGGGCGGCCCGGAACCGGAGCCAGGGGAGCCCACAATGGCTCTGATCTCCAGTTGCCAACTTTTTCTTTCAGATTCCCAAGGCTCTCCACAGAATTCTGCCCAAATCTCTTCGCTAGCGATGTCCAAAACCAGAAAGTTAGCCCACCAGTTGTCCAAAAATGTGCATTATCTGTGCCCCCTTGAGGAGAAGGAGGGAAGATATTATGCCCCGGTAAAAGTACAGGGGCAGGGTACGATTTCAGCGCTGGTGGACACGGGATCTCAAGCTACCCTTCTGTCCAGAAGGGCCTTTGATGAACTGAATGCAGGAAGGGGAGAGAATTACCAAATTCCTCTCACCTCACTTCCTGGACAACTCCAGAACTTTGACGGGAAGGAAATTCCCGTCGAGGGGACGGCAGACTTGGACATTAAAATTGGGCGACACAAGTTGAAACACCCAGTCATAGTTGTGACTCCAGAGGGCACCCCTTGTTTACTAGGGAATGACCTCCTGAGAAGGTTGTCACCCCTAATAGATTGCGTAAACAAGGTCCTCTGGACCCAGACTAGCCGACCAATAAAATTAAAACAGAGTGTCAACCATATTAGTTTAAACGGCACCTGCCACATGGTTGAACAAAAATCTGACCAAGTAGAATTTCACTTCCAGAACAACCAAATTCTAAACGTGACAGTAATAGCAGTAGGACAACAGACTGGTGATGGGGGGTCCTCTCTATTTCTGAAAATCAACCTTCCTTCCAGTCTAAAGTGGTACTCCACGCTGGAAGGAAACACTCTGAGATTCTATACTAATCCACAATCAGAAACTCCCACTCCTATAGTCCAGAAAGATGTGAAATCAGCTCAGAGCCTGGCTGATATTCAGCAAATTGGAAAGCAGTTGTTCATCCCTCTTCAGTTAAATGATGGGAAGGACTCTGTTCTCGCTCGAGTGTGTGTGAACAACGGTAAGAGCTTCATCAGCGAAGCCATGTTTCGCCAACTCCCAAAAGATCCAGCCATTCCCACATTCAAACTGATAGACAAATGGGAAATGGACCTGGAAGCACCTAATTCCAAACATCTCCTGCCAAGCAGGTGTATGCTCAAAATCTCCATTGGCAACAAGAGCATAGTCCACAATTGTTGGGTCGTGCGAGACGTCCCTGCCGCCTTTTACTTAGGCAGTGACATTCTCAATCGCTTTGCCATTAGTTTGGACCTAATAAACTTCAAAGCTTGGTCCCGATTAGCGGATAATCCCATGGGCTTTGATGATCCAGAAAAAGCATTTAGGTCAGCTCAATTGCTACCTTATGCAGTTGAAATTCAGATCAAAGAGGAAGTCACCATCCCAGAAAGGACCCGACAATTCTCCCTGGAAGTGAAAGTTAAAAGAGGACAATATTTGCAAAACCCTGATGCTTACATACATCTAAACGCTTCTCTCCAACAGCAAGGGTTGGGGGTAAACCCAACTCCATTAGTCAACATAGAACATGACACCATTCTAATAGAGGTGGATAACAGCGACTTAAAGAGTATTACTCTAGCCGCAGGCACCATTATTGGAATGGCGGTTGATGACCGACATTTTTCCATCGACTTAGTAAATTAACTGTTAGGACCAATCCCCAAGGACTGTTTTGACAGTGACAGTGAGGACAATACAACACCAGACAGGATTTTTACCCGGCACGGGGGGAACTTCCTGGTGTACACTTCCTGCCCCTATGGTAAGGAAGATGTGACTTGTGACTTCAGGAGGGATGAGGTGATTTTCCAGGTCCATGAGGGCTGCCTTTCCCACCTGAAGCCTCCAGTCCAAATCAGCACTCTGACCAGGGACTTCTCCACCCAGCTGGAGGAGGCCGCTGAAATAGCCAAACCAGAAGTCTTTCCAGGCTTCAGGCAGATGGTGGAAGAGAGAGTCAACCTAGCTGATGCCTGTGTGACTCTGGAACAAAAGCATAAGTTGAAACAAGTTTTCTTGGATTTCCAAGATCTCTTTGCGGTAGACTCATATGACTGCGGTCGCACTGACATCCACACAACAACAATCCCCACGGACCCTGGCATGACTCCTGTGTTTGTGAAGCAATATCGCTTGCCTCTCGCATCAATGGAGTCCCTTACTGAAATAATTAAGAACCTTGAGTCCCGGGGAATAATCCGTCCAGTCCACAGCACCTTCAATAATCCGGTGCTGGGAATATTGAAGCCGAACGGCCAGTGGAGACTCTGTGCTGACCTTAGGGAGCTCAACAAACGGGTCCATACTTCCCGATGGCCTCTGCCCTACATTGACCAAGGGCTGGCCCAGATCCAGGGGTCACAGGTATTCACTGCAATAGACCTGACCAATGGATACTGGACCGTGCCTGTCAGTAGGGAGGACCAATACAAGCTGGCTTTTACCTTTGGGGGCCAGCAGTATACATGGACCCGGACTCCCTTCGGATACCTTAACTCCGGTAATGAGTTCAATATTTTCCTACATAAGGCCATGCCCGACCTGGGTGCGAGGGGTAACCTGGCTTATGTAGATGATGTCCTCATCAAAAGTTCATCTGTGGAGGAACACATAGCGGAGATCCGTTATGTTCTGACACAGTTGAGGGCCGCCGGAGCAAAACTTTCCTTTCAGAAAGCACAGTGGTGTAGAACCCGTGTTAATTTCTTGGGGCATGAGATTACTCCTCAGGGTCTCTGTCCCCAGGAAAAGAAAGTGGAAGCACTTCAGAAACTGAAAGACCCCACAACTCTGCGGGAACTAAGGAGCCTCCTTGGACTAACTAATTACAGCAGAAAGTTCATTGAGGGCTACGCAGGGATCACCAGACCCCTGATTCATCTCCTGAAGGGGGGGGTCAAGTGGGAATGGGGTCCAGAACAATCCGAGGCAGTAAGACAACTCAAAAGAAGCCTCTCACAAGCGCCTTGCCTAGCTTACCCTGTCAGAAACAAGGAGTTCTTCATGGAGACGGGGTTCTCTAATACGTGCTTGACGGCAGTATTATACCAAAAGCATGACAAGGTCAATAAAGTAATCTCCTATGCGAGCAAAACTTTATCCTCTGTGGAGGAAAAATTCAACGATTGTGAGAAGGCACTCCTGGCAACGGTGTGGGCATTGAAGAATTACCGCCCGTTTATCCAGGGGGAACACATCATAGTGGAGACTCCACACCAGCCTCTGCAATATCTCCAAAGTGACAGAATCCGGGCCGGAAATGTGAGTAATTCCCGAATTACTTCCTGGATTCTGTCAATGCAAGGCTTTCCTGTGGAGGTCAGATATGGCCAAAACAAGAAGAGTCCCCTCGCGCAAGGTCTGGCTGACTTGCATGATTGTGCTAGAGAAAACTGTCTCGAGGACGAAAGTCTAAAAATCAAGGACAACATGGAGGCATACCTTAATTCCCCACACAAAGTCTTTGAAGAGGACAAGTGTGAGGGAATGCCCACTGTCTATGTGGATGGATGCTCTTACCATGTTGACAACAACGGGGAGAAAGAACTGGTGGCCGGCGTAGGGAATGCATCGGTGAATGAGTCCCCAGAACCCTCCGCTGGATACAAAATTGGTCCCCGAAGTAGTCAGGTGGCAGAATTGATGGCTGTGCATCAGGCCATCCTCACTGCTGTCCAGCATCAACTCCACGAACTGGTCATAATCACAGATTCGGATTATGTACGGAACGGGTTCGTGGAGCACCTGGTTAATTGGAAAACCAGAGGCATGTTATGTGCTAACAACAAACCCTTGAAACATGGGAAGTTGATCCAAAACATTGATGATCTGGTCACCTCGAATGAGATGACCATCTATTGGAAAAAGATCAAGGGTCATTCCAAAGTAAAGGGACCAGACAAAACTGGAAATGACTTAGCTGATCAGCTGGCCAAAACCGGGGCCATCAAAGGGGATCTAATTGAGATTGAGTCCCTATTGGGGGAAATCCAGGTCACTGCTATCACTAGGTCCCAGACAAATGCTCACAACGACCTTTCAATTGCACAATGGAGTAAGGAGACCCCTGATGCTGATTTAATTACAGCTCAGAAGGGGGATCCAATAATTGGTAAATTTTACCAACACCTTGAGGACCCTGAGAACTTTCCCCTGACGGATACCGATTACATTGGGAAAGAGGACCTAAGAGTGTTGATGAAATGTCCAAAAATGTTCCGAATCCAAGACGGTTTGTTGGTAAGGAAATCCAAAGCTGGCCACGATCAGTGGGTGGTTCCTACCTCATTCCGTAGCCTGATGTTAAGTCACGCCCATGATGCGGCCACTGCCGGTCACAGGGGGTTTCACACAACATTGGAAATCTTAAGAGAGGTTGCATACTGGCCACACATGGGGCAGGACCTCGACCAATACTTGAAGGGGTGTCTTGTGTGTGCACAATTTCAGCCATCATCCCTCACGCACCGTGCGCCTCTCCAAAAGCGGGGGATGACACTGCCATGGTCAGATTTACAAATCGACTTTGTAGGCCCTGTGATTCGCTCTGCTAGGGGGAATAAGTACATGTTGACCGTCACATGCTTGTTCACCAAGTGGGTGGAATGTCTCCCAGCCCCAAATTGCAAGGCAGAAACGGCAGCTGCCCTGATGATTAACCACATCTTTTCCCGTTTTGGTCTACCTCAAAGGATTGAGTCAGACAGAGGTAGCCACTTCACCAGTGAAGTAATGACAAAGATGTGGGAGATACTGGGGGTCAAAAGGAAGTTACATATTGCTTACAGGCCAGCTTCTTCTTGAGCAGTGGAACGCTACAACCGGACAATTGTGAGCATCTTAAAAAAGTTTGTGGCTGATTCTGGGCCAAGTTGGGATATCCGATTACCTCTGGTCCTAATGGCCATCAGATCTACCCCTACATCTGCAACCAAAATGTCACCATTTGAGTTGATGACTGGGCGCAAGATGGTGCTTCCTCAGCATTTGCTCTACAGGACCCAAGAGCAGACACTGATAAATGCCTCCACTACTCATGAGTATGTGGAGAATTTAAGGAAACACCTTCAACATGCTTTTGCTTATGCTCAGCGGAATCTAGAAAGATCGGCTGATAGCATGAAGACCCATTATGACCTGAAAACTTCCAGGAAGGAATATCAGGTGGGGGACCGGGTCTAGCTATACAACTTCCAAAGGAACCAGGCAAAACAGCGGAAATTTTTGCCTACGTGGAAGGGACCCTTTGAGATCATCGACAAGATCTCCCCTGTGGCCTACAAAATCCACATCCCCAAAGGCGGTTTGGCAGAGGGGGAAGACAAGTGGGTCCACATAAACCAGTTGAAATGTTGCCACCCCAGGCACACTCTGCAACAACTGGAGGAATCCTCTGGAGTCCTAGCGGGTACTGTCTCAGACTAATTCAGTTCCAACCATAAAACATACGCATCTAGTCTCTAAAATATTGTGATTTGCATGAAACTGTCTCTTAGTTATACTGTTTTTTTTTCAAAATAAGAATGTAATGTTTCGTTATGATGAAATTTATATGCCACCCCACTATATCAATGGTGGGGAAGAAATGTACATGAATAGGTATTGCCGCTCTTCCTTTGTCATCCTAGGAGAAAGAAAACCGGGAGACGGGCCAAGGAGGACGATCCGGAGACCGGGAGCAGAGACGCAAGGGGCCCAGTGTACCACCCAATATTCCCATCAGGACCGGCGAGGAGAACCGATCGATCCGACCGGATGGAGAAAAAGATGCTGAACTGTGCCATCTATTGGAAGAAGATGAGGAAACATCCCAGGTCTTGCGAGTCCCATCAGTGAAACCGAATGGCCATCGCAAGAGGGGGGCTTGTGGGATGTTTTTACCCATGCATCCGAGCCCTACCTCAAAACTGTGCAGTACTGACATGGAAAACATCATGATGGCCAGAGCTTCCCAGAAAATGCACAGGGAAATGCATGAAGAATAGGCTGCCGCTCATTTTTGCCGATGTTATGGGCACAGAAGGACACTGCCTAAAACCACCATTGGACTACGCACACAGTAGTCTGAAACCATTGGGAATGGCAATGCTGATTGCCAAAAGCAAACCCATAACTGTTGGGAATTCATTTTCTTAAATCCCAAAAAGGGGTGCAGTACCAGTACTCACCACCATCAGAAAGCCGGCGTTTTAAAACAACACCAGATTTTACTTTTTTGTAGAAAACTGAATAAATGAACCCAAAGCAAGCCAAAGAAAGACTTACTGAGAGGTGGATCCTATGTAAAATTATATTCTGAAGTGACTTGAAGGTTTATAACAAGACTGGCTGAGCTGTGGATTTCAGCAGTTTAAGTAATTTTGGACTGAAAGACACTTCAAATCTAAATGTTTAAAAGAAATGAGTGACCTACTTTGAGTGTCACATAGGTTGAAATTGTTTAAATGTCATAGTTTTAAACTTAGAATCAGCATCCTAGCTGCATATGTAAAACATTGTCTTGACTTAAACTGGGGAACAAAAAGTGACATTTTTTCTGAAACCTGGCTTAAGGAACTGAATTCTGGCCACCAGCTACCCCCATCAGGAGTGAAACTTGAGTCACAGCTGTGTTCCCAGGCCTATCTGCGTTTTGCTGGCCACACTAAGGATATGCCATCTCTCTAATAATTGAATTAAGGGGAGCCCCCACAGAATACAGGAGCTCTGAACAAAGCCTTGCCCTGACCCAGGCAGATGGTTTATTGCAGATGTCGTAAATGTAGCTTCCTCCTGGAAGGACAAAGGAGGGGCACTGCCTGTGAGAGCAAGCTGGCTTGGCAGAACTGGAAAAACCAGAAATTCAACCTTGTGCTGGTGGAAAACCACACCCCTTTGGGGCCAGAACATAACTCTAAAAAGATGAATAACTCATAGTACAGACTTGTGAAAATTTTATAAATGATACCATAATTCTTGTGATTTTTCTGCCCACATTTTAAGAGGTTTTTAGAACCGGTGGCATGTTCAGGGGGGTTTTAGCAGTTAAGAGGATATTACTCAAAATGTGTGCATGTGAAAAATCTGACACTTCATCAACTAATGTCCATACTCCTTGCGCACATGTGTGTAAATTTGGGTTAATGTCCGGTATTGCAAACCAGTTAAAAAGTGCAAAATATTGCCATTTCTGAATGCAAGCTCCCAGGAAGAGCAGAGTTTGAACAGGGTATACCTCCTGTAATGCATGATGGGTGCATATGATTTTAAAACAATATGTACCTCTGCAAATATGTATTTGGTTCAAATCTAGATTTGTGTGCAAGTTGACAGGAGGAGTGGACTTTCTGCAGGCTGTAAAATGACATCACTCTGACACAACCTAGCTTCCCCAATCAGGGGAGAAATGAAAGCTTGGCCAATGACAAGTGGAGAGGGGTTGAGTCTAGTGATGCTGCTCACACACACCCATTTCAAAACACATAAAAGCAGAGAGACAGGACAGATAGAGACCTTCAAATCCATTTGCAGCTGGAAGCTCTGCCGGGAAAATCCATACTTTACCTCCATCAACCTTCAGAGACCCAGACCAGACCAGCAGAGTAGAGCTGACCTGTTAGCAGAACCAGAGAGAGCTGACCCAGATCACTGTGAAGTGCAGAGACCGGAGTCCAGTCCAAAACCTGACCAGATCCGTGGCGAGGCATATTTCTAAATATAGTGTGAGTACATAGCAAACTGTGCAGAACCAATCTCTTAGTTAAAATAATATAATTCAATCCTATTTTAATCTAAGTAGAACTGTCTCCTAACTGTCACCTGTCATTTGTAAAGCTGTCACTTGTCATTTTCTAGTTGCAAGCTGCACTTGTCTTTTTTGAACTTTAAAATTTCAAATCTGAAAAACGACCTTTATTTAATCGCTCATATCTCCGTGACCGTTCGTCCTAGAGACTTGCAGTAACTTTCCTCAGAAAGCTTAGAATCGTGGCTTTCCTACGAACCTAGAACCGCATTCCTACCCCCTATAGTTTTGCCGTAATCGTGAAAAACGCACTCGCGAATTTTGCCGCGATTTGCAAATTTCTCCACGTGTGAAAACAGAAGCTTCTTGCTTTCATTTGCCAAAAATTTGTTTAACCTACCAATTACTCCTAGATCCTTGCTAAAGTGAGCCTGGACTAATATTAACTAGATACCACTCACCCTGAACCTCCTAGAGGGAATTAAAAGCATTTTAGCATATTTCTTTCTACATTGCCAGCACATTTAAAAGCATTTGGGCCTGTGTTTTCAACGTCTGTAGTCTAAGTTGCTGGGTGAACTGAATCACATTTGATTGCATTTCTGAGAACTGTGTGCCTTCCTTCCATTTCCTTGCATAGCATAAAAGGGGGGGGGTGAATTGTCCAAGAAAGTGATTACATTGTCTTTTGCTGAAATCCTATCAAGTTATTTTCTGTACTGCATTTCATTCCACATTGCATCCATTTGAAACCATAAAAGTATTGTTGCTATCTTATCCACCCTATAACCACTCATCATTGATTATAAAGAAGCGTGCTAGTGCCAGATTCTCCGTTGTTAATCTTTATCATATCAGATTAAGTGGGCTATTCAATTATTAATTTATTCTAAAGTGTGATATATATACCTATTGTTGAAACTATCAATTAACCCTTTTAACTTGCAAAACAGAACTACTTCTTGGCTCAGTGGGGTCTGGAGGATTCCAAGAGAGGGGTGTTATATAGGGGTAGTCATCCAGAACGCATGAACTGGACATAAAGATATATCAATAAGGGTTTTCATTCATTATTCTAGACTAGGCGTTGACTTGGCTGTAGTGCTGAATTGAATCCTCTTACAGCACTCATTGAGCATGGACAATTAAGACATGTTCAAGTGACAATGATCTGGCTGCCATTTCCCTCATTACAAATGAAATGACAATATGACTCAAGTCGGATGCAGTGGTGCCAGGGGTGTGACTGACACTCTTGCAGTCCATTATGGTGCAGCTGGGCCTCCACTATCCAGACGAATTTCACAGGACCATCACCACACTATACATTGGCCCACCCATCTTTTTGTGTTGTGTTACTGAGCTGGCACAGTGAGTCATGGGGAAGCCAGCATGGTTCCAAAAGTGATGTAGGTATGATAAACGTATTGACAAGGATAGTCATGTTTACCGATATTGAATCTACTTTTTCAAAATATGAATTATATATATGATTTTTTTGCTTCGTTCTTAAACAAGTCTAACCTTTGTATGGGTTGAAGAAGATCTTTCCCTTCCTTTGGCTTAAGTTCCAGCTTTGTTCTTTGGTTCTGAAGACTATTACTATCTGGCCTTCCTTAGTGCTGAAACGGTTTGCTGTCTCCTCCTTGTGTTATCATGCTGTGCACTAGGCCGCTAACTATCCCTGCAGCACGATTTGTCACAGCGACCAATTGGTCACTGTGGAACCGTTGGAAGAAAGGAACTCAAGCGCTCCATTACGTTGTTCTACGATTGTATTCAGCGGTTTAGTTTATTTCCAAGATGGACGCTCTTATCGCAGCCTTCCTTCATCACCGGCTTCCTCCCACGCACCTTGCGTGCAACCCTCTTCGCTCCGGGATTTTTGGGTAAGACGCTGTGTATTCCCTCGTTCCTCTTGACTTCCTTGCTTTCCCCTGCATTTCCCTCCTGAACTCCCTTCTGCTTCTTCCTGCTTGCCTCCGCTCATTTGCGCTTTGTCATCTCCTCACTCTCAGCGTTGTTGGTTTCGCTTCCCTCTCCTAGGGGATTCCCCTTGGCAACAACTTTCCCATCTGTTTGCCATATCCGATTAATTCTTTGAGTTTGGGCATCAAAGTACCTTTCACTTTGGAATCCTTCATATGTGCCAAGTCATTCAGGTGCTACATTATCAATTTACAGAGGTTTTTTATACCTCTGGGCTTTTTCCTCTAAATTCCAGACAAATCCTACTTGTCTGCCGCTTGTCCACTTGCAAGGGGTCATGGTGGCAGCGGGTCAGGATCAACCCTATCTGTACCAGGAGTGACTCTGAGACAAGGCAAAGAAGAAGACTTCACTCAAGACCTCTCGCAGAGCATCAGAATCCTCAGACTCAGGTGAGGGTTGGCAACACCAAAAGGATCCCTCCAAAATGGCACAGATGCAAGAGCAGATTAACGCAGTACAAGGCCTTTCTGCGGAAGTACAATCACTAAAGGATGAAAATACCATTCTGAGGCATATCTTCATTGTCATGTGATGCTCCTATAGGATGTCTAACTTCAGGGAAATTTGATGATACCCCTGGACGATTAAAAGAATTCTTGGACTTCTGCGTGTCCTCTTCAGAGACAACACTTTTGCCACTGACAAGGCTAAGATCGGCTTTATGGTCTCAAACATGTCTGGGAATGCATTATCCTGGGCTACTCCCCTAGTGATATCGGACAGCCCTTCAGTAGCCTCTTACGCTGCCTTTTTTTACAAGCACTCAAGAACATGCTTGAAAGACAAGAATTGACCTTTAATGCATATGAATTGCTCAAGGAAACATGGAGGTTCTGGCATATGTTTCCAGGTTTAAATGCCTGGCATTAGAGGCTGGAAGGCCTGAGACCACACAGTATGCTACATTTCGCAGGGGATTGATGGAGGACATTGAGGATGAGCTAGCCCGAGTCCCTCGCCCTGCTTCACTGGCAGAATTGATATCTGTAGTATTACAGATAGAATATCGACAACATGAAAGACGAGAGGAGCGTAAGAAGAATCGTGGGCCCTCAGTGATGGCTCAGCAGAACCCCCCTCCTATTGTCAGGGACACAACTAGTCCTGATGTACCCATGCAGATAGGAGCAACCCAGGGTCCGCTTGCTCCTGAGGATAGACAATGAAGAAAGGATCTAGGACTTTGCCTATATTGTGGCTCTAAAGGTCATCTCTTACGTTATTGCCCAGAAGTCCATCCTAGGAAACAGGGAAACAAGGTATCACGACGTAATATCCCCAACAGAAATATCACCGTAGATATGGCCGTTTGGTTCGCCATAGGCGATATTTTTTTATTGGGGATATTATGTGGGAGCGGGTGTTGCGGGGTGTCCCGAGCAGGGTCCATGTGTGCATTTTGCCACAAAAATATGGCGATATTTTTGCATCGCAATATTTCTGCAGCGGAATTAACACCGGAAACAACAGACCCTGGCCCTATTTGGGACAGGAGACCGGGGTGTTGTTGTCAGTACCTACGTCCTTATCACAGCTTTTGAAGAGCCATTGGACAATCGTCTGATGGTTCTATGAGTTATTCTTCTTTGTCCCAGGAAACCCCCCTTGAATGTTCTAACTAGACTGCGGAGCTGCAGGAGTATTAATAGACATTGAGTGGGCAGGAGACCAAGGAATCCCATTACTGGAAAGGACAGTAAACCAATCTCTTGAAGGAGGGATGGTCAGCTGTTGTATTCTGGTCCCATCACCAAGAAGACCATTCCTCTTCAAATGAACATAAATCAACATAAAGAAGGGATTATAGTTGACATTATAAGAGCAGCACATTTCCCTCTGATACTAGGAATGTCCTGGGTGCGATACCAAAACCCACTGATAAACTGTACTGATAATACTGTTCATTTGTCTTCCTCCTTACGTCAAAAACAATGCTATAGTCAACCCAAAACTGCTAAAATCAATACTGCCTCAGTTCTGGTCCAAGCTCTCCTTGTCCTCTCATACAGGAACTCAGTTTGATACCATCAGAGTACCATGCATATTTGGAAGTATTTGAAGATTGCTTGCCACAGGAACTAACACCTCACCGTCTTGATGATTGTTCAATCGATAAAATACCCAATGTAGTGGTTCCTTTTGGCTGAATGTATTGCTTATCAGTACTAGAAAAGGAGACTGTATGCGAATATCTTGATGGCAATCTTGCTAATGGATTAATAAGAGAGTCGAAGTCCCCAGCAGGAGCCTCACTTTTTTATCCCTAAGAAGGATACTAAAGAACTTAGGTCATGCATCGATTGTAGAGTTCTGAATTGCATAACAGTGAAAGAAAGCTACCTCATGCCCTTCATCAATGACATTATGGAAGCAGTACAATCTTTGGTGGTATTTACCAAATTAAACCTACAAAAAACTTACCACCTACTTTGCATCAAAGAGGGAGACCAATGGAAGACAGCATTTCCCACGCCCTTTGGGCATTATGAATATCAGTTAATGCTATTTGGTTTTGGTAATGCACCTGCTGTCTTTCAAAGGTTTATGGACCTACCGTTTGCGGATATCCTCTTCCACCTGATGGTGCCCAAATACACCCTTAAAAGAGCCGGCGGAACCAGTTTCCTGGTTCTAGCCGCCCAACTCTAGAATACAATTCCACTGGACATCAAATCCATCCCCACCTTTCAACCTTTCAGAACCCAGGTCATCACCTGGCTACTAAATAAATAACTAACACTACTTCAGGTCCTTCGGGACACCTCACTCACACACTAGCACTCACTCACCACCACACTGTATCTACCGATACTAGCTTCTACAGCTCCTGTATCTCTGTACCTATTAGTTAAATGTTTAAAGACCTCTCATATTGTCTGTTTGCTATCTGCATTAACTGTATTTTTGTAAATTGTAAAAAGTGCTGCACAACTGCTCCAATGTATTCACCTATGCCTGTAACCATATCCTTGAGCAGCCATATACTCCTGGGTCTGAAGCGCTATACAAATAAAATAAACAATCAAAACAAACGAACAATGTCATTGTGTATTTGTATGATATACTGGTTTATAAAGCATCTCTATCTTTATATCAACAACATCTTACAGATGTTATACACCATTTATGCTAACCAGTTATGCTAGAACCATCTTTTGGTCAAACCAGAAAAATACCTATTTGAGGTTCACTCTATTCTCTAGCTTGGCTTCATACTCTCTGATAAGGGTATCGAGATGGATTCTAGGAAGACCTACGCGATCCGATGATGGCCATCTCCAACATCTGTGAAAGAAATACAATGCTTTTTAGGAGAGACAAACCTCTATCAGCGGAGTATTGACCAGTTTTCTGCAACCAATCACTGAACTTCATAAGAAGGGAGTTGCCTTTCATTGGGATGAAGATGCTGAACTTGCATTCAAGTCACTGAAAGAAGCCTTTTGTTCTGCACCCATTCTTTGCCAACCTGATAAAACTAAGCCCTTCATAGTCGAGATGGGTGCCTCCTATGGAGCTCTGTGAGCAGTTCAAAAACAACTAGGTAACGACCACATAGAACATCCAGTGGCTTTCTACTCAAGTACACTAAATTCTAGTGAGTTAAATGATTCAGTGATCGAAAAAGAACTGTTGGCTATACGGGCAGCCGGTATAGAATGGCGACATCTCCTTTTGGGCTCTCAGCATGAGATTGAAGTTCACACTGATCACAGGAACCTGCAAATCCTACAACAGATGGAATGTTGAAACAGTAGATAGGAACGTTAGGCCTATTTTTTCTCCCAAAATAGTTTTAGACTTACCTATATTCCAGGAGGACAAAATACCACAGTAGATGCACCCTCAAGAAAAGATGGAGAAGAAATAAAAGGCCTTCCGCTCTCTGACAAGATCATAGGAAACAATATCTTCATGTGTGCAGTCTCTTTATTCTTACAACAAATCAAGAATGACTTCATCACACAAGACACAAGAAAGATTAGATTCTTTTCAGCAAGGCCATGAATTCCACCTAAAGGATGTGTTGTATTACTATCTGGATCACATTGTGGTTCCTACATCTAATTTAAAAGCTAAAGTGATGTCTTGGAGCCATGATAGTCCGGTGGCCATTCACAAGGGTGTATCATCTATGTTGGACCTCATTTCCATTC
Organism: Ambystoma mexicanum; assembly: GCF_040938575.1. NCBI lineage: Eukaryota > Metazoa > Chordata > Amphibia > Caudata > Ambystomatidae > Ambystoma > Ambystoma mexicanum. Next base: position 1,438,969,083 of record NC_090922.1, read on the forward strand.
TTTTTGATGGCCTTTCGTTGAACTAGGATGTGAGAGAATATGTCTTATCTTGTCCAACATGTTGCTGCAGTAAATACCTTACTTCTAAACCCATCAGACTGGAGCAGTCTCCGGTTCCCTAAGGCCCTGGACACATATTTCCTCAAACTTCATAGTGGACCTTCCAGCATCAAAGGGCTACACAGCCATAATGGTAACACTCGATTATTTTAGTAAAATGGGTAATTTCACTCCTATACCTGTTGTCCCTTCTGCTCCTGAAATGGCAGTGTTTTTTCTTAGAGACATATTTCATCTTCATGGACTGCCCCTTTCAATCACCACAGATCAAGGATCTCAATTGACCTCAAGGTTTTGGAGTGCTCTCCGTACCTTATAGGGTATGCAAAGAACATTATCCACCGGTTACCACCACCAAATAAATGGACAAACTGAGAGATTGAACCATGCACTTGAACAATACCTACAGTGTTAAGCAACCAATTCACAGGATTCCTGATCTGATCTGCTACCCATAGCAGAATTTTCATATAACAATACCGTACACTGTGCTACTAAGATGAGCCCTTTCTATTGTCATTCTGGTCACCGTCCCAAGACTCTTCTCGTTTCCATTATTTCACCAACTAATATTCCAACTTGTGACAATTTACTTAAGACGATCATTGAAAATCAAAAGACATCCTATGTACACCGATAAACCCTGTTGCTTTCAAACTACAGTTATCCTCTTCCTGGAGATGAATACATACAGTATTTCATTCATCGCTGCTGAGGAAATACATTCCAGACAAGTTCTGTCGATCTTAAGCATCTTTCAAACAAAATCCTCCTTCATCTGATCATGAAGAGTATGAAGTTTCTCAAATACGTGATTCAAGATACTGCAGGGGTTCTCTACAATATCTGGTACATTTGGAAGGGTATTCAATTCAAGAGCGAACTTGGGAACCTGCATCCCATCTTCATGCACCCATTCTAGTCCATCAATTTCATAGGCGATATCCATGGCAACCGGGACCCAGCCGGATGATAAAGGGGCATACTGTCACAGCGACCCGTTGGTCACAGTTGCACCATTGGAAGAAAAGAACTCGAGCATTCCATATGCTGTTCTATGACTGTATGCAGTGGTCTAGTTTATTTCCAAGATGGCTGCTTGCATCACGGCATTCCATCCTTACCGGCATCCTCACAACATGCCTTGCATTGCAACTCTCTTTGCTCCAGCATTTTTGGGTGAGGCGCTATGTATTCTCTTGTTCCTCTTGACTTCCTTGCTTTCTCCTACATTTCCCTCCTGAACTCCATGCTGCTTCTTCCCGCTTGCCTCTGCTTATTTGCGCTTTATCGACTCCTCGCTCTTTGAGCTTTTTGTTTTGCTTCCCTTTCCTTGGGGATTCCACTTGGCAGCAACTTCCCCATCTGTTTGCCATATCAGATTTATTCTGTAAGATTGGGCATCAAATTACCTTTCACTCTTCATTGGAATACCTCATCCATCCCAAGTCATTCAGCTGTCGCATTATCAACTTACATAGAGTTTTTATGCCTTTCGGTTTTTCCCTCTAACAAATCCGGACAAATCCTACTTGTCTGCCGCAGCCTTGAACATTTGTGGGCTGTTCAAGACGAGGTGGCGCTCTCATGGGAAGGATGGGGATGCAGAAATTACTCAGGTGGTCAACTAAGCCCTCCTCTAGTGCAAGTCATCTTCATTGTCACAAAATACATGACAATCTATTGGCTCACAAACTATAGGGCTCTTTGCTATGTGGCCCTCCATAACTGGTTGACTCACTTGTACCATTCTGGAATATTCCATTCGCTAGCAGCGCACAAGCTGGCACCCCAGGTTCTGGTGGGCTGGTCTTGGCCATGACTTCCCACCCAATTAGCCCAACATCTATCATCACTCTTACTTTCTGTCATTCAGTTAATCTTTGTTCATGGCCTCGTAGCCTTCATAACTCCTGGCAATAAAACGGGAGTATGGGTATACTTGCATCTTCTCGTCTCTGCAGAGTCTCCTCAGGTCTATTTTCCATTTTCTTCCGTGCTCTTCACTCGTGTAATCTTCTTTTTGCGCGTGATTCCTTTACTTCATCATCAGGTTCTATATGTTCTCTTTTTGTTCTTTTACTGTCATCTCTTTCCGCGTGTCTCTTTACGTCATGTGACATCACAAGTCTGCTCTTTCATTTATTTTCTCTCGTTCTTCAGGGATCTTTCCCACGAGACTATCAGCTCTTCGAGCCACCCTGCCACCTCCCCTGGAACAGAACTCAAACACTGTTGTGTTTAGATATTACATGGAGTTCCTATTTGGAAGTCATAGAAGAGGAATGCGGATTGTGGGGAGAAGTGAGGACGGTTGGAGAGTGTGAAAAGAGAGCAGGAGTGCGGGAGGAGGATGTTGATTGCTGCTCCTATGAAGTTAGGAATAAAAGCTGTTCCTACTGTTTACCACTTTCTCCGTTATTTGGTAAGTCTCACAACACACAGTTTTCCAGTCAGGCAAGGGGCATCAACTAAGGAATTCCACTCCTGACCTCTCCTGCTCATATGTTACCCAATGGATTGTGTGTATAGAGCCAGCCCATTCTCTCTACAGCTAAGGTTCACACTTCTTTATTTGACTTTGTACCAAGCCATGTGTGCTATCCTTGCTGTGTACTGATTGAAGGAGAGGTGTTGTGTCTGTTGATTTCGAACCCAAGGGACATTGCACAGGTGGTCAGCTGGGTGTAAAGACCTTGAAGTTCGTAGAAGGGAGTCGGGTCTGGATGTCAGGGTGTTTGGTGTTGTTGGTCACCAGTAGGAATTCAGTCCTGGAGAGATTGAGCTTCAGGTAAACGATCCTTGTAATTTCATCGCGGGATGAAACAACGAGGGGTTTTTCTCTGTGGATATTTCAATGAGAAAACTCAACAATAGTTTTTTTAAACATTATTTCTGGGGGGCTCTCCCTCTAGCCAACATCCCCTTTAATTATTTAACTATTCACGAACACACACACACCATCTATATATTTTTCTAACCCCCCCTACAAAATTCGATGAGTTTTTACATTGAAATAACAATGGAGAAAAACCCAGCGTCCTTTCATCCCACGATGAATCCAGGACTGGATCAATGTGAGCAGGCTTTGAGCTTGTGGAGGCCCTCAATAGAGGATATCTTTAGCCAGAGCTTTGGGTCATCTGCGTGTTGTTGGATGTTGTGTGGAGCCAGAAGGGTTCCAAGCAGTTCCATGTAACAGTTGAAGATCAAGGGGGAGAGGATGGAGCCTTGTGGGGCCCAACATTTAATGGGTAGAGTTGGAGGAACCCATTTGAATCAGTGGCTGGCGGTGGCAACATAGGTAGGTAGGTAATTCTGTGCATGCCAAGTGTAAGTCAAGAGTGGCATAGTCAAGGATGGAGTGTGTATGAAGACGAATGTTGTTGCTAACAAAAGATGTGAGAATTGAATTTTTAAACCAGTAGAGCAACAAATAAAGGCTTGGCATGTTGATGTCAAAAAGGTTATTAAAAGAATTTGTTCCATGTCACATCAGATTTTATTTTAGTTTAAGGTGAGACAGGGTGGTGCCTTACCTGGAAGTAGGCTATCACCTTATAGTAATAAGTAGCCCTCTGTGATGGGAAAATCTAGCCCAAGCTCCTATTGCAGGATGTGCTCCTTTGACTATCTGAAAGGCAATGGTGGATGTGCGACCAAACAGTGCAGGTCGGGAGAGACAAGCCAGGTGTCTTCTCTTCTCTATTGTTATGTTCCTATGCTTTGACTATTCCGATCAGGCCAGAGTAAGGCCACCTCACAGGACCGAGGATTAGGGAGGGAATCTTCCAGGGTCTAAGCCAACAGTGTGTACACCAGTGGATCTAAAGATGAGCATTGAGGGGACCCAGATCCAGCCAAAGTCGAGAGAATGGCAGTGAAAGAGAAATGAATGTGCTGCAAAACAGACTTGCACAAGATTGAGATCGTAGATAGGATTCAGCCACATTCATGTGTATGTAAACGAGTAACACGTTATAGACGTGTAGCAGCCCAGGCAAGATCCCATCACACCATAAGCACAGCCAAACTAGAAGATGCTCTTGTTCCATTGTCCTGCGTTGTCCAAAAGGCTTTCTGGGTCCTCAGACCCACCTATCTGCATGGATGACTTCCTAAGTACTGTCCCTCCAGATCCCTCTGCTCATCTACCTCCAACATTCTGTGAGTGAGCCGGTTCTCTAAGCAGAGATTGAGGGAGATCTTTATCCTCAGCAGGGGCCTCCCTCTCAAATAGCCTCCCTGCCGCCCTGCGTCTTGAGCCTGATCTCAAGTTCTGGAAACTCCTTAAGACATTCCTCTTCTCCTGTTCCTTCTCTCTCCCTCTAGCCTGCTAACCTCTCTCTTCACTCTATCCCTCTCTCCCTCCTCTTTCACACAGCATGCCGACTGGCTGCCGGGCGTACCTCAGTCTCTCGCAGGTCCTTGGCACCCTCGTCAGTGGTCTAGCACTTGCCTCAGGGCCTGCACTTGCCTCATTGCTGCTACACTCGGTCAATGACCCATGAGAATGGCATGTCTCAGCACTTACGCAGTTTCTGACTAACTGTGCGCACTTGATACCCCCCTTGCACTTGTCCTCCCGTCTCCCACTCTCCTGTACCATCTGTGCACTTGCACGATCTGAATGTACCATGCCCTGAAGATTGTCCATCTAGTCTTCCCTGTCTCCCCTCCTTGGAGGGTGACGCCTCTATGCTTTTGGAAAAACTGCAGAATCGTCGTCAGACCTATTTGCTGTTATCTACACTGTTAATTGTATTACATGCACTAACTCTGCCTGTGCAGACTTGTATCGTTCAGAAATTCAAGGGCTCTGAATGACTGTTGTTTTTTCCCCTTGTTCCCTCCCGCCTTGAGCGCTTTGAAACACTTGCCTGTTTATAGGCGCTTTACAAATAAACATTACCATACCATATCATTGGTAATATTCTTGTGTTCTTATAAAGCGCTTCATGCCAGATCCCTCTAGCTTTCAAGCGCTGTAATAGCAGATGTTATTATTACCCCATTTTTAAGGATATCTGATTTATTGAAATCCAAAGGAGGAAAGGCTGAGACGTGCACGCTGTCCTTAGTGACCAACGCGTTACCCGTTCAGCTACCCACTCTTCAATGAGCAGAGACAGCACGGTCAGGCTGAACTGTGCATATTTTTTTCCTAAACTCAAGTTTATTGCAATGGCATCAAGCAAACTATCTATTCCACATATCATACAAACATACTTATTTACTATAAATGTTTATTATTTCAGGAGATGAAATCGGTTAGGGGGCAATCAGATAGTGCCCCAGTTAGACAGTGTACCCTTTTCCAGGGCACGAGCTGGCGAATGCTCTTTCTGGGCCTTGGCCATCAGTCTGTGGCACACCCATCCTTCTGAACATCAGTGCACCTCTGACAAACAGGAAGTGCATATGTAAAATGGTACAGCCCAGACTCCCCTGGCCTGCATCCTCATGAACTGCCCTTTGGCGCATGTGCAAAGCGAGGGACAGTTCAAATGAAAACGCATGATAGTTACTTATGCCCCAGGATGGAGCGCGCAGTTGAGCAGAAGGTGGAGGAGGAGGATCCTACTGCGGCGCACCGCCTGGGACTGCTTGGCCTCGCCACGGCTTTGAGGGCCTCCTGTTAGCTTAAGAGCTACCTTGTGATTCTTGCAGCACTCCATAAGCCGCAGGGGCGACAAACATATCATCAGTGCAGACTGGGACATTTGCTTTACCGCAGCATCCCGGGAGCCAAAGTGGCACCACCAGGAGCCACCGCTCCATTCCTTGGCACGCCTACCAGGGAGTGAGGTTGGTGAACCTTTCATTGGCCCGCCTTTGCTTGTGCCTAGGCCCTGCCTTCTGACTGACTGCACACCGGCCCCATGCACTCCAGGCTTTACTTGGATAGTGCCTGACAGATGCGACCTGGGAATTTGATATAAACCAGTGATCCTCCGTTTTTTTATGCGGCCAGCGGACAGCGCCGCCTACGAATCCAGGAACTTGGAGCATCACCCACACCACCGGCTCATGCAGCCTGGAATCAAGGACTGCACCCAGAACGCCCCAGTCACGTGCCACGGGTGTACATGTGAATCTTAGCTGAAGCCCTGAGATCATCAGGAGCACTCAGGCCCTCCACCACCAGGAGTCCTCAGGTGCTACAAACAAGAGACATCTCCTCAAGCTGCCCTGGCCACGCGGCCTGAGCTCAAGTTAGACTTTTGCATTCTTTATTCAAAGACTTACATTTTTTTTAAAGTGCTCACTTTATATTTTGTATATATATTATATATATATATATATTATGTTCGAAACCATAACATGGAAACCATGGAAACCATTGTAATGGAAAACATCGATTATGCTGCCCATCTACAAAAAAGTCCAGAGACTGCATCCAGTTAAATATCGCCCGATAGCATTGCTGGACGTGGCCGGAAAAATATTTACCACCATAATATTGAAGAACTTATCCCAGTGGACAATAACATCAGCACACAGGGATGAGTGGCAATCCGGCTTCGTGAAGGGGATAGGGACGTCTCTCAACACCTTTATTATAAACATCTTAAAAGCGAGATCTGAAAGAAACAGGGCTAAGAAGACCTACCTGGCCTTTGTTGATTTGAACTCAAGCCTTTGATACCACCAAGCGCCCAGCCCTTTGGAAAAAGATGGAACAATGGGGCTGTCCAGGAAACATCATGGATCCAATTAAAGACCTTTACTCAGACACGAGCCTTAGGGTCAGGGTCAACACCTTGGGTGTACTAACAAACCAATAGCCACATCTAAAGGCCTGAAACAAGGATGCCCGTTGGCGTCAGAGCTATTTAACCCTTTTATATCGGATATTGACCAGGCCTTTCAGGGTACCAGATGCTTCCCACTGAAGCTGGGAGCAGAGGAAATAGGGCGATTGCTGTTTGCAGATGACACCGTCCTCACGGACCAAACGCCGGTGGGCCTCCAGAGGCAATTGGATGCTATATTTCAATAAATGGTTTGCAGATTACGAATCATGGTCCTCGGAGAACCTTCGAACAGGAAAAAAGAGAGCAAAATCCTGGTATTTACGGGGGGGTGAAAATACCAGAGGTAAAATCACGGACCTACTTGCATGTCTGTTTAAATATCAGTGCCGTTGATGCACCTAGAATTGTCACCCTTTGAAATAAAGCAAAGAATTTAGCGTCACAAGGTCATGTTCTAGTAAAAAAGGTCTGTGGATTCTCGTTGATTTCGGTGGTTACCTTTTACAGAATGAAAGCGGTACCCATCCTAACATATGGAGCCGAGACCTCAGTGAATTTTGACGTTAAGCACTGGCAGACCATTGAAGGAATATTCTGGAAGAGAGTTCTAGGTTTACTAAAGAGTCTTCCGATGCAGGCCCTGCGGATGGAACTTGGACTAACCTCCCTGAAAGCCATAGTTACATGGAAATCTCTCCAGCCCTTCAAGAAATGCATTGAAGATAACCCGAGAGGAGGATTCAGGGTTTTACAGAAAGTTATAAAAGAAAAATCAGAGTGTTCCCTAAAAGAATGGGAATGTAACTGTAACTCGACACTGTTCAATATGGGGGAAACACCCTGTTCACTTCTACAAAAACCCCGACAATGTAAAGAAAAAACTATACAGGCGGGATTGGATTCAGACTCATGATGAAAGGCAGGTATTCAGACTCAGATGGAAAACATCTAGAAGAGGAATAAAAGTTGAATTCTTTGCAGAAATACCAGAAGCTCTTTCCCAGTTGGTTCTTCGGATACCAATTTTTGAGAATATGACTTAACCTGCTCCCAACGAGGGAAATCCTTCGACCACGAACCCAGGGTGGGGGATGATTGACTTGTTGACTATGCAATGAAGATTGGACGAATGAAACTCTCAATCATTTAGTAATGACATGTCCGGCAACAAAAGACTTAAGGCTTACTCTTATGATGGAAACAACTAAGAAGTATGGCCAAAGACCGGAGGAAACATGGTGGAAAATCTCATTGGCGGGAGAGAAAGTTTCAATCGGCTTGGCATTTGTCAAACTGGCAGTTGCTATCTTCCAGAGATTTGGATCCATCTGGATTTGTAGAGGATGGATAAAATTGGCTTAAAGGTATATTATTTTTCCTCTTTAAAACCACATTAGCCAAGCAAAATAAATAAATAAAAATATTAAATTAAGAAAATAACAGATTGCAGCCGCATATGTGAGGTAGTGTTGTGTAATAGGGCTGGATCGCGTCATATGTAACAATATTTTCACATGGATCAGCTCATCAGATGCAAAGGTGGTCAGTGCCTTGTGCCACCTCTTGTAGATATCACCTCATTCTCATTACAGTGTATAATAAAGTGCTTGTTTTAATTTAGTCGACATTAGGACTCATTCCTCTGCACCTTTCCTGTCTACCTGCACCTTCCCTCGTATCAGTTCGGTGCAACCCTTGGGTGCTTTCCAGAATGCAAGGTCAGCTTGGCAAGAGAGATAGGGATGGAGCGGGGCAAGTGGTGTCAAAGGTGACTAGCAAGCTAGTGCAGAGTCTTGTTTAGGATATGGCGGGCCACCTTGATTCTGCTGCAACTAGGAAAATAAGTTGTCGGACTGCTGCTCGGTCTGGTGTATAAGAGGAAAGCCCCTAACTCAAGCCAATAGTAAAACATGCGTACACACATATCCATGCGCATGTCCAACATGTATAAGTATTAATCTTATAATTTTATCTAAATTGTAAGCAACTTGTAACGAAGAAATCAGGGCAACAAAATATTTCTCTGGTATTAACTTAGTTTCTCAAGTATGCGCCGAAACATTGATTTTGTTGACCAATTGTCAAGCCAATATTATTGTTCATCAATATCATGGCCTAAAAAACCAACACGTATTTCAACCCTATTGTGTTCTTTTTCAAGCCTAATATGGCAATCTGAACCAGTCTGACCGATATTCCAAATATTGTTTGTCAATACAATCAGAACTTTATGTAGATATGAAGTAATCTTTGTGTAGTCTCTGCATTGTCAAATTGGATCTGGTAACTTCTATTTATATTTATAAAAGCAAACATTTGTGGGTTTGTGGTTGGGTTTGTGGCGAAGCATTGTTCCTTATACAATTCTACACCGTTTTACCAATCTGCACCAAATCTTGCATAGTTACCTGTTAGGACCTTGCGGACAATACTGTCTACATGACATTTGGACACCCCACCCTGTTCCCTGGATTTCAGCACAAGTCAAAATTGGCTTCATAGAGCAAGGGACGCAGCGTTTTTGCTTTTCCTCACAGATTGCCACAAAGTTTGGCCAAATGGCTTTTTGGAGGCTGACAACTTTCAATGGCATGTTTTCAGAGAAACAGTTCTGCAAGAATTATTGATTAGTCATGGTATCAATACCAGTATAGAGAGTTTTTCGTGATTACTTTGGGATAAGAAGGAAATGGTATACAAAGGATACATAATAAAGCTAAGCCCTGAGGACGACCAGTGTCAAAGGGACGAAACATGTGTCGGCGGCATACCAGTACAATAAGACTTCATGTTTTGAAACCTGATCAAGAGTTGTGTCCGTTTCTTTGGACTAACTACTATAGCCAGCATGCATGATTTAAGGGTGTAGCGCACATGGTCAATGGATCATTCTTTACTCCTTTTGATAAACTGATGACGCAGGGTTAGTGTCGCACTCCTATGACTAGTGCTTGCAGAACACCCACCCAGATACAATTGTTATTGATATATGGACAGAGCTCAATGAGGGAATAACCCATCTTTCTTTTTCACAAGTCAAAATTTGTTTGTGGGTTTGTGACTTGATGCAGTGTTGTTCCTTATACAATTTCAAACTGTTTCACCAATCTGCACAACATTTTGAACAATTACCTGTTAGGACCCACTGGACATTACTGGCTACATGACATCTGGACACCCCACCCCTTTCCCTGGATTTTGGAAAACTCTGAATTTTTTTGTGGTTTTGTGACTTGGTAAAGCGTTGTTCCTTAAACAATTCCACACTGTTTCACCAATCTGCACTGACCTTTGCATATTTACCTGTCAGGTCCCTCTGGACATTACTGGCTACATGACACGTGGACACACCAACCGTTTCCCCAGAGTTCCGCACAAGTCAAAATGTGTTTGTGGGTTTGTGGCTTGACGATGCATTGTTCCTTATACAATTCCACACTGTTTCACCAATCTGCACCAAATTGTGTATAGGTACCTCTTAGGACCCGTCGAACATTACTGGGTATGTGACATTTGGTCACTGTAACCTTTTCGCCAGATTTCAACAACATTCTAAATTTGTTTCTGGATTTCTGGCTTGGGAAAGCATTATTCCTTGTACAATTCCACACTGTTTCATTAATCTGCACCACATTTTACATAGTTACCTGTTAGGACCCTCTGGACATGACTGGCTACATAACATTTGGACACCCCACCACTTTCCCTTGATTTCAGCACCTTCACCCATGAGAAAACCGGGGAAACATCAATAAGGTAGAAGGACTGGACCTCAACCCTAAAATGCACGGTTTCTGGGACATTTGCACCGCAATGCACTGCAACAAACTGCAACACGCCAGGGTGAGGCAACAGGTGGGGAGAGATTACAGTAGGTCCCAGTATGCTGCAGCATACCAGCTCTCCCCTCCCCCCAATGTTTGCTCCAGGGTACGTCATCCAGCCACACATGTCCATTCTCAGTGCATTTTACTTCAGAGTGCTAGGCACATCAAGTGATAAGTGATGGAAATAGCAATCTACAGGACCATTGAGTTTGTCCACAAAACCCGTTCGGAGAATGGGTACTTTTCTGCTGGTTAGACAACATTTAGAATCTGCATTAGAAATGTACAAATATTAATGAACACAATTCCCTTCTTTGCTATATTGCATGTTACACCATAATCACCAAAGTATTGGACCACTGATATGCTCCCAATACAGTTATTATAGATATGAAACAAACATAATTGGATGTAAATATAGTCTATCCCTTGCAAATTGTCCCCAACTAAGCGTTCATCATAACACCAACATGAATCCATCATTCTCAACTGAGACGAACCAGTAAAAGAAACTGTACTATTCAGGACATGCTTAATTCATGATATTCACAAAGCTGGTATTGCATGTTGTGAACAGTGAGCCCTTGGAGTTAACTAAAAAAAAACACATCCGTCACGGCACACAATACGTGGCAAGGCTTATGATTAACACTAACAGCCAGACAGCTAAGACACCATGTAATAACTAAACATCCGAAGTGCTGGGGAGTGTTGGCTATTGGGCTGAACTCGCTGGAGGACTTGGCCTCTACCCCTGAACTCTTGTTTTAAACTACCTCCGTCTGCAAGAGGAAGCTTGCAGCATGCCGCAACATCATGGATTTTACTGGTGCCTACCAACTCCTCCCTGAAGTTTGATCCCGCCCCTCACCTCAGCCAGTCCCTACATAGCACCGGTGCACACGCATCCTGCGCGCGCATCCAAAGTGCTGGGAAGTGTTGGCTGTTGGTTTGAACTCGCTGGAGGACTTTGCCTCTTCCCCTGAACTCTCATTTTAAACTACCTCAGTCTGCAAGAGGAAGCTTGCAGCACACTGCAACATCGTGGATTTTACTGGCGCCTACCAACTCCTCCCTGAAGTTTGATCCCGCCCCTCACCTCAGCCTATCCCTACATAGCAACGGTGCACGCGCAACCTGCGCGCGCATCCAAAGTGCTGGGAAGTGTTGGCTGTTGGGCTGAACTCGCTGGAGGACTTTGCCTCTACCCTTGAACTCTCGTTTTAAACTACTTCCGTCTGCAAGAGGAAGCTTGCAGCATGCCGCCACATCGTGGATTTTACTGGTGCCTACCAAGTAATTGGACTTTTGCTTCGTGTCACTTTGTTATTGTTTAGACCGCAGGTCTTGTTGCTGGTCTTGCCGTGTACGTGAGTTACACGCAATACACCTAATTCACTTCTCTCTGTCCCCCACAGCTCCTCCCTGAAGTTTGATCCCGCCCCTCACCTCAGTCAGTCCCTACATAGCACCGGTGCATGCGCATCCTGCGCGCGCATCCGAATTGCTGGGAAGTGTTGGTTGTTGGGCTGTTCAGCTGGCGGGGGCTGGGGCACGGTGCTTGCTACGCAGTAAAGGAGGTGTTCTGTGTTCACAATTGCATAATTTTTTAACACCACACCATAGCAAATCCTGTGACAAGGTGGGGCTTGCTGTCTTTTTTGGCAGCTCCAGTGGTGCACACCTGAACTCACCCTTGTTTTCATGCTTCTACCAACTGTGAATCCTTTGCTATTCTGCAGTTTGTTGTTGGGGTGTGCTCTCTTTCATTGCTTTATGGACACCCTTGAGTGAGTTTAAGATCTATGCACACCCGTTTACTATTTCAAACAAAGAGTTCTGTTGTGTATACTTGGTTGTGATTGAGAAGAAGTTTGAAGAACTAGTTAGTAGTATGAAAGTCACGAGTTGTATATACCTTAAAATCCGGTATGTCTAAATCACGGGATCACACATTGAGTGAAATTAATTTGTGTGGGTCTCCTGCCACCGGCTCTCTGACCAAATCGAGTGATAAAACTAAACGTGCAACTCACACTTCAAAGAAAAGTATTACTCTTACCCCTGTGACCCAAACTCCTCTACAAAATCGAGATATTCGCAAATTCTATGAAAAAAAAATTAAATGTCGGCTACTGGCCAACCCAGTTTGTTATCTGAGCCAGTTGATTCTGCTCGGTCTCATGTAAAACCATCTGGAAGTTTAAATCCAAATAACCACGATCCTAAAGTGGGTAACCCCAGTGTCATTATTTCTGATCAAACTCTTTTAACGATTCCACAGACCCCTCTGAAATTTACACAGCGCAAGAGAACTTTTTCCATAGTTCAAGAAGAAACTCTGACTGAAGCAGAAGTATTTGTCAGTTCTGAGGGTGTTGTGGAAGTCTCCGATGCAAGTGAGTGGCTCTCCTATAGGTGCCATATCCCTGCATGCAAGTATTGGGGATCTTGAAAGCTCCAGGCGTTCTAATGTTACTGATTACAATCTCCCGTGTTCAATGGATGCAACTAGACAGGCATTAGATGAGTCTTATATACAGCCTACCCCTTGACAGTGTTTGTGAACTGGTGGAGTCCGTGGAAGAAACTGATGCCAAAGAAAATGACTCATGTGTTAGTGTGGATTCTCCGGTGAGAACGGTGCTCAATGATGATGTTCATTTGATTCAAGACATTTCCGGTGAAGTGACCTCCCAACAGACTCATGAAAAATGCCGAAAAACAATGGCAGGGAAAAAAACTAAAACATCAGTTCACAAAATGATGGCCATAGTAAAGGCAAAAAGAAATTATACAAAAATTCACAAACACAAGTGAACATCTTGGCAAAAAGAACGCAAGCAGACGCTGTCATTCATGTGCCTGCTCAGTTAGGAGGGAGTACCCCAGCCGTGACGGCTAATGCTGTGCCTGTGGCCATGAATCCAACATTGGTGCCACTTTTAAGTGGTCCTGCACAAATACATGGACCTCCTGTTCTTGGTCCCACAGCGGGGTACGAACCACTGAATGAACTTGTAGCATTACTTGATAATAAATCATCCAATTCCTATCCATTGAAACAATTTGTTCCTGCTGATGTTAATCTAACTATCCAGGCGCATGAGGACTCTTTTGGCAGAAATAACCACTCTGCCTCTGCACCTGGTTGTGATTTGGGCTTTGAGGAATGCATGGCCACACTCAAATCCACATTGGATTCTTACATACAGCGAAGAATAACTGAGGCGTGGCCGGGGGAAAATTCCTTGAGCGTCAACTCACAGTCTCTACAGATAAATGACGCACAACTACCCGAGGCATGTTATGCAGGCAAAGAAAACCTAACCGCATGTTCAAATGAATGCCGTGAACCAGAGAATAGAAATTCCTCCCGTGGTACAATCCTTAAAGCGGCCCCCATGATGGGAGTTGGAAATAATTCAAATCTTAAACATGGATCTAATGATCAGAGAAATTCTAACAAAAATAGCTTTGACTCCTTCCATACATTGATACTTAAGTGCCGTGATGGTCCGTTCGAGAAATATGATCTTTGTCGCTCAAGTGTCTTAAACATCTTTGGAGACATTCAGGCATTAGAAGATCTCTCCTCAAGCGATTTTGATCAAGTTGAATTTCTATGTGACAGAAACCTTTCCATACTACGTTTGTAGATTAAATCAGGGTTAATAAGGAACACACTTTGGAGGGCTAAAATGGAACTCTTTAACATGGGCTTTATGTTGGCCATCGATCCTGCTCGGCAAACTCACAATCTAGGTGAGCAAAGCCTGCCTAAAATGACATTGTTGCCAGAGCCAGATTGCTTATGTCTGTTTTGCATGAGAGATAACGGCTCGAAGCAGGTTTCATTTTCTAAAATCCAATCGTGACCATTAAATAGCAAGAAAAGAGAGGAATTTTCGCTAGCAAGTTGTAATACGAGGGGTTTTCTGCATCTTAAATGGGCACTAAATGATCAGTTGAATTGTTTCGATATTGTGGCGTTGCAGGAAACCTGGATGTTACAAAACCCGGTATGGGATGATCATGATCACATCTTGTTGCCAGTAGTTACATTAGGCAAAAGCAGACCCACTTCAAGCTTGTTGGTTGCAGTAAAATCGAGTAGGGGTTTTCAAATATCTGCTTGGCTATCCCCGAACAATTTTATGCAACTAGTGAAGATCTCTCATACAACGCATACTTATGCCTGAATTAATTTATATTGTAACCCAGTTGGGATCACGGATGATGCCTTCTACCGTGATCTATCAATCCTTTTTGAAGAAATTGTTAAGAATATTAACATTTCTGGTATCTTGGTGGTGGGTGATTTAAACCTTACATGCATCCAGACAGAAAACAAGATCAGTAAAGAAGGACAGAGATGGGTTAGGTTTGTGACTGAACTAAATCTGAGAATGGCCAATGGAACCATTCAGGGGGATATCCCACCAAACCACACGTGGGAGAGAGGTGAATCCAGATCTACGATTGACTACATTTTGTTTTAGCAATAGCATTTTTGTGACTACTAACAAACTAAAAGCGATCACCATTTACTATCATTATATTGGACCGTCTCACCTCTGAGAATTGATAAATCGCAGAAGTGGCACAAACAAATGCCAATGGTCAATAATGCATTAAAATTGTTTCAGGTGGTCGGAAGATAAGTTGACATTGTTGAATTATTCCATCATAAATAGTCAAAGTTTAAATGGGTTTGAATCATATGTAGACATATTGGACACATTTAGGAACATCCTTCCGAGCACTAGCAGACTATTCAATACTCATACCCATGGATTTGATATAATCCTCCAGCAGAGGAAAACCGACTATAGAAGAAACTTGCGGAATTTACGTAAATTGCCGCTGGTAGAAAGAGAGAAGGCAATTAAAGCGGCTAAATGCTCATATCATAATTGGACTCGCTCCAGGAAAGCTCATCTCTTTCAGAGTGATGCTGAACTTTTCTTGGCAGCCTGTCATAAGAAATCCTCAGCACAAGTGTGGGAACTACTAAATAAATGCAATTCAACTTCTCAAGTTGATCACCAAATTAATGGAGTTAGAGAAACACAATGGCTCACACATTTTACCGAACTTTATGCTGATGAGAACGTGGATGATTATAAATATATAAATAGATCTGCCGTGTGCTGGTTTCTATCTTGTTCTGAAGATATTATTAAAGAATTAATCAACAAATCTTCCTCTTCCAGAACAGCAGGTCCGGATGGGCTTTCGAATTACATGTTCAAACAAAATCCGCAACACTGGGCGACTATTCTTAACAATACTTTCCAATACATTCTGTCATCTAGAAAGCTACCTAAGTCCTGGCGTTCTTCGCTGATTGTTCCTATATATAAAAAAGGAGATTACATGGACCCAAAATGTTACCGCCCAATTGCTTTGCTAGATGCTACTGTCATAATATTTTCACGCTTGGTTCTAAGAGATTTTAATACGTAGACCGCCAGAATACATCAGCGTGATCCAAAGCAAACGGATTTTGTACCTGGATTAGGGACCTCCGTTAATTTGATCACCCTAAATGCCATCAAAGTACAAGCACAAGCAACAAAGCAACCGATTTATTTTGCCTTCGTTGATCTGCATTCTGCTTTTGATTCAGTTTCCAGATCCAAACTAATGAACAAACTTATCAAAGCAGAATTTCCACTCACGTTAAGTGACATTATTTTTGCCCTCCATTCAGATACTGCGGTACATATAAGACTGAACTTTGAGGTATTGTTATCAGTGGCAGTAACAACTAAACGAGGGCTGAAGCAGGTATTTATTCTTGCTTCAGCTCTCTTTAATTTTTTCATCAATGATGTCAGATGGATTTTTGACAAAGTAATCACAGATGCTCCAAAAATGAATGGTGTTGAAGTGAAGGCTTTGTGGTATGCTGACGACCTCGTATTAATTTCTAAAACATCTGTCGGGTTACAGAACTTGCTGACTGCCCTATGTAATTACTTCAGCATTAACGAATTAGTGGTCAACAGCAACAAAAACAAATCGTCATGTATGCATGTATGCACCCAGGGGTTCACAGAGAAATAAACTAGAGTGGAAAATTAAGAAAACAACAATTGAGGTTGTCCCAAATTATGTCTATCTGGGTCTTATCTTTGATGGCCTCCCTTCTGCTCATTCTCAAATGTCTAAAATTTAACAAAAACTAACATCAGCAATTTGCCAGACGAGATTAATTTTGTATAATTACGGTAAATTCTATATCAAGTCAGCCATTGTGTTTTGGACTCAAAATGTAGTAGCTACTCTACTGTATGGTTTGGAAACCCAAAAAGTCATTCAACCAGTGTTTCTGAATCAACTGGAAGCAAAATTCTGGCGGGCAACTCTTCCTTTGCCTCAGTGCATTGCAGGTCCCTGGGAGCGCTATGAGCTACGGTTATCTTCTTTGACGGCCATGTATAACTGGCAATTGTGTCGTCTTTTCCGGAAATGTTTGCTTTCTGCACTGAATGAATCTACGTCGGCAATTGTATCAAGTTATTTGTTGTCTTATTCTCATGAATTTCCGAAACAGTGGTCCAAGAGGATCATGATGGTAATGGACAATGCTGACATCACAATTGACACTCTGGTGTTCAATCCAGACCGAGCTAAGAAAAAATTGTATATGATGGACTGGATTGACACAAGAGCTGCTTGTCTAAAATATAAAGATTTTGACACTCACCTGTTTGACCCAAAGAACCATAGAGAGATTGAACCTTATCTTTGCAAAGCACCTTCCCCTTCAATAAGAAATGCAATATTACGTTATCGGTTCAATCTATGGCTGACCTGTGATGTGCAAGCTCGTAGAAAGATGATCAGTAACAAAAATAATTGGTGTCGCTTCTATAATAATCATACCATCAAGGAAACGCTGGAACATGTGATTGTAGATTGTCCTGAACTTATGCACATAAGACAAATACATTTCATCAAGCACATGGCATATTTTGCACAAATCAAGCCAGAAAATAGATGGGTTGCAATAATAGCCACTAACATCATGGGCATTAGAACAGCTACAGTCAACATTTTGAATTCTCTAAAATTGGAGTAAATGTTGTAAATCTGGTCTAGTAAACTCTGAATTGTAAAGGATATAATATGTAAATTGCCCTAACCCCTGCCCAGACAGCAGGTAAGCATGCACCAACATGTGTTTACTCCCTCTGTCCCCACAGGCAATCCCCACTATCATCAGGCAACGCCAACATCAACTTCTCTGGTGCTAGGGTGAGGATAGGTGCTCCGTGACACAGTAAATTGTGCATTTGTAAACCTATTTTTGCACCGCAGTGTGTGTGTGCCCGCTTCCACCTTTCTGCATTGTATTGCTTTGTGTTCTGCTGCATTCTTCCATCTTCTAGGTTTAAATTTGTAGACTGCTTTGTTCTTTTGTATATTGTTCTGTGTTCTGCTGTGCTCCACCCTCCTCTAGGTTCTCTTTTTAATGACTGCTCTGTTCCTGATGCCCTGGTAGCCTGATTTGCTTACTGGACTGCTTTGTTTTCTGCCTGCTCTTCCATCTGATCTCTTGTCTACATAGTCAATCGTCCACTATTGTCTTGTCCCTTTCTGTCTCATCTGCTTGCACCCGTCTTGTGTCCTCCCCTAGTGTCCCCCCCACATTTCCCCTCCACCCCTCTTCCTCTCTCTCCTCTTCCCCCACCTACTCTATGGTGCACTCTGTTTCTTCTATCTTTTCAAACTGCTTCTCTATCGACTACCCTAATCTCCTCACTAAGTCTGGTATGAAGAAGTTCAAAAGGGATATTCTGGTCTCCAACCCAGGCCACCCTATCGCGCACACCTATACCAGTGCTTCCTCCAGACAGACCCTCACCGACATCCATTTTGTCATCCACTCACAAGACCTATGGACTCTTCATATGGTCTCAGTGCTCTCTGGTGGCACCCTGTTGGAGGCTCTCCTGGCCCCCTTCCACTCCTCTAAGGTCAACATTAATGTTTTCCTGAATGGCACCATCTTGGTCCAAGGCCCTCAGGCCAACATTCCCCTCTTTGATAGACGCTTCGCGTGCCTCATCAATTTCCTTTCATCTCTAGTGGTTCCTTTTCTCCCTTCTTCGGCTTCCTTGCCTCCCCCCTCTGCCTCCTCCTTGACTACCTTGCCCTCTCCTCCTTCCTCTGCCATGCCGCCTCCGGCTCCTTCTACACCTCATCAGGGCATACCTCTGATTTGTACACCTTGCCGGAAGTCTTCCAAGGTTGGCAACCTTCTCCATATTGCCACTCTCAACTCTCGCTTAGCTGTCAAAAACTCCTCTGACATCTGCCGCCTTCTGGAAGAACGTGATCTCGATGTCCTCGGTCTCACTTAGAAATGGTTCACGACCAGCACTGTCCAGAGCTTTGACACTCTCCTCCCTGATGGCTGCAAGATCCTCTCCATGCCCAGATCCAACCGTTCCAGAGGGGTTATAGCCTTGATCTTCCCACAGTGGATTCCTGCCTCTGTCATTCCTATGCAAGTCTACTCCTCTTTCGAATGCCTTGTCTGCAGGCTCTCTCTCTACTGGCCACTCTCTTTACCATGGCTACCATCTATCAGCCACCTGGTCAGATCACCTTCTTCCTCTCTGAGTGGGCAGATCTCTCCTCCTCCCTCCTCGCCTCATCCACTCAACTCCTCCTTCTTGGAGACTTAAACATCCACCTGGATGCTTCCTGTCCCTCCTCTGGACTCTTTCGTAACCTCTGTGACACTCTCTCTCTCTCTTTCTATTCTCCCCTCTGGCCTGACTCACTCTGGATGTTCTCATCTTCTCAGACCTCCCCTTCTCTATCCCCCTCACCACTCCTCTCTCCTGGAGTGATCACTTTCTCCTTTCCTCCCATCTCTCCCTCTCTACCCCCCAGGCCAAGCCAACTCCAGCACTGCCACCTACCTTCTCGGTCATCCGATCCATGAAGCGTGTGTTAGTTGAGGCTTTCTCCGCCACTTTCTCTCCCCCTCCACCTCCTATGGGTGACTTACATCCTGACACAGCCCTTTCCATGCTACACTCTTCTATCTCTGATACTCTTGGTGTTCTTGTCCCTGTCATGTGGATCCGCTTGAAGCCCAAAGCCAAGTGCAACTCCTGGTATGACTCTGACCTTGTCACCCTTAAACGCAAGTGCAGGGTGACTGAGAGGAAATGGCTAGCTTCTTGTGCATCCTCTGACAAACTGGCCTGCCGCTTGCGCCAAGGCAATACCGGCTCACTGTCCGCACTAAGATTAGAGTCACATCCAAGCCTGCATCTCTGCGGCATCTAACAATTCGGTCAAACTCTTTAAAATCTGAAAGCAGCTGGCCAATCCTGCTGCCGGCTCTACCTCTACTGTCCCCTCCCAGGCCCTCTGCACGGCCCTGACTTCTCATTTCATCTCTAAAACCCAGGACATCCTGTCCACCTTCTTGTCCTCTCTGCCTCCTCCCTCTCTTCTCTCCTCTACCTCCAGCCCCCCTATGGCCACCGGGCCTCCCTCATTCTCTTCCTTTCCTCTCTTCTCCCCTGACAAGGTTTCTAGACAAGTCTGATCTATGTAAGTCTCGTCAAAACAGGTTCTTCCATGTTCTTCCAAAACCATCAAGGACCGCATTAACACCCTTGCTCCTGCCCTGACTGACTTCTGCAACCACTCCTTCGCCACTGGAGCCTTCCCTTCCCCATTGAAGCACTTTCTTTTGTACCCTCTTCTCAAGAAACCCTCAGCCGACCCCTCCTGCCCGGCTAACTATCACCCCATCTCCATCACTCCTTTCTGGGTCAAACTCCTGGAAAAGCTGGCCATCTCCACCCCCTGCTTGATCTTCACGCTGTATCTGTTGGTTGTCTCCATGACTAACAGTCTAGCTTGAGAGCAGCCAGAAGCACAGAGGTATCCAGGCATTGTTTCGAAAACATAGTTTTAAAAATAATGCATCAAGAAATTCTTTTTTGTAGGTAAAGGTTTTTGTTTTTTACTAAAATGTGTGTTAAGGGGTAAAAAAACGGGGGTTGTAGGGGACCCCCCGATTAAAAAAAAAAATGTGATTTTTTCAATGCATTTTTTTCGAAACTTTGCCATTCAAAACTTTGCCATTCGAAACAATCACTAGCAACCAGCACAGAAACTGCTCTATGAACATTCGCGAAGACCTGCTCTCTAACCTTGATTCGAATCTCTCCTCTGTCCTCATCTTACCCGATCTCTCTTCTGCCTTTGACCTGGTCAACTATGACATCCTGCTCAATCGTCTCCGTGATAACCTGGCCTGTCTGACCTCCTTCGACTCTGATCGACCCTCCCAGGTATAACTTGAGTCCTTCCTTTCCTCTATCTCACTCTCTACCTGTGGTGTTACCCAGGGGTCTAAACTCTCTCCCTGGCTGTTCAACCAATACCTGGCACCTCTCGCCCACCACATTGCCACTCTCTGCTCCAACTTTCAGTGCTATGCGGATGACACTCAGCTCGTTTTCAGGCTCTCCTCTGCCACCTCTTCTCCTCCTCTCATCTCTGACTGTCTGTCTGCTATCCAGGAGTGGTGTGCCACCAATGATCTCTGCCTTAATGCCAGTAAGACAGAGATTCTCTTCATCAGCACACCTGCACCCTCCTTTCCTGTCACTCTCTGGCTGGCCTTCCTTGACCCTCTTCCTGGTCCTGCCTGTGAGGCTAAGAACATCGGGGTCACACTTTCCTTTTCTCCTCACATCTCTGATGTCTCCAAGACGTCTACCAACTGCAACTCCTCAGAGGTATTCTTCCTTTCCTCTCCTTCCCCCAGAAGCTCACTGTCTACAGAGCTCTGGTTCTCTCTAGGCTGGACTACTGCAACAGCCTCTTTCTAAATCTGCCTGCTTCTACTCTCCGCCCTCTGCAACTCATCCAGAACAGGACTGCAAGACTTGTCTTTGGCTCAAGCCCAGGGATTGTATCTCTCCAGGACTGAAATCACTGCGTTTGCTCCCAGTGGCTGAGAGGATTAAGTTCAAGAGCCTCTGCATTGTCCACAAGACCTTTACCTCTAACTCTCTCTGTGTGAATATCTTCCTACTCAAGCTCTTCGCTCCTCCACCTCCCTCAGGGTCAGTCGCTTCTCCAAGCAACAAGCTGGTGGTAGATCTCTTTCTTCGGCTGGGGCCTCCCTCTGGAACAGCCTCCATGCCTGTCTGAAACTTGAGGAGAACCATCTCCGGTCCCGGAAGCACCTCACGACCTTCCTCTTTGCCTCTGCCTTCTCTCTTCCTCTCCTCTGTTGATTTCTGGTCTGATACTGCACTGGTTACCTGGCTACCCTCTGATTCCGGGCCCAGGTCCCTGCCCACCCAGTTGCACTCCCACACTGCCTCCCGGCAACCCGTGCACCTGGGTCTGTATCTGTAATCCTACAGTGCCCCTACCTGCAATTTTGGACACCTGCTGTCTGCACTTACCCTTGCACCTGCCACCTGCTGGCAGCACTTCTTGTTATATTTTTGATCCCATGTACAGCACTGCCCCCACCCCTTTCCCCTGGCACTTTCCCATTCCCCTCCCCTGCACTTTTGCAATCTCAATTTCACTTGGGCTAGTAAGATCGTGGTCTCTGACCCCCCACTGCTCCCCCTTCCTTGCCTCATCGTACCTTGAAACACTTGTGTATAGGCGTGTTACAAATGCCATATCATATCATACCAGAACAGAGAGTCTTTCTTAATGACTTAAAATTGATGAAATGTAAGACTCTGTTTATTGTTATCAGGTATATTTAATTACTTTACAATATGCAATATATAGTAATTGAAGCAGGAATTAATTATTTACATTTAGGATTCTAGACGCAGCCACCAATGCGTGTGACGTCGCTATGAGGATATAAAAAACTATTCAAAATGGCTCCCGCTGTGGAACCACACGAGATTCCAAAATAGGCAGGTTGCCTCTAAACAAAAGCACCCAGTATATGGGCTACACCACAAAAAATAGGTAAGATGCCTCTACTAGAGAGTTAATAGGGTTGTTCAACAGATCCTAATTAGATATTTCAATAGTGAGTTTGATTCTCAATCCTGTTTCAGAATGACAACATCATAGATGAACAGGCAACATTAATCATGCAGATTTTAATTTTCGTGTAATAGGAAGGTTAGTGATACACATTTTGAATATCGCAAATCACAAACCGGCCATTACCTGCAACTAACAAGTTATACTGTTATTAGTTGCTTACCATTTACCAAACCCAAATTGACAACCCAGAGACTGCACAAAGCTTACTTCAAGTATCAAGCCGCAGCCGCATTGCTAGCTCACAAGCAATGGTCCGCCCTCGGGAACAGTCCATCATGTGCCTGATTCATGGAATATTTGCCTGGTTCAAAGTGACTTTGCACTGCCGACACAAACCCTGATTCATGGAACTGTGCAAAGTGTATCTTTGCAGGGCAAAGTCATTTTGTACTGCAAAAATGACTGTGCGATGACTTTGCCCGGACTGGGCACTGCAAAACTACACTTTGCACCCACCATTCCATGAATCAGGGTTTGTGTCGGCAGGGCAAATTCACTTGGAGCCGGGCAAGTATCCCATGAATCGGGCCCCATGAGTTCAGAGCGAGTGGGACAACTCTGCCTTTCATCATTCTGAGATAATAGACTCATTGAGTACAAGTGGGTAATATTAATGACACAAGTGTTACTGTGCTTAGAAGTGAATGGATATGAAGCACAATGCAACTCACCAGATTAGTTTTAGTATTATTACTACCTGGAAGTGGTATTTTTGGAACTAATTCCTCTTTTTCACAATTTTTGTTCAATGGTCTGACCCTATTGTATGAATATGGCTCCTAACCTCCTAAAGGTGATGGGCTCAGGGCACTAATTAGTGGGTTGCAAAGTAGGCGAGGAAAGCTTGGGGCTGGTGCACACCACTCTCCGGTAAGGGCTGGGTGTGTGAGATAACTGAAGATGGCAATTTTGTAATATGCACCCCAAAAGGGTGAGTTTTGGGGATTCTGTGAAAATAAACACCTATGTGCAACGATGCTTTAATGCATTTAAATGTCCAT
The DNA here is from genome assembly GCF_040938575.1 of Ambystoma mexicanum. Classification (NCBI taxonomy): domain Eukaryota; kingdom Metazoa; phylum Chordata; class Amphibia; order Caudata; family Ambystomatidae; genus Ambystoma; species Ambystoma mexicanum. The sequence continues at coordinate 1,438,992,807 of NC_090922.1, forward strand.
GCGGCTTCATCAAGTCCAGTGTTCAGATGTGGCTACGTCAGTTACTTCCAAAATGAAGTGAAAATTAAGGGGCGGGCAAATGTTGTACAGCAAAATGTTCTTTAATGTCCTGGGTAAAGTGTCATGTATAGTTATCTATATTGTCACTATTGCTAGCATGAAAACTATAATGGAGTATTCACAGTATATTTTCTACAGCATGATATGGTATGTTCCTCCCTGCCAAGCTTCACAGTTCTATGTGTGACACCTCGAGCCAGTCCTGCTGTTTGCTTCCAATTACATGCCAGAACATGCAGTTTTGTTTTGCCATTGCAAGTATGGGCCTACAAGTCCCAGCATGCAGTGCGAGAAAAAGAAAACAGGACTGACTTAAAGATTCCGAATGGAACTGGGAAACCTGGCAGCTATATATGTTCTAGTAGAATCCAAGCTTTTGATTGGCAGTTGCAAGTACATATTTTCATAAATACATCTTCCGCCTGCACCTTTAGTCTGGGAATAAATACGTCAATCCCACTGGCATTTGGGTGGTAGATTATTTGCATAGGGCATCTAAACTTGTGTTACCTTGCATTTGAAGATGCACGGCGTTAATCACTATAGAGTTTTACATCTTGAATCATAGGGCTGACATCAGCATCACAATGGTAAGCTCTAACAGGGCACAGCACCTCTGTGCTTACTCAGGGGTGTACCAGTGGCTCGAAAGGTCATGTTTAAAATGACAAAACCAAAGGCCTGTGACATGAGCTAAGCTATTGTTTGGAATCAATGGAGTAACGCATGTGCTCGAGTTCCTGTAGTCCACGTTACAGTATTTTCTCTATGTCTACTACAGTGGAGATATTAGTGTAGGACGTGGTTTCTGAATTTGTTCTATTGCAGTATATGTGGAAGTAAACACATCGGTGTCTGTAGTAGACTTCCTACACCATGGACCCGCGGTGTAAGTGCAAATTCACCACCCTGATTCACAGAGCTGTGCAAAAATACACTTTGCACCGCTATGTGAATCGGGGTGTTGGTTGGCGGTGCAAAGTCACTTTGCACTGTGCTAAAAGTTCCATGAATCAGGCCCTATATGTAATAATCTAATCTATTGTATTGTGACTGGAGCATACTTTGTCCAAGCGACTACAGTGCTGTATCTTCAGTACACTTGCAGTGTTAATTCAACAGCTTACTGCAGAATGTTTTTATAAGAGTTGTCCAGCCCCATGCCCAGGTGAGCTTCCTGTTTACTAGGTAAGGCGTTGCCATGCACAAATAACGCAGCATTGGGAACTTAAATGCCCTTGGGATGGTTTGCACAACACCGGAAACAGCTTGGACTGTGAAAGGCACAGCATGTCAATTAAATGTAATAATACTACATTTAGAAACGTGCTGCCGCAATAACAATAATCACCACTAAATTGGCATGCGATGTTATGCAGAGGTTGCCTGGCCAACGGTAGGGCCATTTTAATGGAGGAGGCGTTTCAGGATTAACGTCTGCCTGTCAGATGGAGACTTCCGGTTCCGTGCCCCCGCGTTTTGCAACAAAGGATGAGGGAATGCACATCCTGGCTGCCCGGGATGGGCCTTTTGTATAGGAGTTCTGTCTTTATCTTGCAGAAACTTGTAATTTGTCAGTGGTGTTTTTGGATACAGATCCTGAGCAGCAATTCTCCAGTTTCTCTGGATGAAAGTATGGTCACGGTTTGCGTTGCTTCTTGATCTGTGTTATCTTCCCACAGTGGAGTTGGTTTCACGGGGTTAGCTCTGTGATGGGCTGTGGGTAGGCGTCAAAAGGATTTGTAGTCAGTGCCGTGACACAAAACGAGGGTGCCTTCCTGCAAGTAATGTTGAGGGGGTCACCCCAAAGCTTGGTGGGCCAGCCGGGACCACCATGCAGCCACAATGTGGATGATGATCATGCTGCCGCAGTGGCATGCCACGCACTGTGCGAAGTGAAAGATGTAAGTATGTGTTCTAATCAAACCTAAAGTCTTTCACATAGGATAGAAACAGGTGGGCAGGCCTGGCTCCTGAGTCCTGACAGCCATCTCTTTATGTGGCCAGTAACATTACGCACCGTGATACCATAAACCAACATGCTCATGCTGGCTGCCCATATATGCCAGTATCGCTATGTACGGACGACCATGTGCTCATAACGAATCAAATGATAACTCCAACATTTTTAATAAATTATGAATAACGAAAAAATATCTCATTTTATTTTGTTTTTCAATTTCCCCTAGCTTTATTAACCCAATCCAACCCCTTCCCCAGCCATTTTATTCCTTTACCCCACCCTCATATATACTTTTAACAAACAATTAAATATTTGTTCGTTATTTAGGGCTTGTTATAAAAGTAATTTGTTATTGTCGATTCGTTAACATCACTGTATACCTGTACTAACATTCTCTTTTTGGATTTGCCCTGAATGTCAGTCAAAATCTATTGTTACAGGAAGAAAACATGTAATTGCTGCTGTAGAAAGGCATGCCCAACAGCCGCACTACCAAGTAAGAATACATTTCATGTTGACTTTGCTCTCAACACCATTAAAACATGCAATGCTTCAGTAATGAACCCTTTTTTTGCTTGACTGCACAAATGCCTGCACCCACGACTCACCATGTAAGAAAACTCATATGTTGATTTTGCCCTTAACGTCAGTAAAACATACAATGCAATAGTAAGACGACACGTCTTCTTGGCCTTCCCCTTCTGTGAGTAGAAAATGCCATGCTACAGAAAGAAAATGTCCAGTCTGCATGCCCAATTGTCCTACAAACCCCCACCCCAAACCCTATTTGCCCAATACCCGTAAAACATGTGAGAAAACATCAGTGCTAAAATGCCCTTTGCTTGGGCTCCAGCCTTGCACGTGCACATTCATACACATTCAACCGCCAAACAGTCACCCAGAAACAGTTGGTGATTTTTTTTTTAATTGGAAGGGCATAAAAATGTTCACAAATAAGCCAGGGTTAGCAAGCGTAGAGAGGGAGCCCGTCCCACCCCGAGAAATGTTTTTAAATAATGGGTAACACATTTGCATTATACCAAAAGCATTTTCATGATGCCTTTTCTCACAATATATGCCAGTATAAAAATATTTTCAAGCTGGCTGTGCCCATACATGTCCATGATGGCTGGATCAATATATGCCAGTATTCCCATATAAGAACATACTCATGTTTGCTTTGTGCATAATGCCAAACATGTCCAGGCTGCCTCTGCCAATATATGTCTGTATCACCACATACGGACACACTTCTACTTGCATTGACATACAAAGTGTCATGTTACAATAAGAAACATGTCCAAACTGGCTGCACCAACATTCCAGTCTAGCCACGTAATAACACTTATTATGCCTACTTTGCCACAAATGCCCAGAAAAAAGTCCATGACATTGTAAGAAATAACTAGACTGGCTACATTAAAATGCCAGTCTAGCCACACAATACCACTTATCATGCTTTCTTTATCACAGATGGCCAGTAAAATATGTCATGGCACAGTAAGAAATGGCTTGACTGGTTACACCAAAATGCCAATCTAGCCACATATTTACATATATCATGCTTGCTTTATAAAGTTTGGATGTCCATTAAAAATGTCTTGTCACAGTAAGAAATGGATAGACTGGCTGCACAAAAATGCCAGTCTAACCACATAATAGCACTTATCATGCTTACTTTATCATGGTTGGAAGCCTATTAAAAATGTCAGGCCACAGTGAGAAATGGCAAAATTCGCTGTGGCAAGATGCTAGTCTAGCCATGTAATAACACATATCATGCTGCTTAATTATACATGCCCAGTAAAAATGTCATGTCACAGAAAGAAATGGCTAGACTGGCTGCCCTAAAATGGCACACTAGTCACATATACACCAGGCTTGCTTTATCACAGTTGAAAGCCCAATAAAAATGTCATGCCACAGCAAGACATGGCTAGACGGGCGGCACTAAGATGGCAGTCTAGCTATATAGTAACACTTATCATGCAGCTTAGTTATAAATGGCCAGTAAAACATATCATGCAGCAGTAGGATATGGCTAGATGGCAAAATGGGAGTCTAGCCACACAATAACACTTATTATGCTTGCTTTATCATGGATGGAAAATTAAATGCTGTAGTAGCTCTGCCTCCTCCTGTCCCCCGCCACTCACCAAAATCAGCTTCTCGGCAGCCGGCCCAGCACAAACACATGCACACACACATTTGCACAACATTAATTCACAAATTTACTCACACCATGTATTTGCTCATTCACACGTGCAACCATACACCATAGACCGAGCTATCCATCCATTGTACACTCACTCAATCACACAAACAACCTAGTACATACCAAACCCCTGCATGCATGCTTGCATACAATCAAATATATGTCGTAAACATCCAACACCCAAGAACGCACGCACACACTTACAAAAGATGATTGTTTGCTTACCTGCTGTCTTGATTCTGAATTCTGTCTTCCCCTAGGGACTCCAGGCCTCCGTCTCCCATGCTCCACCACGCCAGATAAGAGCCAGAAAAAAGGAGAGCTTCCTGGTTCCTTACTTGCACAGGAACAAATAAACAGTCCAACAGCTGAATCTAATATTGATTAAAAACTTGCATATGGTAAGCAGGTCGTTTAAATTTTGGGAGCAAAAGTGTTTCCGATATGCATCCTGTGTCTGGAACAAGTTACCAACACCTGTAAGACCGGCCACATCCATCCCTCACTTCAGGAAGGACTTGAAGACCCTAGTCTTTTAAGAACATCCCTCTGATCACCTCAATCCTTCTGGAGTTCCCTGCTCCCCTGCCCCTCCCACATTTCAGCTCCTCTGCTACTCCTGCACCCTACTTGTATGCCCCGCGAGTGCGTCACTGCTGTACAGTCCTCTGTGGCTTCCAAGCTGGGCTTGCGCTGTATAAATCCCCAACATCTACATCTACATCCTTCCAGGTAAGTGAATAACTTACCTGATCCAACTTAAGCCCATCCAGGAGAAAAAAACATTTCTTTTAGCCCCTATAATTAGGAGTTTATATGCTGAGATGTTAATTAGGAGCTCTCTTTATTTGATAAAAGCTCTATAGGTGTCAGTCCTTCTGGCTGAGAGTGTCGTATCATCGGCATAGCCTAGCAGGGGTATTCCGTTCCCCCATTCAAGCAGTTCATACATGAAGCCCTCTATCCACTAGCATCAGCTCAACGTCATTTGTGTAGAGGTTAAACAGGAGAGGAGCCAAAATGCAACCCTACTGCACAGACCTGGTACACAAGATTGCACCTGTGCATTCACCTGCAAGCCCATAGCTCACACCAGCCTTTGCATCCCGAGGAAGTCATTGTAAAATTCTCAACAATGGCAAGGAAGTCTGAATGGTCCTCGGGGTCTCCCAAGGCTTCGGCCTACTCAAATGTCAAAGGCCAATGAGAGGATTATTTCACCATTTCATCAGAGTGCTTCTTCCTCCAGTTGTTATTGTTTTCAGCATCCAGACTTTGCATTCTGGGACTTATAGTGCCTTTTTTCTCTCCTAATCTCATGAATCGTATGCATGCCCAAATGCCCCAAGTAACACATAATCATGTTGTTTGTATGTATTCTAGAAATTGCAGGTGGGCTTTCCCATTATAATCCTGGACTACAAGTCCCAGAGTGCAAATAAAAAGAAAACAGGACTGTTTGAGCACGGATCCATGCGAATACTGTGAATGTTGATTTTTTTTCTCTCAACCATTTCCCTGCAATTATATGAGGGGAAGACCCCCGCACACCCCCAATACTCACCTTATAATTTTTATAAACCTAAACCCCCCCAGATATAATTGCGGGGTAATTTGGGTTGACAATTTTGGTCTGCTCAGTAATTGGCTGATATCGTTGGGCATTTCCCAACTGACATGAGGAATTTTGACATTCATGTAGAGGGACGTTTTCTAAAGGAAATCAACTCTCGTTGAAAGTTGGGTGGAACTTCAGCCCTGCCAGGTGAACCTACAGGGGCATGCAATCATGCTGTCAGGTGCAGCTCTATGGCATTTTCTCGATATGTGTAGGTCGCCTAACAGAGAAACGAAATTTCTCCGCCCCCTATCCCCTACGCTCTCTTGCGACATTTGCTCAAAAGCAGGGGGTTTCACCACGAACCTCCCTCCCTCAGCCCCCACTGCCTCCCTCCCCTCCTAAGACTCCCCCCCACCATAACGCACACAAACACGAACATCCAACGCACACATAACATTTTACCTGTTCTCCGTCAAGGCCGCTTCCGGGTCCTGGTGTGCCTGTTAGCCCATGCGCGCACTCGTGTGCATCGCAGGGGCTGACCGTTCAATATAGAAAGATCGCTCTGTGTGGTCACTGAGCAGTCTGTCTAAATGTTTTTTTCAATCGTTTTTTTCACTTAGGATCTTAAGATACAGAACATTCTCGAGAAGTCTCCCCCGTGCCCAGAGTTGTTGTGCAGCAGGGGAGTATCCCCTTCCATGCTTCAATACCCAGGTGGGAGACAGAGTGAAAAGGCAACCACAGAGGCCCCCCCTTCTTCAAAGAGACTTCCAACCCTGAGTTAGGCGCTGTCCCCTTCACATCCTCCTAATCCTAATCTGGAGGCAGTCCTGATGGCAGAGAATGTTCAGGGTAATATGGAAGAGATGGCCCAGCAGGGGTACAGTTCGCAGGTGCTGCTTTAAGAACTTGGGCACCCATTTCAAAAAGTTGTTTATGGGGCCCTTTGCCTACAGCTGATAAAACCTGCCTGCATATGTCAACATCAATGAGCACCCATAAATGTGAGAATAACCAATCAGGTTGCTCGGAACACGGGCTGAATCTACCAATACAAGCCTGCGTTCTGAAACACCTGCCGACTGCTTCCCCTGCCTCACACCGCCATGTTCCCCGTCCCTTGTTAAATATCCTCCCATCCCTCCCACCCCGTCTCACTTGCTTCCTTCTGCAGAGGCGGTGCCTGACACCACCGCGGCGTTGTTGCTGCTCCTGTTTTCTGGCTGCCATGGAAATGGAAGAGGGCCTCATATGGAGCCCCACCTTCCAGATCTATGGCGGCCAATTTAGTGCAGTATTTTGTTTGAATGTATGGGACGCCGCTAGGTGCGAAGGCTGTCCACTCACATAACTTTTTTTTTTTAAGTGCAAAAATGCAAAATGTAATATTTGGTTTTCGAGCGCAAAAAATTGTACATTTCTCCATTCGTTTCCCCCCCTTTTTTTCACGGACATCCCCGGAACGGTTATTAATACTTAAAAATTCAATGAAGTGGTTTATTTTAAGGTTTTCAAATGCAAAAGGGCAGTGGAAAAATCGTATGTACTTTTCTTTGGGGCAGATGCAGTTCCAATTAGTGCGGTTCTGTCTCCCTGCTACACATATCTAACCACACAATCAATGCGTAATAGGGAATGCGTGGAATTCTTGAAAAATGATCTCTTTTCTTTCTGGTGCTTTACAATAGTTTCAACATCTTCCTACCGGTTTCCTTGAATGTTGTAGCGTCTTATGGCTGCGTTTCCTGGGCCGCCTCTGAAAGAGACCGTGCCGCAAACACGGCTCAGATAAAACCACCACGTGATGGGAGGAGTGACAGAGAGGGGCGGCGTGTCACACACCAGTACCAACAAGGAAGTCAGCGGAGCAGGTACATCGATTTTTTGGAACCGGACTGTGGGGTGCAAGGACTGTACAAGGATTTGAGGCAGGACGCTCACATATGGCAGTGAGGAGAGGTCAGGAAGGAAGGGACGCCGATCGTGGCAGACTGGTGGGCAGAGGTGTAGGGCATGGAGGGGTATAGGGACACTTCTGTAGGGTCCCCAACATCCTCTCATTAGCACCCTCTGAGTCTGAAGGTGGCCTTGCTCTCTCTTGTTACCTGAGGGTTCCCACGCTCTCCTAGTCGGACTGGATTTATCACGTTGGGCCTAAATCATGGAAATGTTTGCGCAGTGCAAAGTGACTTGGCACTGGGTCAAAGTGACTGCACTGCCAACAAACACCCTGATTCACAGAACAGTCTATGTGTTTTTGCAGTGAAAAGTGACTTTGCACTGCTAAAATACTAATTTCACTGTGAGTTAGGCCCATTTAGCATGGTGCAGAGTACCTTACAGTGCAAGGTTGCAAAAATACACTTTGCACTGCTCACTGAATCAGGGTGTTTGTTGTCAGTGCAAAGTCACTTTGCACCATGGTACGGAAACTGCTTTGGCTCTGAAGTCCAGACTTTTATGCATTGTGAATAAAGGGCAGACAGCTCTGTTGATGTTGCTGGACCTGTCTGCCGCCTTCGACCTGATGGAACACTCTCGGTTGGTCTCCAGGCTGAGGGAAGTGGCAGGGTTCTCAGAGACTGCCGCCCTTTGGGTTGAATCCTTTTTGAGCAATCGCTGGTGCAGTGTCAGCAGTGCTACTGCAGAGGCAGAACCTGTCCTTCTAACTCGGGGTGTGCCCCAGGGGGCTTGTTTATCCCCCTTATTTCACAACATTATTATGGTCACAGTTCTCAACCTTTTAGAAGAGAAAAATCTTGATTTTACCAACTATGTGGATGGCACACACTGTGTTATCCCATTATTCTGTGGATGAGAAAGTCATCAGTAGGGTCTAAGGATAAATCCAATCCTGGATGAATAACAACGGGATAGCTCTGAATACTAAAAACCACAGCTGTGGGTTACTGGCACAGATGCCAAGATACAAAATATGGGAACAGAATTCTGCCTTTTTCAAATTGCTGGTTGTAACATAAAAACTAAAGATAAAGTCAAAACTGTAGGTCTTTTTTGATCGTCATTTAAATATGAAGGCTCATGGTAGCCGTTTGGTGTCATCAGCTGCTTGCTCTATTAAACAGTTGGTACAACTATGGCCGTCTTTCTCGGGAGCCACCAGTGAAACAGCAGCTAGGGCCATAATTGGGTCAAGAATAGATTACTGTAGTAGTCTGCTTGTGGGCCTAGCAAAATCTGACTCCTGTCGGCTCCAGGTTATACAGAATAATGCAGTAAGAGTGATTCTGGGCCTTAAAAGGATGGAGCATGTCACCGAAGCCAGGAGGAGACTGCATTGGCTTGCGATTGAAGCTAGAATCGATTTTCGTCTTCTATTAATTACACATAAGTGCTTGATGGGACTGACTCCAGTGTACCTGAGTGAAGCACTAGAAATGAAATCTAGGGTGTGCAATCTCAGATCCAATAATACAAAACAGCTGAGACCTTCCAGCTCAGAGGCTGACTCAGGTGAAGAAAGGTGCGTTCTTCGTAGCTGCCACTATTGCGCGGAACGCCATTCTGCCTGATTGACCACCCTGTTCAGGAAAGGGTTAAAGACCTTTTTATTTAGATAATCATTCACGTTACTTAGTATTGTGTTCCTTCCAGGCTCTGATGTCCAGCTGGAATAATCATTCCAGGATTTCATGTCTTATCCGACTGTACAGTCGTATGTTTGTCATTTATGTTTGCGACCTTAAGCCCCCGGGTCAGTGCTGTGCGTTATAAATGTAATAATAAAATATATATATATATATGTGCCGATTGCTCGGTAGGGCCCCAATTGTAATATGCTAAGCCTCTGCAACAGGGAGCTTGAGAACAAATACACATATAAAATGACAGAGCATTTAGTTGAATGCACTTGCTGGGCTTTTTCCTGGACCAGTCAAGCTGAAGAGTGTGGCTTCCTTATTGAATACCCACATGCCCACAGTCTCATCTTGTAGCTTTTCTCTCTTAACCAAAACCCAGATAAAGCAATGCAGGATCAGGTTGGGGGGCCGTGTGCTATACATTTAATCCAATAGAAATGTGTATGGATTTCTGCACAGCAGACTATAGAAGTGCAGCCAGGAAGGCGGCTGTAAAGGACCACTTAAGGAAAGGCTTTGGACTTCGTCATCTCTCTATTGCTAGTGGCCCCTTTTCTAATCAGACATAGGCAGAGCTTCCTCCATCCCAGGCCCACACTTGCCTCCTGTCTCTGTGGCGTGTGTTTAAAATACTGGCGGCCATTTTGTCCTCTGCATGCATGGTCATTTACTAGAGCTCCACCAGTAAATTAGGATCTGTTTGATGCTCGTGGTCCTCTTAGATGGGCAGTGGAGTGGTGCTTAAAGATTGATCCTGCCTTCCCCATCTACTAAGTGTGGCCGAACCCAATGCACCTGTACCAGCACTTGAAACACTTGTGTATGAGCGCGATACAAATAAATAATCATTTCTTATCATAGCATTGAATGTTCATGTGGGCAGAAATCAGTGGAAGGTTTGGGACTGAAGAAGGAGCTGTTCCCCCTGGAAAAAGGGACCTGCCAGAGCACTGTTCCATGGAAGCCAGAGGACTACACTGAATGTTGGGTGAGACCCCTGGCTTTCAATGGACTAGCCCATGGGAGATTTCTGCTGTGCACAAGTGTGCACTACTTGTGGTAAACAACAGGGACTGAATGATTGATTTGCAAGCTTCCAATAGCCCAAGAGTCCCAGGCATAAACAGGCACTGTCAGCATGCGTATATATATGCCCTATGGTACAGGCATGTTAGGTTAGCGTGAGTGTCTTGACACATGAAATGAGTAGAGAGTCCAGTTTGCATTTTTTTAATGTTTATGTTTATGTTTATTTATTTCTATAGCGCTCCTGACCCGGGAGTATGAGGGCACTTAGTACAAGTTACAGGCACAGTGCATAGAAAACAATAATCGTAAGGCAGCAAGTATATACAGGATATATAGACAATAGAAGTAATAGCAGACAGAAGTGACAACAGAGACATATGCAGTATGTACAGTTAATAGCTGGGTCTGTCTTAAGGTTGACTTTTTGACAGGAGCCACCCAATGGCCTGTTTCCTGAACGACCGGAAGGTTTTGGATGCCTTAATATTCAGTGGCAAGGTTTTCCAGAGTTGGGAGGCGAGGACAGAGAAGCTTGAGCCACCGACTCTTTTGGAGGTAAATCTGGGTACTGTAAAACATAGGGTATTGGACGATCTCGTAGTTGTGATGGAAGTTCTCATGGTGAATTTGTTAGTAAGGTAGGGGGGGCTAAATGGTTGAGAGTTTTGTAGATAAGGCAGAGGGATTTTAGATCGATTTTATGTTGGATGGTGAGCTATTTGCATGTGGTTCTGGTGGCAGAGATGTGCTCGCGCCTGGGAATGTTTAGGGCTGCTCGTAGAGCATTATTTTGAAGGACTTGGAGTTTGCTGATTATCGCTTGGTCGACACCTAAGTAGAGGCTATTGCAGTAGTCTAACTTAGATTGTATAAGAGCTCTGGCTAGCGTGAGGCAACTGTTAGGGGAAAGAAATGGTCTGCAGGCTATGATTAGTTTTCCTGTATAGGCAGTGGCTGAGGCGATCGAGTTGACTTGTTTGGTGAGGTTTGTATTGGCATCGAGGTAGAAGCCAAGTGTTTTCACTCTTTTGGCGATCGGGATAGTATTGCCATCAATTATGATATTGGAATAGTTAGGACTTAGTTTTTGTAGGTTGTTCGGTGCACCAATAATGAGCAGTTCAGTCTTCTCGTCATTCAGGCAGAGGCCGTGTGTGTCCATCCATGCCTGAGAGACAGAGAAGATTTCGTGGATCCTGGCTACATCAGTATTGTAGTTTCCCGAGAGGGTGAGGAGTATCTGGGTGTCATCCGCGTAGTTTGTGTAGGTGACACAAAGACGGTCAAATTTATCAAAGAGGGGCTTTGTAAAGATGTTGTATAGGGTCGGTGGAACACATGAGCCTTGTGGGACACCGCAAGTGATAGGGATAGGGTCTGCTGCTGCCACTAGAGAGAAGACCCTCATGGTTCTATTGGTCCGGAATGACTGTATCCAGGCGACAGCACAGGGAGAGAAGTGGGCGGCAGAAGAGAGGTGGTTGCAGAGTATCTTATGGTCAATCAGGTCGAAGGCTGCTGAGAGATCTAAAAGGAGTAAGATGGCAGCCTTGGCCTTATCTTTGATTTCGTCAATCTGACTTTTGAGATCAGCAAGGGCAGTTTCTGTTCCATGTTGAGGCCGGAAGCCAGACTGACGCAATCCGAGTAATTGGTTGGACTCTAGGTAATGCTGAATTTGCAAGTAAGCCACTGTGTCAAGGATTTTTAACAGGAAGGGAACGGTTGTGATAGGCCTGTAATTTGTAGGGATGGCTGGGTCCAGGCTTTGCTTTTTTAACAACGGGAGGACCCATGACTGTTTCAGATTATTGGGTACCGAATTAGTAGAGAATGACACGTTTATGATCTTAGAAATGAAAGGGGCGAGGTCTCTAGCTGCATCTTTTATAATCTGTGCGGGGCAATTGTCCCCTTTGCAATTTGAAGGTTTGAGGGAGGTCATGATTTTTTGCACTTCTAATACGGTTACTTTTTTGAAGGTGAAGCCATGGTTAGTGTTGGGGGTAATGGGTAGGCTAAGGTTAGGGGGGCTAGGTGTGGGGCTACTGTTGGACAGTTGTAGTCTTTTGTTTTCAATTTTTGTTTGGAGGCCAGTAATTTTATTCGCAAGTGCATCTTGGATGCTAGTGCACCAGCGTTGCTCCTTCACGGACATGTCCTTAGGTGGATTGGGATTTTCTAACTCTTTCAGGATGGTGAATAATTCTTTGGTACTGGAACTAGCATTACTTATTCTTATATTGTAGACTTCCTTTTTTGTGCAAACTATTTCCTTTTTGTAATGGGAGGACGCATTGGTAAGATTAATTTTGTGTTCCTCTGTAGGGTTCATTTTCTAAAGGGCTTCCAATTTGGACTTTTTATTTCTTAGTAATTTAAGTTCTGGTGTGTACCAGGCGTTAAGGTGAGCTTTAGGTTTACCTTTGCGTAGTTTTAGAGGGGCAACAAGGTCGATGGCTTTGGTCATGGCGTTATTGTAGATGTCTACTAGTAAATTAGGGTCTGATGAATTGGGGATCATATTTAGGGTGGGTAGAACAGTGGGAGGAGGGCTTCAGCGGTGATGTTCCGCTTATTTCTCGTCAGACATGCTGGTGCAGGTGGGCACTGTATATGGAGAGGGTTATTAGTGCTAATGTCAAATGAAAGTAGGAAGTGATCGGTCCAAATGAGTGGTTGGGGGGTCCTTGCAGATAATGTTGCAGTTGTAGGCAGCGAGCCAGTCTAAAGGTTCTACCTTTCTTGTGTGTGGGTAGGGAGTTAAGTTGAATGTAGTTCTGTTCGCAAAGGGCATTGGCAAGGGAGGATGCTGGTGAGTCGAGAGGATCGTTGTAACCTAAGTTAAAGTCTCCTAGAATAATATTTTGTGATAAAGGTTTAGATTTCTCCGCTATGAGGGAGGTTATATCTTCCTCGAAGGAACCTATGGGACCAGGGGGTCTGTATATTCATTCCATGGAAATGGTATTTTTAGGAGTGGTTTGAATTTTAATGGATAGGTGTTCACAGGAGTTTAGAGGAAGGGATGTACAGATCTAATGTCAAGCGTGGATTTGAATATAAGTGCCACACCTCCTCCGCGGGCATTAGGTCCGTCAGCCCTAAGGATGGAGTAGTTGTCTGGAACCGCAAGGGTTAGAGAGGGACCTGCTGCGGCATGAAGCCAGGTTTCAGTAATTGCAAGGAAATCCAAGTTTGCTGAACGGATAATGTCGGCAATTTCTGTAGGGTGGGCCACAAGGGACTAACATTGAGGAGGGCTCCTTTGAGAGGCATAGTATTTGCAGAGATATTTTTCTTAGTGACTTTGGTTATAGGGTTGTTGGTCATTTTGTTAAGTAGGGTAGGGAGTCTATAGCCTAGTCTATTGTTACGGGTAATGGGGTTAGGGTAGGCTGTCGGGCGCTCATCTAGCATATTTGGTAGGTTCTGGATATTGTCAGAGTAGTCATCTGTGATGAGGTTAGGTGGAGGATTACTTAGCGTAATGCTGATTTTATTACTGTGGATTGTAGGTGCCCTATAAGGGAAAGGAGGCTGGGAGGGCAGGAAGGATGTAGGGCAGGGAACGGGGTAGTGTCTGGGACAGCCAAGCTTGGCGAGTCCATTGCTGAAAGAGATATAGCTATTTCTGCTGCAAGGCGTGCAATCAGGCATAATGCAGAGGGGTAGCATGATGAGTACTAGCCAGGCTGACATAGTTCGGATAAGGATACATACGGGCTACTATGGGGATGGTAGAGTCTATTGGCTGCGCTAATGCTTGTAAGCCCTGGGGTTTATAAGCGGTAACAGTAGATTCGGAATTAGGGCACTTGCAAAGTTTGGGGCTTGTTCGTGGCACAATCAAGTAGTCTGTTGGCGACCATAAGGCACAACACAATCACAGTAGTCTCATAGCGACCATAAGGCACAACACAATCAAGGTGGTCTGATAGCGACCATAAGGCACAACACAATCACAGTAGTCTGATAGCGACCATAAGGCACAACACAATCAAGGTGGTCTGTTAGCAACCATAAGGCACAACACAGTCAGAGTGGTCTGTTAGCTACCATGCTACACGCAACTGAGCATGGCAGTCTAAGTATTGCACGACACACATTAGCAGGGAGATGCATAGTAACATGCGGTGGGTCACTAGGGCAACTAAATTCAAAAACCACAATGGGTACAGGAGAAGCAAATTTCAACAGATGCAGGGGGGCACTGGAGCATCGCGACTCGAGAATCACATATGTATGATAGATAGCAGTATGAGAACAGAGAGGTGCAAGTAAACTTCAACAGGTTGTTCACGAGATCCGAAAACTGGAGTCAGCAACAACCTCATATTTTACACGGTACTTCCATTGTAATGAGCCTCAGGAGGGCAAGGTGCCGGTGGGCCGCCACCGATACGCACAGAGAGGTCTGACCCTTTCTGCAGGGTTGGTGCGTGTGCATTAGAGAGCAAACACCATAGGTGGTAAGTTCAAAGTGAGTGGAGGCAACAGTAGAAAGGATAATAGTGGGAGGCAAGGTGGTACTAGAGGCACAAAGACTGCTGCTCTACCGCAGAATATGTAGAGTCCAAAGAATGTGCGTACATGCAGGTTAAGCAGTGCAAACAAATACTGTGGTAATGATGGAGGCAATTTAGGCAGGCCGATGTTAAACGACACGAAGGCTCAGAGTTCTGCTGTCGTTAAAAGGGATGGTACTTCAATTGGACCGTGGTGCAGTGTGTGTAGTCAAGGGTTAGATTCAGCATAGTGTACTCACTGCATTGGACCAGGGGTACTGGCCCACGGACTGTACGGCAGCGGACAGGCACGGGACAGGATGCCGTCCTTTGGTCGTGGTTCTTTGGGCGGTGGGCAGGCTTACGCCTTGCCAGCATTGGATTGGCCAAAACAAAGGGTCATCAGCCAATCAGTTAGACGTAGCCAAGATAGAGGAAGGCTACCGACGGGGGACCGAAGAGCGAAGGCTGTCGGCCATTTTAGCAAGGCCAGAGTCTCGTGGCCAGTAATGGATGCCTGTGCAGGAAGGCATGCAGGCAGCTGGATTCAGGAGAAAAGAGTGGCAGGGGCATGCCAGAAATAATGTAACATGGCCAGTTGTAAATAGTAAATACTGGCGCAAAATGCTCTGTGCAGCAAATTTAGGCACGGAAGGTCGAGGAAGCGTTCAAAAAGCCCAAGGGCTTACCTCACGGCCTGAAGCTGCTGTGCGATGGGTGCCACTGCTCCTGCAGTGGAGTGGAGCTCCTGCTCCCCTAGGCTGTGATGGTGGACTGAGGCGGACTGGTTGGCTGTGATGGTGGACTGAGGTTACTTGCTTGAATCACTATGACAGAGATATTTCAAATATGGTCATTCTTATGTTCCCAAAACACTCTTTGCATTATGGAAATAACCAAGAAACCACATTGGTGCTATTTGACCCCTCATCTTTCTCATAGGTGACGTATTTATAGAATGAGGATGATTTACTCATGGCTTGAATTGTTTATATACTGAGATAATGATTGATCTCCAAACTCCAGAGAAATTAATGTACATGGTGCAAGCTGGATGCAAACAGACCCATCTGAGACTCGGCTGAGTGAGCCTCATTCTCCTGATTGAGACTCTATGCCTCATTCCCTCCTGCAGGTGGCCCACCCCTCAGCCCATCCACCTCACTCTGTGCACACCCTCCTCTGTCCTCCGTGCCCTGCACGAAGGGGAGCAAGGTGTGTTCGCAGATGACATTTTGTCCCTTTCCACTCTCGGAAGTGCTTTATTACTTCTGGAATACCCGTTGGTTTTTGCATCAGCTAAAAACATGCAGATTCCACCAGCAATCATGTAAAGGTCGTCTGCGGTGCATGGACGTGGCAGGAAGCTTGTAACGGGTGCATTCATAACACAGAAGCTCCGCTCTGCCCGGATTGTCATGTTATATTTACACCCATCCACATAAATAATCATTGTTGCACAGTCTGGACTGCTTACCCTACATCAGTGGGGTTCAGACTTTTTCATGCTGAGCCCCCCTTGAGTACAAATATTGTGATCGAGCCCCCCCTTGAGTAAGAATAGTGTATCAGAATCCACATCGGCTTATATTTGCTATTGAAAGCAGTCACTTTATTGCTTTTTAAAGAGCCTTGTGCCCCGCCCCCTGCCCCCATACACACCCTCCGGCCATCCTTTCGGGCTCTGGCCAAAGTTTGAAGACCACTGCTCTACATCTATGTGTAAGTAGTCCACTGTGTGCAATTTAGTCTTTACCAAGATGAGGCGTACCATGCGTTAGAGTCACCTGCTTGGAATAGCTTTCCCCCATAGCAGCTTGGCCTTGCCTCTGCGGTCTACCTACATGGCACAGCAGTAGGCCCAGCTGCTGGCAATGGCGTGTTGGAATGAGATCATCACTGAGTCTGAGGCGCCACAGAATTGTACTAGTGAGAGTGTGCCAAGCCCTCAGCCCTGGAGGCAGGGTAGACAGCACGTGGATCAAAAGCTCTGAGTGTACGGGATGAGCACTCATGTTCACTTTGTGACTAACTCGTCTCTTTGACTCATGCAGGAAGGTGTGGCACATCTGGCCGACCACAGCTGGGAAAGCACAGTGTCCAGAGAAAGAACCGCCTGGGGTTAAAGAACGCTGGCACCCAGACTAGAGCCAGCACGTCCCCGTCTCGCTCAAGACCTTGGGCGATCACCATATGGGTTTAGCCTTACAGGCCTCCACCGGGGCCACCCTATCAAGCGAAGGTGGCTCCAGTGATCCATGTCACCATTTCTTACTAATGTGGCCCAGATGAGCCACCATCAGAATGTGGCCCAGATGAGCCACCATCAGAATGATCCATGTCACCATTTCTTACTAATGTGGCCCAGATGAGCCACCATCAGAATGATCCATGTCACCATTACTTACTAATGTGGCCCAGATCAGCCACCATCAGAATGATCCATGTCACCATTGCTTAGTAATGTGTCCCAGATGAGCCACCATCAGAATGATCCATGTCACCATTACTTACTAATGTGGCCCAGATCAGCCACCATCAGAATGATCCATGTCACCATTACTTACTAATGTGGCCCAGATCAGCCACCATCAGAATGATCCATGTCACCATTGCTTAGTAATGTGTCCCAGATGAGCCACCATCAGAATGATCCATGTCACCATTACTTACTAATGTGGCCCAGATCAGCCACCATCAGAATGAGCCACCGTCAGCATTACATACTAATGTGGCCAAGATGAGCTACCATCGAATGACTTACTAAAGAGGCCCTGATGTGCCACTCTCAGCATTACTTACTAGACTGGCCCCGATGAGCCACCGTCTGCATTGCTAACTCTTAGGTAACAGGTACCTTTCCTTGTTATCCAAATTCATCCCAGCTTTTGTTTATTTCCCGTTGGAGAAAGCGGCTTGTGGAGAGTAATGGCTGCCTGCAGCAGATATGCCCCATAGAATACGAGTCCCGCAGTATATTCGGTCCAATTGAAAACATAACTCTTAAATAAAACAATTTCTCACACCTCGCTGAGCCTCTTATCTGTCCTCTGCCCCTGCTGCGTGATCAGTCAAACTCTGTTTTTACAAAACACGTCAACACCATATCCTAGGACAGGAGGCGCTATACAAATACAAGATAATTTAATCTGCACCTCTGGACGATTCGCAAACCCCACGTGATTAATAATGTCCAGTTTGTGTTAAGCAAAAACAGTGAAAGAAAGACAAGACCTCTTTATGGAAATGGCGGTCTAAATACTGTCGGTGGTAATTGACGATTACCGCCATGGGCTGTAATTGCATGCTTATGACTGTATTACGAATATCAGGGCATGGAACTCCCTAGCTCTCCACATCCACGCTGCATCCTCCATCACGACTTTCAGAAAGACCCTCAAAACATACCTGTTTCCCCACCCATAACCCTGCCCCCACCTCCGCTGCTATCACGTGTCTGCCCCAATCTTCCTACCCTTTTCTGAGAACATGGTGTAACCTCTTTTGTCAACTCCCACCTTTTCAATATTTGAACCATATAAGGTGCTCCAGGAGTCTCTGGGTAGAGGCAGTGCTAAACAAACATTTAAATAAATAAATAACTATGTAATTTCAAAGCTATCAAGATCACCTAGTGCCTGGGGTTCAGCAGTCTCAGTTAGTGGGTAGTTTACGGCTTGTGATATTTGTCACGTAATGAGGGCCAGCCACCCGTAGCAAATTTTCCTTTTTTTTCTTTCTTTTTTTTTTTTTTTTTTTTTTTGTGTTTAATCACTTTGGATTTTTTTACAAAAACGAACGAAAAAAGGACTGAAGGTCCGACTCAATAATTCTAATTCAGTGTCTGGTTCTGGAAGATCAAGGATCACGTTGTGGGCGAGAAACAGAGGGAATCAACCAACCTGTGCCAAAGTAGAGCAAGCGACTGCTGTTAAAGCGTGCGGCATGCTAGCGAGCTATTCCCCCGCTAGTACAGAGACAAATAGATGGTAGCCTGACTAGGGGCTGTCTGCCGGAAGAGCGGCGGCCTACTGGGCCTCTAAGGAGCGCATCAAGTTGATGGTGTGTTGTATAATGTTTACCGTGGCTAGGGCCCAGCCTGGTTTGTCACCTGCGATCAGTTTGTTCCAACAAATTTCCTCGTCTAGCAGTGCAAAGTCGGAAATTAGGTTCTTCAAGTAAATACGACGAGTTTCTCTTGTCATAGGGCAGTTTAGCAAAAGATGGCGAATCGTTTCTTTTTCTGTAGGGGATTTACAGTGACGGCATTGGTTTGTGTTTGATAAACCTCTTATTGCCAGAATCTCGTTTGTGTCTAAGAGATTTAAACGAATTTTAAAAAAATAGAGGCGAGCTGCTCTACTTGGAAATAGTTTGAGGTAGGTTTGCAGCGTGTCCTGTTTCTTAAAAAAAGGAGGAAGGTGACTGGTAAGTTTGTATTTGTTTGCTGTTTCGGAAGTTTTAATCCAATCCCACTCTTTGATTTTTTTAGAGGTTTTTACAGGGTTGGTTATCAGCTCTTCCTTACAGCTTTCTGCTGAACGTAGGAGGGCGAGGATATTTGATTCCCATTTCAGGAGAGAGTTGGATGATTTCAGTTCGAGTTCCTGGTTTATCAGATGATAAGCGTATGGGGTCCCTGGCATGATGCATTTCCTATAGAGTAGGACACTGTTCAACGCGACCACGGTGCCCAAAGATAAAAGACCAAGTTCTCTCCTGAGCGGTGCTATCGGTGTCGATTTCGGGAGGCCGAGGATTTTCCTCCAGAATTGGGCTTCCAATTTTGGCCATAGCTCCGCCGGTAGGTTGGGCATGGCGTCTGCTCCGTAAGTTATCGAGGGAATCACCTTCTTTTTGTAAAAGTCTCTCACTGGGATTATAGAGTAACGGCCAAATTTAAGATCGATTGCCATTCCCTGAATGGATAAGTTCTTGACTTTGTCAATAAGGGATTCTTGCATTGCTTTGTCTTTCGCAGAACTGTCCAGCGTGACTCCCAGGTACTTAAAGCTGTTGACTGATTCAATTTGAATGGGGCCGAGACGAAGGTTAATTTTTTCCACTCTCTTTGATGTTTTGTGGAGCCTCATCGATTTGGTTTTGGACACATTGATTTCTAGATTGTTTTCAGCCATGTATCTTTGGAGGTTATTCAATTGACGTTGCAGACCTATGGGAGTGTGGTCCAGTAGGATCAGGTCGTCAGCGTACAATAGGTGGCTAATCTGGTCACCCCCCAGTTTTGGTGGGAAAGATCGAATTTGTTTTTCAGAGTCTTGAAAGTCCCCTAGATAAGTCCAAAACAGCGCGGGGGCAAGTGGACAGCCTTGCTTGACACCTCTCGATGTTTTTATCTCTCCCGAGAGGGACCCTTGTTGGTTCAACCTTACTCTCATTGACGTGTCTGAGTATAAAGCTTTGATCGGGTTCAAGATCTCGGCTGGGCATTTCCAGGTTGTTAATTCCTGCCATAGTCTAGACCGATCCACTTTATCGAAGGCCTGTGTTAGGTCGATAAACGTGATGTATAGGTTGGGTTTGCCTTCAAGGATCTTGTTTTTCAGTGCGTTCAAGATCAAGATGTTTGCGTTCGTGCCCAGGTTCTTCTTAAATCCTGTTTGGAGATTATCTTGACAGGGGGCTTTAGTTGCCCACCTTAGAAAGTGTTTCAGAAGAAGGGATCCAAATAGTTTGCCTATTGAGTCCAAGAGCGCTATGGGGCGAAAGTTAGTGGGGTCGGCTCTATTGCCCTTTTTATAAATTGGAACAATATTCGCCCGGGTCCATGATGGAGGAATTGATCTCGAAGCTGCACAGCGAGCAAAAATAATACTTAGAAGTTGAGACCACTTCTCCGGATGAGTTTTGAGGTCGAGATTTGTTATCCCATCCGGGCCAGGGGCACGGGATGGTTTTAGTTTTCTTATCTGTGTTTGGATGTCGTCCTGGTCACTAATGTCGATCCATGCGCTGGTTGATTCAGATGTTTTAACCTCGGTTGGCTCCGGTTCTTTGAATAAGGCTTCAAAGTGTTCCTCCCATGCAGCGGCCGCGATGCCATTTATTTGATCAGGTAGAGCGCCTGGAGTGGCTGAATGAATGAGCGTCCAGAAGTCTCTGGTGTGGTTGCCGTTTATGGCCCTGAGGATGTTTTCCGCATCTTGTTCAAGGAGGTTATGTCGATAGACTCTCAGCCAGGTTTTGTAAGTTTTTACCACTGTTGAGACGGTAGATGTTGCTAGCGGTTGTTTCAGTTTCCGGGCGAGTCTTTTTATTCTCCTTAGCTCTCTCTTTTTTTCTTGAATTGATTTGTCAAATGTGTGCGACTGCTGTGGGTGGCTTTCACTGTTCTTTCCACGAGGGATTCTGAAAGCTGTCAACAGAGGAGTATAGTCAGTCGGAGACAACTGGTTTTGTGGAATTAAGTCTTTGTACGCTGTTGTTAACAAGTTTATGGCTTTTTCGGTCATTTTCAGTCTTGTGCCTTGCGATGTTAGCTCGACGTTGTTTGGCATCGCGGCCTTATTTGGCACCGTCAAGTGCCAGGTGGTTTCTAGAAGGTTATGGTCACTCTCCTCAGTTCTTTTCACGTTGAATGAAGTAACCAGGTTTAGTAGTGGCCGAGAGACGAAGATGTGGTCAATTGTTGATTTGGAATTGGCTCTTTCCCACGTTGGGGTCCTCTTTGAATCGGGGAAGGAGTGGTCAAGGTTGTGGAATGCTCTAGTATCCATTCACTTTAGCCATTCAGATGCCCTTTGATCTGTAAAGAGGTCTTTCGATATGACAGCAAGAGGGTTATCTGGGTTGTGACACTTGATGTTGAGGTCCCCACATATAAGTATGTGATCGATTTGATGGTTTAGGTGAATCCAGTCAATGTCGCATTCCATTTCTTTGATGAATTTTAGAGTATTTGTCGTGGCCGGGTTCCAGTATATAGTGATGATGACCATCGACTTTGTATGGACTGAAGTGCTCTCTGTGGCAAACGACCAGTTTAGCTTTATCATCAGCATGTCGTGGGTCTCTTTCAGTTTTACTATGTTCGTTATGCCTCGACCGCTTCGAATCGCGACAAGTAGGCCGGCAGTTGGTCGGCCTGTTGCGCCTTTTTTGGCTGCGACAATATTTGTCACGAACCCATCGATGACAGGTGGTTGGAGGAGCCAGGTCTCTTGAAGGCAAATGATGTCATATTCGCATCAATCAATAGAGCTCTGAGTAGTTAGATGGTGGAAGCCTCTAGTGTTCCATGAGCATAGTTTTATTCAGTCAGGAGACTGACTGTGAGGCTCCTTGGACGTGTCGACGGTGGTGAGGCACGTTGGTGGCTATTTTTGGCGCTGGGTCTTCAAGGCCTTAGGCAGCCATGACCACATCGTCTCTAGGGTCGAGGCTGGAGTGGTTTTGACCACGTTTGAGTATGACATGATTTGAACCTTCTTTTGGGTTTTTCTTGGGTCTGTCGTTTGCCGTTTATCCTGGGTGTCTCTTTGGAGTGTTGAAGAGGGCAGCGTTTTCTGGAGGTGGTCGCCTGATGTTATCGAGTAGCCTCTTCGTTTGGTGAGTAGTTTCGGAAGCTCTTTCTGAACGGTTGGATTTGTAGTTTTTTTCCGTTTTTCGATGTCTCTGACGCTTTTCGTGAGCCGATGTTGATGTTGGTGAACGTTTTTTGAGTCGGTTTTCCCCTTTTTACAGGTCATGGTGGGGTCTAGTGTCGCGTGTTTAGGAGTTTTTATTTCCCTTGTCGATTCGGTTAGCTCATAGCCCATAATTAGCAGGTCTTCAACTGCTGCTCTTAGGATTTTATTTGTAGCTGAGGATGAAATGTAAAGATGGGAAATCGCTTTATGGTGCCTGTGGCTTGGGTCAACTATCCGGATGTCCGCGGATTTCACCGCTCGCAGGTTAGGGATGTAGCTGAAGAGGTCAAGGACTGATCGTCTATTTAGAGTTACTCTATCTTGGTTTTCTTGAATTTGCTCCAACTTCAGAATCCATCTAATGTGGGGCTCTTTTTGCGTTGAGACTTTGATTGTTTTGTTGGTTGTGGGGAGAGGTCTGTTGGAGGGTCTTTGTGGACGAGGAGAATATCGTCTTTCATCACGGAGGGAGAATTTAGTTTCTTCGTGGCGATCGTTCCTATTCTGCGGACGATAGGAGCGCGATCGATCTTCACGATTTTTGTGGGCGGATCTGTTCTTTGTATTAAACCTTGTGTGTTGGGAATAGTGTTTCCTTACTTCATCTTGTTTCCTGCGGAGGACCCTCTACGATTCGTCGTGATTGGCGATGAAAGCTCAGCTCCTGAGTCTACTACGTTGATTCTGGTTTGGTGATGGGGATGTGGCATAATTGTATCAGACGTGGGGTTTTCTTTCATTGAGAGAGGTGTAGATTTCTCTGTTAGATGTTGTGTGAGGTTCATCAACTCTTCATGATTTAGGAACTCCTGGACCCCTCTGGGTGAGGGGTTAAGAGGGTCATTTTTTTCAGAGGGCGATCTTTGTTTATCCTTCGGTGTTAACGTTGAGATCGATTGGTTTGCTAAAGTTTTTATCAAAGGTGGAAGTTTCGCCCTGTTGGGTGCTTGAATTTGAAATATTGGTTCTAAGTTTAAGGTGCTCATGGGATTTGTGGTACCCTCTAGGGGATCTTTTGTAATTTTTTCTGTCGTTGGTTGTAAGTTAAGGGTCGTTGTTAAGTCTATGAATACAGCGGTTTGAGTCGCTTTCGATTCACGTGATATATGGGGTGGCCCCATAGTCGCTTCTGTTGCAGCGTCGATTCCTATATCGTTGGCTAGAATAGGATGTTGTGGTTTAAAATGGTCCCCCTGTTTTTGATTCCGCTCAAGGGCCATTATGTACCCTTCAACGAATGTCAATTTAGTTGACATGGCCGCCTGTATTGAGATTTGATCTTTCAGGGTGTCTCAGATGGTCTCATAAAGTTTAGTAAAAGGGGCGAGGGCGATTGTCAAGGCCGACATTAGCGTGCACATATCTAGTTTTTTTCGTGGAGGGTCATTAGAGGTGATCGGGCCTTGAGAGAAGGCACTGCTACTCAGTGGAGTTGGTGGGTGTGAGGACAAGGTTCCTGTATTTAACGCTCTATGGGAGTGGTCTAGTGAGTGTCTTCTTTGGTTGTTGTAAGTATTGAGATTGGAGTAAAAAGTGTCCAGAGATCTCTCAAATTGTAGGTTGAGTTTAGGCGTTTGAGGGGGCTTCTTACTCCGAGAGTGACCGGGAGGAGAGCTCGTTGTTCTGGTGTGGTCGTCACGGCCCAAGGGAGAGGGCTTTGTCACTAAATCCTTTCCAGGTGTTGGCTCCTCGACGTGGCAGGATAGGTTGAGCTTTTCTGGAGCTTCCTCTGATAGGGTTGGGTGAGACGAAAGGGTTGTGTCAGTAGTAATTGGACTTTGGGAGACCGTCGAGTGGTTTGAAGGCATCTCATTGGACACTCCTACCGGCTGCAAGGGAACCGGGAGTATTAGGTTAGTCTCTTTGAGGGACAGAGGGGCAGTGACAACCTCTATTGGACCCGGAGATTCTGTGATGGTATCAGTACTATTTAGCGTCCACGGTGTTAACAACTTGGTTATAGCGGCTCCTTCCGTTATGGTGGGGCCTAAGTGTAGGGGGACAGATTTTGCAACAACGGGTGCTACTGTGGCTAGTGACTCTGATTGCCCATTTTCATTAGTTGGGGGTGGCGTTGGGGGGGCTGCCTCTTTGGATTGGGACTGAGTGAGGGTGTTAGGTAAAAGGTTCAGTCTACGTTGTTTGTTTGGGGGGGGGCTTTCAGTGGTCGCTTCTAGAATTTCCTCGTCGGTCAAATCTTGACGCAGGCCTTGGAAGGCCTTTGAATGCTTGCGAAAAAAGTCCGTTAAAAGTTTCAGTGGTTGTTGAAGTTGTTTTGAGCCCTTTTTCAAGTTGTTGGATGAGTTCAAATTGGAGGTCTTGTTTGTTTTTTCAAGGTTGCCGTTGGCTCCTGACTTTGCAGATGAATTGGGCCCCTTCTTTTTCTGTTTCTGTTTTGTGTCCTGTTTTTTTTAATATTTTTTTTAGAAGTAGTACCAGCAGGTCGTGGTCTTTTTTTCTGATTTGTTTCAGTAAATGTTTCGTCCACGGCCGTAGGTGTTGAAGGTAGGGATTCCGCGTCAGGTAAGAATTGCAAATCTTCTCCGTTGTTTGGAGAGTTCTTTGCGTCTTTGTGGATCTGAGCTAATACCGTTAATACGGTAGGGGGCTGGGCTAGATGTAAATCAATCTCCCGGGAGGCCGGGATGCACACAAGGTTGTGTTTCGTTGCTGCCACTGAGCTGCTCTGGAGGCCCCCGTCCAGCACGACCGCCTCCACGAGGACCCCATTCCTCGGCTGAGTTGAGGCGGACCCCGACCGTGACTGTGCGGCCACCGCGACGCCACCCGTCGCCCCGTCCAGAGGACTCCACGCCGTCCCTCCTCCGGGGGACGGCGGAGCCTCGGTCGCAAACGAGGAAGGGCGCGGGCGGACAGACTCCGCCGAAGCTTCCGAGGGCTGGCGCGAACTCGCTGGACTCGCCGGACCATCAGCCCAGCTGCCGACTTCGGCCTCGCCATGAGGAGAAAAGACCCCAGGCGAGGACGTCCCCGAAACACCGGGTAGGTCCATTGTTCGTCGATCATTAATTTGTAAAGTTGGGGTGATGGTCGATACAGGAGTTATGTCGCTCGCTCTCGTTGATGAGGTTTTCAGCCTGGTGTCTTGAATCAAGGGGGCCTGAGGCAGAATTGTATCGAAGGGGAAGTTTGATGTAGCTTGTGCTGTGTTTTTTCTGACACTAGCGTTAGAGCTGGCGCTTCTTAACCGGCGGCCCAAGTCGTCTTCTAGGTCCATTTGTGCCGGCGGCAGAGTGGTCGTCTTTGCCTGCTTGCCTGGCATGACTGCAGGACTGCCACTCGCCGCCACTCCGCGTCCGCTCCGCGGAGGTAATGCGCTTTTGTAGAGAGAGAAGGTATCTGGAAACGCCTCCCAGTAGGAGTAGGCACTGAAGAGAGACCGAAGTGGAAAAGAAGTAGCAGACTGCAGGACTGCCACTCGCCGCCACTCCGCGTCCGCTCCGCGGAGGTAATGCGCTTTTGTAGAGAGAGCAGGTATCTGGAAACGCCTCCCAGTAGGAGTAGGCACTGAAGAGAGACCGAAGTGGAAAAGAAGTAGCAGACTGCAGGACTGCCACTCGCCGCCACTCCCCACTTTCTTCACACTTTTTCACAATATTATTATTTTATTATTATTATTTGTATTTACAATATCTTAGAAAACCAATATACACTCATTATAAGGTTTCCGGTCCGGATACAACGTTACCTGTAAGCTTATCGGTACCGTTGTATCCAGATCGGCAAACTCCGAGTTGTGCTCACGGGTGCCTTTCATTCCACCAAGACTGGTCTAGCGGAATGAAAGGCACCCGCGAGCACAGCAAGCCTGTAGCACCGGCACGGTAAAGAACCGTGCCGGTGCTACAGGCATCCCCATTCCCATTGAGCCCTATGGGGCTCAAGTGGGAATGGGGATCTACCGGCTCCGGCACCCACTAAAGGGAAATTACCGTGTCCGGCGGGGCCGGAATACCCTGGTAATTGCTCATTCGCGGGTGCCAGACCCCGTTGCAAGCTTGGAGGTAGCCTTGCCGGTTTTACCGGCAAGGCTACCTCCAACCTTGTAATGAGGCTGTTCTTCATACACCATACCCTTCCCCTATAAATACAATCTATACAGAGCTAGCAACTTTTCCTAACACTGTCCTTGAGAAGCTTTTTATAAAAAGCACACTTTTCGAAAACTTACGAATGCTTGGCAAATTCGTGCTGTGGAACAACCGGCTTTACTGTAGTTATCAAAGCCTTGTATCGCCTCTAGGATGTCATCTCTGCAAGACTGCAAGAAGCATAAACCAAGCAACTGGTTCAACCATGCCTTGCTGGCCCATATCTGACCCTCGACTACCACTCTTCTTTATCCTGAAGGCAAGTACTTTCTCTCGCAAAGTAAAAAGAAAAACATAAAGAGATTTGATATGGCATAAAAAGAAAAACCTCTTTGTTTCCTAACATATTGTCGATTTTCAGACCATTAACCAGTTGGCGTACGAATCACACGCTAATTGTTATATTCACGTACATATATCAACACATTGTAGGGTTATGAATGTTGCATTAATGTTCATATAGGTTGAACATTCAGGATTAGAATTTGATCTTAGAGATCAAGAAACCACATTGTTGTTCACATTATTGTCTTTGGAGGCTGTATCTATTCACATGAACCTATGTTGAAATGACAGCTTAGCGTGAGTGTTTTTTCCTTCATTTTTCTTAATAAGTGAGGCTAAATCTAAATCTAATCCCAAAGCACAATGCATTGGTTATTTATTTATTTAATTTATGTATTGATCATTTATATAGCGCCCATGCACATAACACAGTGTTTCATAGCGCTCCAACGCAGGGAGGGTGAAGTAAAGCAAACAGATTGAACATTCTTAGTAGGCATTACGACATTCAGAATGGGCAAGTGCTATGAGTTTGGAGGTACAACATAGAAGGGCAATACAAACAGTTTACAACATATGACATCATTATTGTACGTGACGGTGGTTTCAATAATGCAAGAACTATACATACAATAATGGTGAGGGGGGGTAGGACAAACACGAACACAATCCTCGTGCATGCTTGAAAGCATTTCTGACAGTGATAAGTGCATGAGAGGGTGTGGGGTCGGGGCAGGAAGAGGCTCAAGAACGAAAAGTCACCTAAAATACGGTTTGTGCAGTGTGCACACAGCCCACACAGAAAATGAAAAAGGCGGCAGGATGTAAGGATTTATGCCTACCTCTAAAAAACATCTGTTTCAGAAACATTAGATAAATAGTTTCTCATTGGTCTTCAAACTATAGGTCCTTCATTATATGGACAGATATAATTGGTTGGCACGCTTGTGTCATTTCTGGAACATTCGGTTCATTTAGCAGCACGTAAGCCCAGACCCAGGTGCAAGGAGATAGGACATGAAACTACCTCACCACCCAATTAGCCCAGCATCTCTCATCACCCATCCCTTCTGCCATACAATTGGCCCTCATTACAAGCTTGCCGGTCCGGAAACAACGGTGCAGTAAGTTTACCGGCACGTTGTTTCCGGACCGGCAAACTATGAGTCTGCGGGCGTCAGACTTTCATGGAAGCACCGGCACCGGTGTTAATGGTGCCGGTGCTTCTGTGATCCCCATTCCCATTGAGTCCTGTGGGGCTCAAATGGGAATGGGGATTAACATTTACCGCCGCCTGACTTCCTGGAATGCCGGGGTCGTAATCCCCCAGTGATTCCGGCAAGTCAGGCGGCAGTAAATCATTACGGCTCTGGCGGCTACATGCCTGTTTTATCGACACGGTTTTTGCCGGACCCGTAATGAGGGCCATTGTCTTTGTACTTGGCCTTGCAGAGTATCCTTGTCTTTGAGAATGCACAGGAGTGAGGGCACTCGCTATCATGTCTGGGACTTCAAGTTGAAGCTCGATTGCCACCCTTGGCTCATGAGACAGGAGACCACGATTTGGCCCATTTTGTAGTTTTTCAATGCTCTAAATGAGTTCATGTTTGGCATCCTTTCTGTTCTATCTTGCACCTTAATATAAGAAGGTTCATCCTCTGCACACTCGTTCTTCTACAGAATACATAGCTGACCTTGCTTCTTGAATCTTGACACCAGGCCAGGCGGCCTTGCCATGAAACTTCATGAGCCTATTATTCTTGTTACGACACAGTTTTCCATTCCAGCTTCATGGGTTCCGGCCTACTAAATTCATGATGCCAATGTCCAGGTTCTGTACAATGGCGGCTTCACCTGCATTCTATTCACTACTTATAGCCAGCTTCTATAATGACGTAATCTACTTTGCGTTTCAGTGTCTGTACATTTATTGAGCGATTGTGTTTCTGCAGCACTTCATGCACGTGTAAATTTCATCTTTTATATTTGAAAGTTCACTTGATTCTTTATTTCGTCAATGCACTAGTGATCAACAGGCAGAGCATTGATTGTTATTAAATTGATCACAAAGGGGCGTGATTCTCATGTAGGCTCAGTGATCATGCTAAACCACAGGCTTCACTGCGCCTTTTCCTGATGCCCAGGCACCACGATTATTCTCAAGTGGGCCTCGCGTTATCGCAGTGCACGACAATGCATTCCTGCACTCCGCCTGCTTCTGTAGAGAACGAGCGGATTGAAAAATCGCAGCGGCACTTTTGTAAAATAACGAGGCAATCGAAAGTTTACAAAAGATCTGCCGAGATCGTCTTCTTTCACAGTCCGAGATAATATCTTGCGGTCTTTGGCGGAAGCTACGGGTTTTGGAGAGGCCTGTGTGGAGGACGTTACAGTGGTCTAATCACGCCATCACGATGTTAATGTGGTGATCGTTTGAAGAAACAGCAGCATTTTTATGGGCATAGAAATTTCTGTTTCTTAACTACTGCCTTATTGTGAGAGCCAAGGGATAATTCTATTTTAAATATTAGCCCCAGATTTTTCAACTTTTAAGAAAGGGTCAGAGCAATTTCCACCCTAGGGGGTCATGCTAACAGTAATAGCTAATTATCGTAATTTGTGGTGACATATATTCAACACAGAAATGGGTTTATCCGAGCTTACACTTAAACCTTAGATATCTTTAATTTAAACGCTGCTTCATGTGGCACTCCTCCACAACAGCGACACCAAAGTGTTGCCGTGCATGTGTGCCACTTTTGGCCATGTGCTAAAGTGGAGGAGTGCCACAAGAAAGGGGCATGTAAAATGCCAAATACCAAAAGTGCCGTTTGCCAGGTTGGTTTATCGCCCAT
This sequence comes from Ambystoma mexicanum, assembly GCF_040938575.1. Taxonomy (NCBI): domain Eukaryota; kingdom Metazoa; phylum Chordata; class Amphibia; order Caudata; family Ambystomatidae; genus Ambystoma; species Ambystoma mexicanum. The sequence goes on from NC_090922.1 coordinate 1,439,022,649, forward strand.
CCTAGCAACCGGCAAATATATTCCAAAAGTGGCGCATTCATTCCGACTTCGGAAGAACGCGCCACCATCGGGATAGGTGTTAAGTAGCAAAAAGGTCGCTAGCGCTTTCTGCAACCTTTTCGATACTTAACACCAACTTGAGAATCGGGCCCATAATGTCTTATTGATGCGTGTGTAACCCCCAACTCGCTTTTGCCGATGTGCATATCAGTCTTCAGCGTGAGCATGAATTGGCATTTGGCATGCAGTGTAGACTCTGTGACAGGCTGGGCGCCAGAAGCCCACACCGATGTCAGACTAGCGCTTTCCAAATGACTTATAATAGCATCGTAAGGGGCCTCAATACAAGTTTGGTGGCATTAGCAGTGTGAATACCTTGACACGGGTAGTAACATTCATTCCCTGTGTCAGATTTAGGGTTTTGGTTACACACCATTCTAAGTAGGGGCATTACCACAACCGGCAATACCTCAGTAATCATTACCACCAGTGTAGGTGGGGGTAAAACCTGTACTCACAGCTTAGTTTCTGCAAGACCTTAAAGAACCAAAACTCCTGCTTCTCCAAACGTCCAAGATCAGTATATTGTGAGCAGGTGCTAGCTGCAATAATCCCTTGGCACGCAGGCCCAGGAATAAATATACAGCAAGCATTGAGACTAGGCCTTGTACAATTTGAAACTTTGTACACAACTACACCTGCTGTTAGTTCTTGTGTACAGTGAATGTCAATGTCACCATTAAATCTCTCCACTGACTCCCGGTGGCTGCAAGGATCAAGTTCAAGACCTTTTGATTTGTCCACAAGGCTTTCTCGGGCCGGGGCCAGCACTACATCCAGCTCTCTCTTCCAAAATACCTTCCTTCTCAAGCCCTTCGCTTAGCTACCTCCAACTCTCTAAGGGTTAGACGCTTCTCCAGGCAAAGAGTGGAGCGGAAGATTTCTATCCTCTGCGGGAGCTTCCCTCTGGAGTGGTCTCCATGCCCCTCTCAAACTTGAGCCGGACCACCTGAAGTTCCAGAAGCAACTCAAAATGTTCCTCTTCACCTCTGCATTCTCTCTCTGCCTCCCCAGCTGACCTACCTAACCTACCTGTCTGCTGTACCAACTGGTTGCTTGGATACCCTCAGAGTCTCACTGGGTACCAGGCTCTTTCTTGATCAGTCACCCTTGCAGTGCCTACGGCCCTACCACGCACTTAAGGGCTATAATTGTAACCCTACAGTCCCTTGTTCTCCTTGCACTACCCAGAGCTGTGCTGCCCTGGCTGCACTTAATAAGAGCATTGCTGCCCTTTTTTTCCCCTCTCCCCTCCCTTGCACACCCGCCTCCCTTTCCCCTTGCACTTCTCGTTCTCGCATTTGCATGATCTGAATGACACAAGGCCTAGTAAGATCGTTTGTCTTGTCCTCACTCTCTCTTCCTTCCCTTGTCTTATCTAGAAACAATTGTGTACAGGCTCGTTATAAATGACTTATCATATCATATCATATCAAGTGCTTCAGTTTTTTCATTTCCCCAATTTCTTTGAGTATTTGTAAATAATAAATGTTTATGTAACTCTACACACAATCTTTATTATGTAAAATGCCACCTATTTTAATGCCTGGTTCATTATAGGTCAAGCATAATTAACCGCATGTGGTATTCCAGGAACACTGTCTGTACTAAATACTGCGGGCCCGATTATGAGTTTCATGGTAAAACACCTGGTAATGAACAGTCTGATAATTAATGTTACCGCATGTGGTAATTTCAAATGTTTACCTCTAAGCATGGTAACAGTAATTGATGTGAAAAAATATTGACACCACATCCGATATTAGCGGAAATGTTGTAAAGCATGTGGAAATAACTATACCGGGGGGGGGGGGGTTCCGGCAAATAGCACAACAATATGCAGTCATCTCAGGGTTACAATCCATTGACAAGCACTCCCAAAGTATGGCATCCAGGGAAAATGGACAGCTCCCAGAAATCCGAGGACCCCACTACAAGGAAAGGAGGCGATGGATGCTCGCGGAATCCATGTTTACTGACCAGGAGCTCACTGTATTAGCAGCCGCGGTTACCAAGATTGCATACAGGCTCGTGGCGCACCGGATTGCCAAATCTGCTCCCAAATATGGGACAGTGTACCACAGTTGCCTACATGACCCATTCCAATGTGTGGGTGCTTATCCAGTCCGTGTTTTTTCTTTGCATTCTGGGGCAAGTATTTCTGCTTTTCCCATTATAAAACTCAGACTACAAGTCCCAGAATGCAAAGGAAAAAACTGGAGTGGATAGGCACCTACAGATTGGAATGGTTCACATTGGCAACTATGGTGTACGTGACAAACTTGCAGCTGTGACTGAGCATCCCCATACCATCAAAGACATCGAGCATAGGTAGGATGACCTCAAGAGGCAAGTACATTCCAGTACTGAAACACTGGCAGGAGTGCATGGCCACTGGAGGGGGCTCAGTGCCAGATCAATTCAATCCACACATCCCATGCCAGTCCTTGTGCCTTCCGGGCCACCACCAATCGCTTCATTGAGACACAGCGCCAGGAGGACCCATTGATGCAATACCTGAATGCACTGATGGAAATCAGAAAGGCGTTACAGGAAGTGAGGTCAGCATGTGTGCCATCAAGCAGCAAAGAATGATGGCCTTCCGGGAGCCATTACTCCTTACAGCCAGCGAATGAGGGAGAGCACAGAGGCAACTCAGCGGGTCTTCCATCTGCTGTCTGGCATGTTGGAGCGGGTGGAGTGGTTCCCCGTGGCAACTCCATTCTGTGGTGTCAAGGACTACCACACCATCAACCTCTGTCAACACCACAGATGAATCTGCCATTGGCAGCCCTCCACATCGCTCTGCACGGTGTAGACATCCTCTAGCCCCCAGCTCACGCTGCAAAGGGAAAACAGCAGATGTCAGTGTTATCACAAGCAGTTACAGGACGCTCTGGGGATGGTTTCTGGGGGAGAGTGAGGAGGGCAATGTTAGGGTAGATGGTGTGTTGGGGTTCACTTCTAGGAGTAATGTGTGGTGGGGCTTACTTCTGGGGAGGGGTGTATGTTGGGGTTCACTTCTTTTACTTTTGGGTGAGAGAGTGGGCGTGAGAGTGAGGGGTGTGTGTTGGGGTTCATTTCGGGGAGGGGTGTGTGTTGGTGTTGTCTTCTGGGAGGGTGAGTTGGGTTGCACTTCTAGAGAGGGGGAGAGGTGGCAAACAGGAGACATGCGAGTCTGTCATGCACAAATAAGGGTGTGATTTGAACGTATGCAGCGGGTGAATCATGAACCAGCGTCCACTGTCTATACACATGAATTCATGGGTTTCTTTCAAGATTACATTCCTCGTATCCTACTGCATTTGGGTGGAGGTTGGGATGTTCAAGGTACTTAGAGGCCTGCCATGTCTGAAGAAATATATGCCTTGTCCTCAAGGGGGCTTGCTAAACACAGGTGTGTGGAGTTAAGACAAATCAGATGTCACCTCTAATAGGCACTTACGGCACTTGCCCGCCTGAAGACGTCAGCGGTACTGTTTGATTTTACAGCAACTGGTTATTCCTCTACTAAATGAGGCCAGACTTTGATGAGTATTTGCCCTCGATTCCTGATTGGAGCCCACCATTAATTAAGGAGCGGTTTCCTACACACACTGTGTCCAAACAAGAAACACACACGCCAAACAGGACATCACATTCAGTGCTTTCACCATCAAATCCTTTTGTCCTGATGAAAACTACCCATTTCTAAACACACTAGATCAGCTGCCAGTGGCCGAAACAAACTAGTGTTGACATCCCTTTATTCAGTGTTTAATGCCAACACTGTTATTGTCTTCATTTGTTTAAATCAACTTGTTTATTCCAATTTGACTGTATGACCCACAAGTCTGTGAGGACTTTCCTTGTTCTATGTGTATTTGTCTTGCGTTGCATGTATTGGCAGCAATGTGCTTTTTCTAAGTTCATGCAACATTTGTATAGTTGCTATATCTTTTGTCCTGTACAATTCCAATTTGTCACTATTTCTTGGATCAAATCATTCATGTTTCTTGATCACTAAATATTCATTCGTGAAGTATCATGCGTGTGATGTCTATTGTAAAATCATTTGAATGAATGTGTCCAGTGGCATCATTTGGTCACCCTGACCAATTGTGTTTCTTTTTACCACTCACATGGGAAAAGCTTTGTCACACTACATATTAGCATCATTCACAGAGCTAGGATGAGCACACCATGCATTGGCAAGGGTCTGACCCCTGTGCATGACACAATGTGCCTGAATCCATTGGTGCCAATGATGTCTGATTTGGTGCTCTGACCCTATAACCTGGTTGTTATTCCCTCTACCTGAACACTCATTCTCCTGGGGGTACACCTGTGTGGGGGAGGGAGTACCCTTTTGTACACACTATACAGTCTCTTATGTGCAAGCACTACCTTTGGTACCTCACTACGACACTCAGAAATATTAGCCTCCACCAATCCCCGCCTCGTGATCAGTCCTTCCCGCATAGCCCAATAAGAACGTCATGCCGGTGGTTCCTTCATATCATCCTCCTAGTCTCTGCCAAGTGGAATGTTCACATTGCGGACCATCAACACTTCGCGCTTTGTGCACAGATTATGGACCATGCAAACTTTATATTAGGAGTCATTACAAGTTGGGCGGTATCCCAGCTGTAAATCTTTTTTTTTTTTTTTTGGGATACCCCCCATCGCAATTAGTGTTACCACAACTTGGTCCAGTGCTATTAGCGACGAATCACACTTTGCGGCAAAGGTGTAAGTCCCCATTTTTTTTTGAGTCCATGGGGCTCAATAGGGCATTTGCAGAACAAATACTGCAGCGGCAATTGCGCTGCGGTAATTGCACCGAAAATGGGCAGATGGTTGGCGCATTCACTAATCTGAGCTGGTGGTGAGTGCTCCGAGGTTACCCCAAACTCAGGATTGGGCGTAGCGATAATGTGGTGGTAATACATTGCCACCACATTTCTACCGCTCCGCCTAACCCCTTATGAGGCCCATTGTGTGTGAATAATCATTTAGCAATTGTTTTTCACAAAGCAGGAATACCATTCTAAATACAAAGGAACTTCTGAGTCTGTTCAGTGTGGATGCATGCAAAATACAGTGCAGGCCACATCCACAAGTCCTTCCTCCATTGCTGTCATCATCATCCTGGAGCCTGAGACTGCCACGTGGGATGTTTGGTTGCTGCAACCCGGCACATCAAAAAGCAAGGGTAAGGAGATCCCTGACACACTTGGTTTCAAATGGATGAATTCTACTTACCCGGGACCTCTGTTTTGGGGTGCTCAGGGAAGACAGCCAGGCTCCTCTATGGATCAGCGCGAGTCTGGTCACTTCAGTCAGAGATCAACACCAACTTTCATCACTCATCTGGCTCTCCTTAAGAATCAGGGCCTAGTCAGCTGTCGGCTTCCCCAGTTTCTCTCTCGCAGGCAATGCTTAAGGCCTCTCATTGCTAAGGCCTCTCCACCCAAAATCGTTTTAGGCAGCTTTCCCTTTTCTCCTTGTTTATTTTGTTTCTCCTTGTTCCTATGCAATGTTTAATGCCTCTCAATGTGGGCCTCTCCACATAAGGTCAGGCAGATATCTCCGGATTCACCCAGGTGGATTATTGGCAAGTTCTGGAAGATGTTTAGCAGCTCTCACTCCAAGAAGGTTTTGGCACGTCTTTCTGTATGTCTTTTCCTTGTCTTTCCCAGTCTCCCCCTTCTGCATAGAGCAGGCGCTTTTTAACCCTAAGTCCCTCCCACAAAATATTAAGATCAGGAGATGTCACCTTATTGGCCTCGAACTTCCATTGGACCTCTGCAGTTCTCTCCCCCTCGCAAGGTTCCACTTCTGTCTGCCTATAGGCCCACAGAGTTCCATGATTGAAGTGAAGTGGAGAGCTACACACCTTCTATCATTTACATTTTCTTAGCTGTCAGCTTTTCCACTCAAAAAGTCACAACATAGCAAATGTTTGCAATTTACAAATAAACATTATAATATGGATATATTTGTGTTCCCCTAATCATGGCAGATTTAATGAGATGACCCCCATGTTTGCACGAGATAGTATGCATGAACGGTAGTTTTTCCCAATTTATTAAAATATGATAACAATCAGTATCTCGACATCTGATATACAGTTACGTAGATCCCTGGGATTGTGCGTTGTTGCGTGGTGTTGTTTGGTGTGCTCGCTAACTACTTATTATAATATATTTTAAAAGCATTTTAAAAACATAATTTGTATTTTACAAAGCTATTTCATGAAGCTATTGCCACACTATTTTGCACTATTTTAAAATATTTGCACTTTAGGACCGAATAAGTATTATTGCAAGGAAAGTTTATTTTCACCTCCATTTACCTCTGAAGGAGTCACGCGGGGAACCCGTGTGGGCTGACTTCATTCTACATTTTCAATGCTGCATCAGAAGTTTCTGAGCCCGCTTTGAGAACTACAATTCCCAAGTGAGTTGTAGTTCTTTAGTCCTCTTATACTGTTTACAGTTGCAACAACTGTGTCGGTCTGTGGCAGCTGCGGTGCGGGCCAACCATATATAAGGTAAAAACCAGTTGTGCCATGGGTGTTTTATACTCAGCAGATGAACTTCTGTCACTTAGGTCAACAGGATTTGGTGTCTTTCCGCTCCGTAATCTGAATAAAATTAGACTATATAATCTTGATTTTGAGAGAAAGCATTATCGACGCATTTCTGGGTCGACTCCCTTGAAGGCTGTACTTATTAATGCTCGCTCTACCATAAATAAACACCACAGCCCTGAATGTTCCTTGGACCTCGACTTATGTTTTATAACTGAGATGTGGTTCTCTGATAATTGCACAGCCCATTTTCATATGCTGGTGCCAGATGACTATCACATAAAGTGGCACAATAGAAGTACGCAAAGAGGGGTGGAGTGGCCATTGTGATGAAGTCCTCCGTCGGAATGGGTAATGTTCAATCCCTTGACTGGGATGGCTCATCTCAAATATTGGCTTGCACTTATCACCCATCTCCAGGTGAAGCACATCATTTTCTGTTGTGTTACAGACCCCCTGATCCTAATATAAAACTGCACCGTCAGAAATGGGATCTTGATGGTATATCTGACAATGACCTTGTGCAGAATCTCCCGCATATACAGACCAAAATGGACTGCTCAGAGTATTACTCTGATCTAATGCTGGGTCGGCAAAAGAATTGCAATCGTATTGCCCCGATAAAAGCCATTGAAGGAAAAAGGAAGAAGAACAACAAATGGTCCAATGAGAATCTTAAAATCCTTAAACAGCATTACAGGAAAAAGGAAAGAAATCTGGCTTAATGTAAGAGACAAAATCTCTCACTTGGCAGTAAAAACAGCCCTGGCTACATATAAAAAAGAAATTATGTTAGCCAAATCTTTGGCATTGCAAAACTATATTGAACACGCAGAGAAATGGCCTAAGGCTCTGTTCTGTGTTATATGAAATGTCTCCATTCCTGAGCACGTGAACTCTCAACTCCCAGAATCAGTTACCTTGGCAAACAAATTCAACAGTTTTTTCCAAGAGAAGGTTAACACTATTAGAAACAATATGCCGGTCTACCAAGCCACTACTAAAGCTGACATAAAAATCCCCACTCTACTTTTTCATCTAGTTGCTGTCCGAGTTTCTCTTTCTCCGCTGTTGGGGATGAGGATATCTCTAACTATTTGGAAGAGCTGAAACCTATGAATTTTAAATATGACCTGATTACAGCGTATCTGGTCAAACAGCACACCTTTGTCCTTATTCTATCTATGGCATCTTTTATAAATGCCTCACTATCTCAAGGCTGTGTCCCCTTGGAGTTAAACAAATCCTTTGAGCTAACAGTAGGGTCTACACTAGGCAAACAGATGGGTCCCAGAGGATTCTCTTTACTGTGTTCTGTCTAGTGTTTAAGTGCATCCATGTGCTGGCATCGGCCATCTGAGTACAAAAATCCAGCCATATTGCCCTCCGAGACAACTGCGCTCTTTAGACCAGCGTCTCTTACAGAACCCAAGGGTCAGAACGACTGTTTTCTGTTCTGGTCCTCAAATTTGTCATGAGCTTCCTTTGAATCTTTGACTCCTCGAATCCTTGATAATTTCAGAAAAAACGGAAGACCCATCTGTTTGCCTAGTGTAGACCCTACTGTTAGCTCGATTCCTGCAACACTGATATGAATTATGTAATAATATCTCTGCGCCTAGATGCATTCATACCTGGAACCCCCATGGGTATGCACGGTACGAATTTACAAATCAAATCAAACATCTCTCAGAGTTTCAGCTGCGTCATACTTTCAGGGGAGCTGTGAGCACTTTTTAACTTGGTACAAGAGTGATAAGATTTGCATGTCCATGAGGATTCCCCCCCACATAACCGCCTCGATAATATCTTCAATATGACACCTCAATGGCTTTTCTTGCCCTTAAGATGATGGAGAAAATCATGAAAATGTGGTGCTATGATACATATTCCCCTATAACCTCACAGTTTCATTTCCCATTAGCTCAGTGAGTTTCCATTTCCCTGACACCATGTGATGCAGGGGCATGGGGACTGTTGCTTCAATCTGCAATAAATACCTGACATGCATCAGCTAGGCCATTTGTCCTTCAATGAAATGGGCTTTCAGGCACAACAGAGCCACACAGATCTGGCAATGGAGGAAAGGTCATGGGAGATCTGCCCAGCAACCCAAAATGAATTCATGTTTTCCTCAGGCTTAGAAAAGATGTACATGTTGTATCTGCAAACAAAATTGTATTTTCAGTTATTGCATTAGTTTCCCTGTGCAGCAATTCATTTATTTAAGGTAGCATACTGAAAGTGAAGGACTTCTGTTCATTTTGGTCAGTCACAATGGGCATTTATATTTAAAATAATGTCAGTTTCTGGGTTGAAAAATGGGCCTTAGCCACACGGCATGAGGAGTATGAACATGGTTTTCATTTCGCCTGCGAGGCCCAGTCTATGCTCTTCACTTTTGGTGACGCACAGCATTTTGAGGTGTGGTAGTTCCAATGAAAAATGCTGCTTTTTGTCTCTCAGCCAGCTAGGTGGCTTTTCAAACTTCACATACTTCTTTGTGTCATTTTCAGCAAGACCCATATTTCCACTCACCAGACCCCTTTGTAATATTAAGGTTTTAGGCCTGACCTTTTTCCAATGTGCCTTGCCGTGAGAACCATTTTTTAAATTAGAGGCCCAGCGTGTTCTGGGGCTATCATTAAACCGCACATTGTAGGGAACATCTATGCTGGGTACATATTATATGCTGATTTCCTTAAGCGTCAGCTTACCTTGTCTGATCACAGACATGACTCCATTGTGATGTTGACTACATTGAGTTCCAAGAAGTTGAACAGAGTGATGATCTTCTTTGGTTACTAAGTATGCTTCCCCATCGTGGATGCAGTGCAATCCCTGTGTTGCCCGTCATTGAGATAATATGCTTTGAAAAACAGAAACCTCCTACTCATGTTTGGGAGGACTACAGCTCAATACTTAAACCAATTGATGGATTCATTAAAATATACCAATATCACGAGAGCAGGGTCTGAGCCCTTTGGCTCTACAGATGTTCTGGACGACAATTCCCAGCAGCCCTAGCCAGCATAGTTAATAGTGAAGGTTCATGGGAGATGTAGTCCTAAGCACATGGAGAGCCAAAGGCTGCAGTTTTCATTGCAGCAATTCTTTTCACAGCGGCTGTTTTTACTGTGGTGTTCTCACCCAGGCTGTTTTCAGCCTTTTTTATTTTGACTGAGGGGTTCCCACCTCCAACCTCTCAACTATAAACCACCCCTCACTCACCAGCCCCCAGACTCCCACACAAATACAATACACATATATTTGTAAAAAAACGAAAAATCACCAAAGCGGCCGGGGTGAAAACACCACAGTGAAAAAAATTGCTGCAATGAAAACACACTAACCGATCAGACACATCTAACAAGAGGAACATGGGCTGGATGCTATTTGGTTATTTCTCTACCCACACATGTGCATGTCATGATCCCAATATCCTTCTGAACAAAACCTACATCAACTATTGTGCGGTCTCGCTACCAAATGGGCAGACAGTCCCATTGATATGGCAGAATTCAGGAGTTCCGATGCCCCTACGTTTATCCACTTATAAAGAACGGCACACCAATACCTACAGTTGTGAAACGATGAACCAGTGCAGGGAATCATAATAAGGACGAAATATCAAACCACCTCCTCACTGTTGCCGATGGAAAGAATGAAAAGAGAATTGCTTCAATCATTTTTGTGGATTATAGACTTTTGATATCACCTCCAAATGCCACCATGTGATCCTCCATGAGAAACAAAGCCGGTGGACCTTTTTCAGATGTTAATGACTCGAAGACTTTGATGGTAATATGTGTACACAATGTTATTGCTGGAGTTCTATTTTCGGATTTAAAGTGAGGAAAGCTATATTGTGAAGTGTGTTACTGTGATGCCAGGACGGCTCTTTGATATCCTTGTTGTATTGCCACAATGGAAAGTTAATACAAAACCCCCAGTAACATTGCTGTGTTTACTGTGTTGAGTTCTTTAAGTGCCAAGGTCGAGGATGCTCGTCCTTTTTGCATAGACTTGCACAATAGCCTGGCACTTGTATTGTATAAATGATACTACTGAAGAATACATTTGTGTGGATGATCGGAGAAAGCACTGTTTACATGCATTGCTGGAGGGAGTGTATTTCCGCATTTGCATGGCGGAACGTGTTTGCATAAATGCTCCAGGTTTTGCTCTGGCGGCCGCATTCGTCACAAACAGGGCATGTGTACCACCAGGGTATTTGACATTAATGACAGTGGCCCTCATTACGACCCTGGCGGAGATCATGGTGCAATATGCACCATGGAGCACGGCGGAAAGCTGCCGATACCGCCATGGGGGTTGGCGGATTTACCGCCCCATTCCGACCCTGGCGGGGCGGTAAATCCCCAATCCCCATTTTACCCTTCCCCATTCCCATTTTTGCCCCATAGGGTATAATGGGAGTGGGGAAGGAGTTAATTACGCCACCGTAAATTACGGTGGCGTAATTAACAACAAGGTCCCGTAGCGCCATGGATTTTACCGCCTGGAAAAACCGGGCGTAAAACTCACCATGGCGCTACGGGATCTCGTAGTAGGGCGGACGGGTCCGCCGCGAATACCGCTCGCGTAAACCCACTCCGCCAGGGTCGTAATGAGGGCCAGTGCACCAGAGATAACATTATCAAAGAATGGCCGTGGGTTGGGCCAATTGTGGCACTGACCTATGCAGGGGCGGCATGAAGTATGGGTGCACACACACATAATGAATATAGTTTAGGAAATGAGGTGGCCAATCAGATTCCAAGGGTAGCACGTGCCATGCCTGGCCACTCCCTGGACACGCCACTAGGCAAGAGGTGTGTAGAAGGGAGCTCGGCCCATTCATTCCCACTCACCATTTGCCGGCCACTCTCTCTGCGACGCTCCATCTGTGGCATCACTTGTCGCATTCCTCCACTTCAACTTCCCTCATGCCACTTCTGCAACATTTGGAGCGTGGAGCTGCAGGAAATCCACGGCCTACCTCAACCAAGGTTTTTGGGGCTGTTATTCCACCTTTCGCAGGTGCTAAAAGCCTTGGTGCCCACGGTGGGTGGCACTGCCGCCCTCACTAACTGCCCATGCTCTGGTGCGCCCACTAGGGCAGGCTTTCTGGACACCTAATGTCCAGGACCTCTACTCCCTACCCACTAATGTCTAATAATTCTCATCTCAACTGCCATAGGTTTGAAGATGAACAGAAGTGATTTTTCAGCATGTATGTTTATGACAGTGACATGATTGTCTGTGTTAGCTTGATATATCTTTTATAAGGCTATTTAACATATGGGAGCATCTTTTTTATTTGAGTCGCCCCACATCCCATTCCCTTTATTTTGAGCAGTCCTTGAATCGAAATACGCCTGTACGTGTTGTCGTCACACTTCCAAGAGAAGCCTTATGCCCGGCCACAGCTACCAAAGGGAGATCATTGATTCAGTGAGCTGATCCAGCATATTTTGCCAACTGTGCTAGCTATGTACATATTTTGGATACAAGACTCAGCATACCAGTTGATAGATAGCCCAACGAGTTGCCAACTTTCAGCAGAGTTTGTTGTACAACCTGCAGTCACATCTTCGAATCGTGGAAGGGCCAACGTAGTTGTTTATCCTTCAGGGATCGATAAAGTGAGTACCATCTATTTAGTGCATGGTAGCATCCAGTTTTACATTATTTTCAGTCTTGCAATATTTAAAATGAAATCAATCGCAGAGGGAAACACATATAAAAGTAATCAATTATGGGGAGTGCCTCATGTCGTCTACATGCCAGAATCCATACAGATGGCAGTCACTCCACCCTTGTAACTATTTGTTCCTATATTCTGGGAAACTCGCACTAAATCAATTGGACCACTATCTGTGAATATAATGATCATTTATTTTGCCTCTGGCACATTTAAGCTTTAAAATATACATACAAAATAAGTAGCTATGCTTCAACCGCTTATGGCACTGATTACAAGTGGTGCAGATGCATCGTATCTGCAGGTTTAGTTTGTCCCAAGTGCCACAGTTCAAAATGAAATAGTGGCAAATCACGGAAGAAGCGCCACTAAATATGTTGCGCAGCTGCATCGGTGCGCAATGCACACAAGTGGCCCATTAAGTGCAAATGTCAGCCCGGGGCAAAGCACAGCAATTATTCTACAGTGAGAAAAGGCCTATTGAAAACACCTTGTCTTTTATCAAACATTTGCGGATTAACCCTCTGCTGCCCATGATGTGTTGTTTGTCCCTGAATTACATAGGAAATCATGGAAAGCCCCGCGCGCTCCTGCACTTTTAAGACAGTGACATCTCCCGATGTCCGCATCACTGGCACCGAGCAGTATTGAAGCGTCGCCTCCCCGACTGCGCTTTGCTGCTGTCATAGTTGATCTGCCTAGGAAATATATGTAAATGGCCACATGTGTCATTTAGCAGCAAAACGACTTTGCGTGTTTTGTTTCTTCTTGAGTTTGTTTTTCTCACCCAGGACTCTTTTCAGGGTATCAGATTTATCGTGGCCACCCAGCCTTCCCAGGAGGCAACATATCTGGAGGAATATGAGAGAGGGCCCATAGGGCTGGAGGAGTCTTGCTTAAAATTAGACAGACCTGGAGTCAGCCATACTGGCTTTTCAGAGGCGCAGGCCAGTCAGGATTAAGGGTACCTGATATTCCTACATGAATTCCCACCTCCTGCTTTTGCGAGGGTTCCGCAGTTCCTGCGATCACCAGCAGGTTTCACGAGGCCTGGTAGCCATTATCAGCCAGCATTCGGCCTACGCTACCAATGAGGACTCCCGTCAATGACTTGACCCCTAACACTCATAGTGATATACTGTCTATTAACAGTCCCTATGATATGATATGAGTGGTTATTTCTAACGCGCTTAATACCCAGAGGTTTCTAAGGGTGGACCTGGGGATTGAACCTGTGGTGCTCCGTGTCGTTTTGCTTCCAAGGTGAGCACATTGCCCCTGAGCTATCCTCCCGAGATCGAGACTATGAAGGGGATTGGTTCAGAAAGCTTAAAAAGCACATCTTTGTAAATCAAGAACATATTAATAACCATTAATACCCTCCAGAATTAGCATTGACATGACAGAGACATGTCCGGCCTCTTCCCTGCCCGAGTCTGCGTCATCTCTGCGTGACTCGGCTCCGTTGGCGCGTGGGGCAGGGTGAGGCCCGGGAGAGGACTTTCATTGGTTTGGCGGCGTTTCATTGTCCAGTGAGGAAGCGTGCACGTGTTCCACCAGCCAGGGCTGAACGCCCTGGCGCCAGGGCTGGCACGGCAGAGGTTTGGGCCGGGGGCCTCTAGAACTCGACGGAGCAGATTTGACGGCGTGAGTCCGCTGACTTCGGGTCCACGCCCCGCGGCGCTGGGGCCAAAAGCCAAGAGATGAGCATTTCACGCAGCAACGCCCTTTTGAGCATTAAAAAACATATTAATGCTGATCCATGCGGCACCGAGCGTCTTTATGAGCTCGGTGCATTCTCAATAAAACGCAGAGAACGGCATGACAAGCCGATGAGTCACGCGCTGTGAGCTCGCTCCTGGGCCTAGGTGTGGAAGGCAGGATGTCAGCACAGGTGGCTGCGCCGCGGTTCCAGCAAAGACCTCACTGTCGCCCTCCAGCCATAAAACACACACGGGCAACGCTCTGCCAATAGAAACCAGGACTCCAGCTGCGCTGGACGACAACCTCTTTACCCACCAAACCCCAAATGTGCCGCAGGATACTGGCAAGAGAGGAGGAGATGGCCTTGTCAGTGTGTGCTGTATACACGCCCCCCTGCACTCACTCAAAGTTTGCTGGAGAACATTCAATAGTTCGCATGTTTTTTCCAGTGGAGACTTTATTTATTTATTTAGAAATGAGTCGCTTTTGCTTAAAATGTGTAAGGGCTTTGTTTTTTAAAATCAATTGATTTCTTTTTGTTTTCAGCAGAGGTTAACATTCTCAAATAGTGCAGGATTCGGACAAAAAGTTTAATTTATGTTAAGATTACAATCAGTAATCAGACAAAAAACAACACCATAAATATATAGTGGGCCTCATTACGACCCCGGCTATAAACGATGGTGCTATTAGCACCATGGCCCATGCCGGGGTCCGCCATGGTGAATGGCGGAATTACCGCCCCATTCCAAGGTTGGCGGGGCGGTAATTCCCCATTCACCATGGGCCCTTCCCCATTCCCATTTTTGCCCCATAGGGCTCAATGGGAATGGGGAAGGCGCTAAGTACGGTGCCGCAAATTGCGGCGCCGTACTTAGCACCAAGGTCCCTTTGCGGCACCCTACTTTAACGGCTGGTCTACACCAGCCGTTAAGGTCGGGTCTCACAAAGGGACCTCGTAATTAGGCGCTAATAGGTTAACCGCGCCGCAGCCTTTTACGGCGCTGTTAACCCATTAGCGCCTGAGTCGTAATGAGGCCCAGTGAATCTTCAGCACTAAAATTAAATGAAAAAATGTATGTGTCTATCCTTCATCCTTTAATTTGACCTACCCTAGCTGAACCCTGATCACTGTTTGTTTTATTTCAGGTGGAGGGGTGGGGCAGCAAGGGCAAGGCCTAATACATTAACTTTTAGAAAAGATACAATGGTGTTTTGACGAAGTATACATAATTCCTAGCGTAACAATGCATCTGTAACTTTATGTGACCATGCTAGCATCAATTTGCAATGGATTTCGTGATTTTTGTACTTGTGGCTGCTGTATCTAGGGCGCGTGCTGCGCAATCTGGTGTTGCTGCTGAAGTGTCTGGTGCATCTGTGGCTGCTGCTTCGTTTGGGGTTGTTTGTTCGTCTGATAACTGTTTGCGGCAAACTGCTCGAAATAAAAGTGCTTTCATGCAAACAATCATCAGACAAACTGAAACCAAAATGCACCACACATCCCCCCTCCACTCTCCCCTACGTACCTGGTTGCTCGCCACCACATCCCCTTCACCACTGTGGCATCTGATCCGTTCCTCACAAACGGGTCGAATCCGACGCTGCAGGGTCCTTTTTTTCTCTTTTTATTTTTTTTTCGGTCCCCTGCTCCCATGTTGAGGAAACGGGGGACACATCCGCAACCCTCCAAAGCCAATACATACCGAACATGTGGAGTGTGGCACACCCCCGCAACCCCAGCTCCACATGTTCAGTATGTATTAGCCTAATTGTTTGTCTATACTCGATCGAATGGTACTGGCAGAATTCGGTCAAATGTACTGTTCGATCAATTAAAAATGAACAATTAGGCTAATACCTGCTGGTTATGTTGAGGAAATGGTTGCTGTTTTGCGTGAATTGAAATGTGCCCTGCTCTTGCCGTGACTGTGTGTACTGTGGTGAGGGGAATAAAGGCCCCCCTCGTGGGCCATATTTTTCTATCCTCCACTCATAGTCCCTCTGCTCCTTCACGCTCGTGCATAGCACCCTGCCTTACCACACATCCAACATTGTTTTCCGAAACCTCCAAATCATGGTCTCATTCTATCGAAACCTCCTCAATATCCGCCTCCAATACCGTCTTCCCCAGGGGTAATAATTACTGTCACCTCTTCCTCCTGAATATCCGTTTGCCTCATTGCTGTTAATATTATTGCTCATAATTGTCTCCCCAATGTTTGTTATCACTGCACCATCTACCATTATCTTCGACAGTTTCTTTTGCATCAATTTAGATTCCGCTCTCTGTTTCTCTTCTACTTTTTTTCCTTCCCCTTTCTTGTTTCATTCAGCAATAATGAACAATATTCAGCTGTATTTCGGGCCATTGTTTAATCTCAATCCCTACAATTTTCTTTAGTTCTTTCTGCACTTCATCGAGAAGACCCTGGCATAAAATTTGATAGAACACAGGTATATTTTTGTCCCAATCTTCCCTTGTTTCCAAACACCACTTCTCTTGTATTTTTTGTATATATGTCACTGGATCCTCACCTATATTCATCTTATGTGTCATAATCGCACTCATGTCTGATGTATCTGGGAATTGTACCCTCAAACCCTCCAGACAATCTCTCTGCAATTGTTAAAAGGCAGACTATCACGTGCGGTATTTTGTACCTTCATATCAGGATTCCCAGAATTTTTCCATACATCATCTGATTGTTCTCCCAATATCGAAGCAAAAAAACTCTTCACGTCCCTTACTGCCAATGTCGTCCCTGCCGTCCTTTTCTCCAACTCATAAATTCACCCTCCTGCCCCTGCTGTCAGCAACGGGAAATAAGCCATCACATATTCCTTATACTGAGCCAGTCCCCTCCCCCTTTGGAGCAAGGGTAATTGCATCATCCCTTTCCTGCGTACCAGTGCAACCGCACCCTTCTTCCCTTTTGACGCTATCGCCATATTTGACCTGTACGACGGTCTGGCAAGTTCCTTAATTTGGTTACATATGGTGTTATTCTTCCTGGGTTTAGTGGGAGAAGCTCGGGGAGCGATGGACACACGCTATGGCCTAGCTCGTTATCTGATAAATCTATGAGGGAGTATTCTGGGGTTTTGGGCTCACTTGCTTGAGGGGCATGTGTTGCCACTCTTCCCACTCTTCTTCCTCTCTATCTCTTCCATCACCTCGTTGCTGATACTTCCAGGACCATACCTCACATAACCTCCTCTATTTCCTCTATTATGTTTCTGCTAACACTGTCACCAATCTCCCTCACATTCTCTTCTCCTTGTCTGTCCTCCATCACCTTTATTCTAATGCTATCATTATCCTCCCTTCTATACACTTCTCTTCTTCTCTCCCGCCCATTCCCTCTTTCCAGGCCTACACATTGTCACTGTCAGTGTTCAATACCTGATCTCTCACCCATTTGCCTGGTGTAACTGCGGCTTCTTGCCCCCTCCCTTCATATTTCTCACCTTCTTCAACTCTTTTGCTTCTTTTATCTGTGTTTCTGAACTGCGCCGTTTGTTATTTTCTTCTCATATTGCTAATGCGCTTTTGATGCCAACATTTGTTTCTTTTTCTCTAATATCGCCTTCCCCCTTCAGGGGGACAAACCGGGATTACTGTATCCTGCAGCAGCTCCTTGTAATGGATATAAACCTGCCACGGTCGAGAATGGAGCGAATAGAGGAGAAGGAGACGTTGTGGGCTGCACATGCCCTTCGTCATCTCTTTTACCTATACGTTCTTTTTTTATCTGCTCCCCCTCCTGAAGCATGTTCCATAAGTCGAATATGCTCAGTCTGCTCTGTAATCACCTTCCCTTGTGTGTGGCATGTAAGTATGTATACATATGTTGCAGAAGATATTTCAAATGCATCCCTTCTTGAGGCCATGGCTGAAACATTTCGTCGGCCCTGTCTTTGAGCCATTCTACATGGTATTTAAGGATCTTTTCTATATATAAGGGAAGCGCCTTGCACAAATGAATAATGGGTGTGTCCACCATTATAATAATATAAAACGCAATTTATCATAAAATGCAACAATCGTCATTTCAACATACTCTCCCTCTCTCTTTTCTTTTCCCACCCCCGCCCTCACAATTCTTAAAAATGTCAATGCAATATCCTCTCTAGATCACACCAAAAATACACAATCTCAATCGATTTCATACTTACCTCAAAACAATCTTAAGTACTACTCTACCAACACACAAAGCACCTCTACCATCCTATCATACATCAAAACAATACCTGCAATAATCAACACCAAATAAAATCTATTCTACACAGCTGTCTTCCCTTTATATGAGGTAAGTCCTCTTTTATCTCTTTTACTGCCCCCGAAAGAGGCTGGGCTTTATGCCCTACCGCACGGTCTTCCCCCATTACTGTTGGCAATATCTCTGTTCTCTCTCTTTAATACTCTTTAATTAAGCTTAAAACAACAATAAACAAATCCCTCCCAGATATTCTCATGCACAAGTACACTCACGCTATGGAACCCGAGGTCCGTCAGTGTCGAGCCTCCGCTATCTGCCTGCTCTGTCCTCTTCGCCAAGCATGCCGCCTGCAAGACCAGGCATGACTTGCGGAAACTATGCTCATAAAACCCTCTTTTAAGGTGCCCACCTAGACCACTCCCAGCAGGCCAACACCACTGTCCAAGGGAGACACAGTGAGGAGTCCTCAACTCTCCACCAGACTCTGGGCATCCCAGCAGTGCCTCCACATGTTATGATAGGCCCAAGTATACAAATAAAGAGAAGCAACTCAATAAACAGAGTAGATTCAAGTGCATTAGGAAACCCAACTTTATTCAGTTACGAATGGCTGTACAAAAGACAATCTCAAAATGTCAATAGGAAGAACAGTTATAAAAAACTTCAGAGCTGATGTCATGGTTAGTAATTTTCATAAAAAAAACTCTATTTGCCTTTTCAATTGGTTAGTGGTATATAGAACATATAGTCATCTCTAAGTAAAGCTTCTACTATTGGTTCTTTCACAATCTAATAACTGCTCCTAGGTTCATCCTTCTAAAAAGGATACATTTCAATCTACCTTGCCATTGGCTTGCATTCTACTAAAGTAGTCGTTAAGCTGAAGACAGTTCTGATTGGTTAATTATTTGTTCATTCAACATTGGCTATGTTATGCGGTGCAAAGCTACGTGGTGGGGAAGGAGAAATGGGCAAACCACTGTGAGCCAGCCTTGAAGGTTACTCCCATCTCGTTCCCATGGCAAGGTTATCTCTTCCAGACATACTTGTGGCCTTGGCGTCTTACCCCCCTCTCTAGATACATAATGAGCCTGACAGGCGAGCTATCTAATTGGGCATGGAATAATGGTCACTGTTCAGACCACGTGGTGAGGGACCGATGTGCTGAAACCTTTATAGCAGATTTATTGGACTTCCTACTGTACTAACATGTGTGTGCCTTTCTTCAGTGGCCACTTGGGGCGCTATGTGTTCATTTGTTATGGGATCATTTGACACAACAGCTACTTGCACCTGGCATTCAAAGATATGTCTGTTTTCTCGCTGTTTTAACTTAATAATTGCACGCTGTACCCTGGGAAACGTTATCTGGAGCAGTTTCAACTCTTAGACAGAGCTCCCTTTCGCTCTCTGACCTTGGTGCTTGGGCTGCTGTCTGAGCATCGTGCGGCCTGGAATGTTATGCTGAGCTGCAATATTTCAACGTTTCTAATCTTGTACTTTCTTTCATGTTCGGGAATGGGTGAGGGCCTGGACAGACCCAATGCAACTTTAATATGCACCATCACAAATAGTACCCGTCAAGTATCAGTAGACCACCGGAGGCCAGCTCCAGATGGTTACACCCCTGTTTCCGAGGGGGGAGACTCTCTATCTTGAACAACCTGGCCAGCAAGAGTAGATGAACACATGATGTACTTCAGTCACTCTGACTTCATAAAGAAATCATTTCAGTTAAAGGACCAAACCATAACAGCAATAATGTCTTTATGAAGCTAGAGTGACTTCAAAAATAAATTATTTCTCTTTGAAGTTATAGGGCTCCGCTCACCGCATGACATGGAGGCCACCAGTACGGAGGCTTCTATGTCATGGGGTGAGGCGTGCCCCTGGTATTAAAAAAGAAATAGGTTCTTATTGTAGTCACTTTGCCTACATTACGCTGTAACAGAAATAATGTCTTGATGAAGGTAGAGCGAATGACTATTCTACTATTTCTATTTCTATTTCTTTTTTTTAGGCCAATGCGCCACCCCCAGGACGTGTGGAGGAGGCGCCCCCACTAAGCTAGTGCAAAGATGGCAAATGAAAAGACATACAGATAGTTCTGGACAGGACAGTCTCCTGCTTAGTGATTTTAGGAGCTCAGTTGTTATTCTTTCTTCTGGAGACCACAAGACCCCCCACCTCTATCAAGCTTTTAGGGCTTCCTCCCTTTGCCAAGAAGTGTTCTAAAAGTCTTCCCCTTCTCGGGGCTCTCTCTTTTCTGTTACGTACTCCCCTCTTCTGTGCCAAGGGGCTCTCCCCCTCTGTTATGCATCACCTCTCCTGTGGATAAAAGTCACGTCTTTCTTTCTCTTTACTGGAGTATTCCCCTCTTTTGGGTCATGGGGCTCATCTCCCCCTCGCTGGACCAAGGGGCACCCCTCTTCTTTTATGTATCCCCCTTCTCTCTCTTACTTTTTGTTAACCTCCTTTTTGTTTAGGAGTACCCTCTTGCTCTGGGGCCTGGTTGTTCCGAACTAGTTGCATTCTCATTAGGTCCAGTGCAGGCTAATGGGCAGTCCATTATATTCTTTGTTACACAAGACAGAATAGTTGTGGAAAGATAATGATGTGTAATTTTTATAGCGCTTTCACCAAAGCGCTTTACAGAGTGCATACATGCATACAATATCACCATACCACAGTTGGTACTCATTTATTGACCTCGGAAGGATGAAAGGCTGAGCTGGGATTTAAACCTGTGACCTGCAGACCACACACATATCGCAGTAGTGAGCACTCAACCCACTGAGCTATCTGACCGGGGGAAAGATTCAACAAAGTACAGAAAAGGACTCTTTGACTTGCCAAGGCTTCCAATTTGAATGCGAGTCCCCCATGAAAGTACATTGTATGGGCATATCACACAGAGCCCCACTCCACTACGGGGTCAGAACTCGTATGTTAACGTGCCGTAGAGTGGTTGGGTTTATCAGTCCAGTGAGTGTTGAAAGACGTGAGCTCAAGGTGAGTGCAAGCGTGCCAACCAAGATTGAAACACTAGTTTGACCTTTGGGAGCCTGCGTGTTGTCGGAATGTGTGAAAGCTGGTGACTTGGTCAGAGCAAAAAACTGTAGGATAAGGGAGAGAGTTACCCCTAATAATAACCGGCTCAGAGCGTAAACAGGGCAGAGGTGTAGGCAGGGTAGCGCCTGAGCAGGCAAGGCCTACACAGAATAGGTAAATGCCCACTCGGTAGTGCTGTGTGGGCATTAATAGATGTTAATGAATTAATTTATTTATGTATTTATAATAATTTATATAGCGCTGCCACTGACCCGGGGGCTTAAGAGCACCTAAACATATACAACAATGACAACAGGTGGCTTATACACTGACAGAGCGGTATGTAGCGGTTTGTCAGATGGATCCGGAAGCTAGGAAATGCTGTTAGTTAAACAGAAGGGTTTTCAGTCCCTTTCTAAATACCCTGATAGAGGTTTCTTCTCTCAGGTTGATGGGAAGTCCATTCCATAGAATAGGAGATGCCGAGAAGAAGGCTCCAGTTTTGGCCTATGTCAGCCGGCAGACGGGAGTCTTAAGGAGGGAGCAGTTGCTGGATCTCAAGTTATAATTACTGGATTTGAGAAGCTGATCATCCTTAAAATAGATTGGGCCCATATTTTTCAGACAGTTAAAGGTGATTACCAATAACAGAAACCAAATTCTCTCCTTTATTGGGAGCCAGGGTAGATCTCTTCTTGCGTCTGGAATATGATCCCTTCTGTTCTGGTTTACAAAGACTCAGACAGCATTATTCTGCATCACTTGGAGTCTATTGATCTGGCAGCTGGCAAAGCTGATTAGGAAACTACTACAGTAGTCCATTCTTTAACTAATTAGAGCACATGCTAATGCTTCCCTGATTGTTCTAGATAGAAACGGGCAAGCATGAAACAAAAGTTTGATATAGTAGGCTGTGGAAGCAACAAGACTGCTGAACTACGCCTTCATATTCAAACTACGGTCCAAATAGACCCCCAAAGTTTTTACCTTCTTTTTAGTTTCAATAATACAGCCACTGATCACGAATTGGGTATAGTGTCCCTCTAGCTTGCAAATTTTCTTTTCTGTTCATACAAACATTAACTCCGTCTTGCTCGTATTGAGCGAGAGGCCGTTAGTACTCATGCAGTTTTGGATAAGACAATAGATTCTATTGATGTTTGCTTTTTCCTCAATGAAGACACCAGTGAGTGGGATGACACATTGGGTGTCATCAGCGTAGTTGGTAAACTCAATGCCGTTGAGATCCAAGAAGTCCAGGAACGGCACAGTAAAAAAGTTATAGAAGATAGGGGAGAGACAAGCTCCCTGAGGAACTCCTTGTTCTAACTCTACAGGGGTGGCATCCACTAGTTCACTACTCACTCTCCAGTAACTCCCCCCCAGGAATGATTTACCCCATCGGGCTGCGGCAGGCGTAAATCCTGTTACCTCATCCAACCTGGCGACCAAAGCTGCATGGTCCACCATGAAGGCGGCAGGCAGGTCCAGCAGCATAAGCATGCTAGTATTTCCCTGGTCCATGTGCCGAAGACGTCTGGAATTTAAATCTAGAAGGGCTGTCTTTCTAACATGCTTTTCCCTGAAGCTGGATTGTCTTAGGTTCAGTATGTCAACGGTTCTCAGATGGGCGAGCACTTGTGTATATGCCACCCTGTCCAGAATCTTCATCAGAAACGGGGAGTTAGGGATGGATCTATAGTTTAGCGGGTCGCTGGGTGAGTGGTTAGGCTTCTTTAAGAGCGTTGTGACACAGGATTGCTTAATGCAGGCTGGTACAGCACAGTTTCTAAAAGACGCATTCTCAAAACTGCAAAGAGTGCAAATCAGAGCAGCAGAGCATGCTTTACTAGCTAGTGCGGGACAAATGTCCCCATTACAATATGAAGGATTGGGTTTCTCTATGATTGACGTAGGTTCAGCTTCACATATAGGTTTACAAGAGAAGAGCTCTTCTGGTTTCCAGCTCTTGGGTATAGGGTTGGTCATATTGGGAACAGTTCCTACCATCGTTTTATTAGATAGCCTGATATCAGCTTTAATCTTGCTAAGTTTAGAATCCAGTTTAATGTCACTACAGTGAGCCCCACTTCATTAGTTTCAGGCCCCACGTGTTAGACAATCCTTGCTACGCCTCTGAGACAGAGTACAGGGAACAGTATGAATCCTGGTGCCAGCAGCAACTGGTTAAGTTCTGAGAGACAGAGTGGTGCCTTGCCCCTCCTGATGAAGCTCCTGTTGAAGGAAACAATTCTGATGCCCCACCCATAGCTGATCCGTCGGCCAGGGCACCTGGGCCCAATGTCATGGACCACCCAGCAGAAGTCACTGCCTTGCAATGTTCCCATGCTGACCAACCTTCTTAAACTGGCAGCTGGGCTTCTGAGAATCAAGCGCCCTTCCCTCTACTCCCTGGATCAACCCAACATGCAGTGGCTGCCAAGCCCCCTGAGCTGCCAACCTTGCAGTCAGCAGTATTTCTTCCAGACGACATGAGCTGTGTCACAGAGTGTACGTCAGTGATGTCCAGCGCGGTTTGCCTGCTAAAAGTAGGATTCTAGGAGTTCCCTTCCAGGATTATTTCCTGTTCCTAAGGCATAAGATTGATCCCTATAATAACAAGAATGTATTTCTCGTATAGCGCTACACACCAATCTGTCTCAGAGCGCTGAAATAATAGAATACATTATTATCCCACAGAGTGGTACTCAATTTACCCACCTCAGGGTGCTGACTTGCCACTGCAGGCTATCCACACATATCAGAGGTGAGCATTTAGCTCACTGTGCTATCTAACCCTCTATGTTTTGAAGTTGTTCGTTTACGGTGCAGGTATAACTGATCTTTCATTTACCATCATTCAATTTCTCCAATGGGAGGCGCCCCTTGCTGTCTGAAAGTCAAATTAACATTGCACATCACAGCGAAGTCAGTCAGGCCACACAAGTGTTTTTGTATCTGGTCGAAGGGTTCAGCCAAACAGAGGGGCCCCCAACATCTGGCATCCAATCACCTTCCCTGTAATTAACCCTGTTGGGAAGGTGTCTTGCACTGAAGCACTGGCAACACCGTGCAAAGCCAGGGATCCTGATCCACATGTCTGAGAGAGCCTGCCTTTTAATGTTAGGTTCTGTTGCCTAGTGCTTAACTGATATTGTTAGGGATTCAAAGCACTGTGAGGGGGCACCGTCCTTTGGCTGACCGTAGTCTGCACATACATGAAAATTGAATTAATTATCTTGCAAGCATTTAATTTAATGATCAAATTCCAATATTAGCAGAGATGACTAGTGGGCTGACATTATAATAGCTTTGGTATGTAGAGTGTTTAGACGTGGCATGGATTGCTGTGTGACTGACTATGTGACAGCTGGACTGACCATACTCTTGTGGCTCAGCCATATTCTATGGGTTACAGCACTAAAGACGGAACAGGGGCTACTATGAATAAGTCTATCATCCCCACGGGCAACTGCAGAAGACATTCACAATGAATAACATGCAATCACATGCAAATTACATGCATGTTTGTCAGATATGTCAAAGACACAGTCAATGCAAGTACACTTTTCAGGCTGCATTTCAGAATGGCCAGACCTACATGATATTCAAAAGCAGGTAACCATAGTTAGCCTCAGGTGTTTACATTATGAAATATAAATGAATGATTGAGCTTTTAGAATGTGCCAAATTAGCAACGCAGTGATCTTCAAAAACCTATCTTGGTACGGGATTTAGGTGTGTTATGTGCCAGCATTGAGATCATCTGATCTTAGTCTGCTGGAGGAAAATGAAAATAAGGGAAGGGGGATGGGAGACCAATCTAAAAAGAGGAAGGAGGCAAAGAGAAATCAAAGAAGGCTTGTAATGTGTGAATGTAATGGATGCCAATAATGACATATGGATGATGGAAGCATCTGGGGATACAGCTAGTCAGGCTTTAGTGCCTGCAGATATGTTAGACCTCACTTGTATTCTATATGGACGATGCTAAATGGGCAAATGATATCCCTGGTACAGCGAGTCAGACTTTAGTGCCTGCAGATATTTTAGACTTCATTTGTATTATATAAAGACGATGCTAAATGGGCAACTGATATGCCAAGTATAGCCAGTTAGGTTTTAATGACTGCATATATGTTTGACCACACTTGTTTTCTATATTGAGGATGCTAGACTGGTGTATCATATCCTGGTTATAGCTCGTTAGGCTTTAGTGCCTGCAGATATGTTAGACCTCACTTGTTTTCTATATGGACGAATGCTAGATGGGTGTATGATATGCCGGGTACAGATAGTTAGGCTTTAGTGCCTGCAGTTATGTTAGGCCTCACTTTTATTCTATATGGATGATGCTAGATTGGTGTATCAGATGCTGGGTACAGCTAGTTAGGCTTTAGTGCCTGCAGATATGTTAGACCTCACTTGTATTGTATATCGACGATGCTAGATGGGTGTATGCTATGCCAGGTACAGCTAGTTAGGCTTTAGTCCTTGCAGATACGTTAGACCTCACTTCTATTCTATATAGACAGTGCTAGATGGGCGTATCATAAGCCGGTCACAGATAGTTAGGCTTTAGTGTCTGCAGATATGTTAGACCTCACTTGTATGCTATATAGACAATGTACTTTCGACACAGTGATGCTTCTTGCAATCTGTTGTCGGTAACATCTATGAGCTGTATAAATGTGGACTTAACCGTGTTTTCAATGTTAATATTTTGCATTTATTGGCACACAAAAGCTTTGTAATCATGAAAATATGCCAAAGTTAAGGAGTGCTGATCGACAGGACACTGGGGCAACTTTGCCACGGCTAAAGAATGAAGGCCGAGCAGGGCGGGATACAGGTCACCAGGCACTCCAGTGAGGAAGAGGCCAAGAATTGGGGATTTTGGGCACTACTCTGCTGACACACTGGGGCTCCTTTTGATGTGGGCAGGGGGCTGCATGGGTTATAATTGGTCTCTGCCAGTGAATTATGAGCCATGCCATTTTCATGGATTTTCTCCACGCTCGGGCAATGTGTAAAGACTGCACCCGGATCCTCCAGCCACTCTGTGCAGAAAATGAACATGCATCACTGCATCACTGTCGGCATTGAATTTAAAATGTGCCTATTGTTTACACCTATAAAAACCAAATGGGAACCAATGGCATTGATAAGTGCCCTTCGCTCTGCATAGGCACAGACATTGCCTGGTAGTTCGGATTCCTTTTGTGAATTGGCCAATATTTTTCATGGAAACCGAAGATCAGCCACAATTTCCATGCAAAATTAACAGCCAATACCCAAAATAAATAAATAAATAACACACACAGACAGCTGAATATTTACATACATTGCAGGAACAAGACGCAGCAGCTCCCATGCAAAGTTAGTCTTGCAGTAGTGCGCTTCTGTCACCAGGGACAGGGGGCAAGCATAGATTTGCTCTGAAGCCAAGCACGCAGCTGAGCAGAGCCTTCTAAAAATGTACACTTTTTAACGCTGGTTGCTCGTCTGTGTGATAACTGTGCTTCAGAGCATATATGTCCACAGTCCCAAGAGCTAGCTCCGAGCGAGATCTGTTTTGAAGCATACTTTTATTTTTTGTCGGGGTCATCATCCGTTCAGATATGGGAGATCATCACTTTCAGAATTGCCCTTTTACTCATCAGTCTTCAAGAGTAGTCTTGACAACATGTGCACAAGCCTGACTTTGTCGACCTTTTTCGCTGAAAAGGAAAAAGGTCATGTTAGGTTAAGGTGCACATTACTTACACATCCTCGTCTTACCGCCACGAGTGCGGTCGACGATTCCCTCGATTTCTCCACCGCGAGGTGGGTCCTGTTGAGAAAAAGCACAAGAACATGCTGCGTAAATGTACGTTTACTCACTCTTCTTCGTCATCGCTGTCGTCCTCCGGCCCGTCGATGATCGCATAGTCCCTCAGGAGCCTGTGAATCATCCGTCGGCAGGATTCCGTTGTCGTCTCTTTCTTCCCTACCACCAGGCTGTTTCTGGAAAAAAGGAGCACATCTTTTACGCAGCACAGGATTCTCAAGCAGGCCTGGATGTCTTCCTGTACGTGGGTGCCCGGAAACAAACCGTACATCAATGTGTCAGCATTGATGTTGGGATCGTGCCCCTTAGTTCCATGGCCAAATCCCACATGAGGTCTCTTGCGTAGGGGCAATCCCAGAAGAGATGATACTTTGTCTCATCCGCCGTGGAGCCCCAGGAGCAGTTTTAGAAGCGGTTGAGATCTCTGGTGCATACTTACTGCATGCACATCCATCACTGCAGCTGTCCAAACTCCTTTATATGCCTGGAATATACAGATTATTTTTTTGTTAGGGTGACCATTGTGACCGATGAAACCAGCAGAGCGCAACTTCCATTGTTCCCTCCAAACGGTGTGTTGCTGAATTACCATAAAATATCTTTCAAATTTAAAATGGTGAACATTCTTATGTTCCCATAATGCTCTTTGCTTTAATGCAAATCGCCAGGATTGGGTTTTATGAAGAGAGACTGGCCATGATTCACGTTTTATAATTCGCGTTTTATAATGGCGTAATCCCATAGGAAAAGGCTCTGTGAATCAGGTCCACTGTGTTGTGGGACTTGACCTGTGACCTGGAGCCACGCCCCTCTGCCCCTTCCTCTTCCCCCACAGCCCCGCCCCTCTAAGGAGGAAAGGGTTCCCCAGTACATTTTTCCCATTTCCGGCAGTGCTTACAGGCAAGAGTAAGCATGAGCGGTCCTCTCAACGCAGGTTTTTCCCAAATGAATTGCCAATGTGTGTTCTTATGCACATTCTTGACCTGTCCTTAAATCTATCATTATGTGATTATCCCAGTTTAGTTCGTAAATCCGCTGTTGTTTATCTTTGTTTTCTCCTACAGAAAGCTATTGTGTTGCTTGATAGCTGCGCAATCGTGGCACACCCACACGAGAGCTGGCTGCACGCATGAGCCTGAAGTCGCCGGAGTGCCTTATTACTTCCAAACTTGCAGGCATCATCCATTGGGCCAATGCCATGCCTGGCACATATGCCGTGCCCACACTTCACTCAATTCGGCACCCCGCAGTGCACTGGAAGTCCTGACTCACTCAGGGTGGTGCCTCTGAAGGAAGGGCACACCTTCCTTAACACAATAACCAGGGCTCCTGTCATCCAAATCACCAGCCACACTTTCTACTTCTTGGAGCTGTCACTGTCACGCTAAGTCTTGGACTTGTGCACGTGTGCTGTATGACTCAGGAAAACAAGATGGCCCCCATACATACGCTGTTGGGAACTGGTGTAGATGAGCCACAATGCAACGATTTATGGAAAATCAAAGTGTGTGTTTCAATATTAAGGATTGAATATCTTATTTCTTTAACTCCTCAGCTGCTAAACCGCCCCTTTTCCTGGGTACTGCTAAACCGCCCCTTTTCCCGGGTACTGCTAAACCGCTCCTTTTCCCGGGTACTGCTAAACCACCCATTTACCTGGGTACTGCTTTCACTGTAGAACTCTTCTGTCTTTCTTCTAAAGACTTAGATGCTTCGAATGTCTTTCAACGTAGACTTCAGTCAAAGCAACGTCTACCGCACCCACTCTCCCCTCCTATTCACCAGGCACTCACCTCTACACTATCCGATTTGGAGATAGTGGGCATCAACATTGGTCCATCGCGGATAGTGCAGCGATTTGATCTGGGCGAGCTACACAAGCCATTTAGAAATAATTCATAATATTGAGCCAATACAGCGCTGGAAAAGATTGACCAGTTGTGGGAGCTATAGTAAGCAAGGCATGCACTCATTTATGAGGTGTTACAGCCCAAAGAGTGAGGGCATCACCTCTGGGCAATAAAACAAGTGCAGGCCGATAATACTAGTTTCAGCCTCCTCACTGGGCTGTAACAGCATCATAGTACAGGAAATTCACGAATGAAAGCTTAAAAATAAAAAGCAGTACAAGTAGGTGCTTGGAAGCATGGAGGGAGCATTCCTATGGTGGAATGTTGGCTATGGGAGACAGTGAGCAGCTATTGATGATAGCAGAATCAGTCTTTGTAATTAGGCCATAAAGCTTGGGGAAGTGGGCCATATAATCTGGGCCCGGAAGCCAGGATTATCCGCCTGACTTAAGGGAGGGTGCATCACTAGAGTTCAGGCGCCATACCTCTACATGTGCTCATATCACCTGTTGCCACTGGCTCTTCTGCTGTTAGCACCATGGAGCAAGCAGGGGAGACATGTTTGTAATTTATGTTTGTGCTTCAACTGTTCGAATATGAAAACCCGAAGACCAAACCAAGGGCACCACACTATTCCAAGATGGCTGCTTTGGAAATGCCTCCAAGCCCCCCCAGTCCCCTTTCCATAGTTACTTTAGAGTTGGAAGATGCCACGTTGACAGAGGGAAGCTTAAGAGAGGCGTGGGTGACAGACAAGGCCTTGAAGAAGGTGTGTGACGGGGTAGGGGTCCGACCACTATGTACTGTAGAGTTCCAGAGAGCCATCAGTATACCTAAAATACTGGGCTAGACTACACCAGTGAGTACTCCTTTCCAATGTTATAATGGCCATTAACCATAGAAATGGTGCTTTTCCTCCTCTTCTCATCTTTAATTGTTCTCACGGGGCACCTGAATAAAATAGTGCACATCCATGTCCAATAGTTGGCATTACGCAGACGACAGCTTGCTTATGGATTTCACACCCATAGTTTTACAGAGATCGTTAACTACGTGTTCTTTCTATTTTGCTGATTAGGACGTAAAAGATCTTTTGCTTGGTTCTTTGGCCAACAGAGATTAGAGGAGGTTCAATCCCTGGTATATTTGGGCATGAGTTTCAATTGCAGAAGTCCCATGAAGGATCTGAAAGATTATTTACCAAAAATCATCGCTTATGCAGCCCAGCTATGCAAAATTGCCCATAAATATGGGAACATTTCTGTCTACACGGGAAAAGCAGTTTTACTAATGGGGCAGAATCTAGGCCAACTTTTATACCTTGGGCAAAAGTGATGGTCCTAGTTGGAAAGGAACGCTGAGCGTTCCCATGGGTATGCCTACACCAATCAAACGGCTTGAATTGGGCTTGCTGTCTCCGGAGGCCTTGATAACTTGGAAGAGCTTACTGAAATTTTCAAAAATCATGCTTCTGCCACCTCAGTCAATTTATACTAAACTCAATGAATCCAGCTTCTTGTAACTCCATTAACCAGTGGGCTGCTAAACGTTTGGAAACGTTGAGCAAAATTATTTTTTTCTCTAACAATCTTTCCCAGAATCCTAATTCTGTTAAGAAGAAGCTGCAGAGAACTGATTGGATTTCAACCATTGAAGCTTGTGAAGCGTACAAGTTGTATGTGTGCACTACTATTATTGAGACACCAGTCAACACTGTTCTTCCATATGTTCTGAGGTTTCCTGGCATAAAAGTGAGACATAATATGATCCGGCTACGAATAAATCCTAAAACTGGAAATATTGGGAATTCGAAATAGGCTATTGGGGTCAAAGAGATCATGTAGACTCTGTAGACACGGCTCCAAGACTGAAACCAAGGAACATTTATTCAGCATATGTCCTCCTTTGAATGAGATACACAGTAACTACTTGGGATAATATATGCACAGTCCTTCTCCTATGTCGTACAAAAATCTTTGGTTTAGAATTTACAGACATCTCATACTCCGCTTACAATCACAGCCATTAAATTTGCACAATTTATTTTTAACGATTTAGAAAAATGAATTTCATGGATTTCTCAAAGAAATGTGTAAAATGTAAGGAAATCTATTTGTGTTAAATTGTAAATTGTAGTTTTGTAATGAATTACGTAAGGTTGGAACAGTTTTTTTTTTGTACATAAACCGTAACACAATTAAAAAAAAGTATTGAAAAGAAAATAGTTCAACATCATTGTTTGTTCATCTCTTCCACCCCCATCCTTCCCTACATCATTGTCAATGTCAGAAATGTTGTCAGGCCTAGTACGATAGTCATGGCTTGTTCCTCTCCCTTCCCCCCTTTCTCCTTTCCCTCACCTATTATCAATGTGTATGCACTATGAGAAATGTCGTCAGGCCTAGTACGATAGTCATTGTTTGTTCCTCTCCTTCTCCCCCACCACAAAACTAATCAACTTGTGCAGTTTGGAAAGATGTTACAGGTTTCACTGGAGCCGTAGTAGATCCCACTGCCTAAATCTACTTCCTTGGGAACGGCAATTGACCTTTCCTAGCAAGACTCTTTCTTTGTTTATGAGATCGCCCTGTCATGCAGCCTAAGGCCCTCCTTTCAAGGTATTTCCCTAATAATTCGCGTTGGCTGTTAGGTGGGGCTTGAGAGCCCCCTATAAGATGAAACTATGGCACTGAAGTACAGCCAGGACGTAGATGGTACGTGGGGTGGTACACACAACCTGCGGGTGTTGTCTGATTTTCTTTATCGACTCATTGACTGCCTAAGGACCTGTTAATCCCTGCATCCAGGGCTGTTGCTAGGTCTGGAAAAGATCCTGTACTATGCAAATGTCGGGACTGTTGGGACTCGGGGCTAGCAAGCCTTTTGGTTATAGCCCCTGAGCTTCTTTCCAGGCTATGACCAAAAGACCCAGGGCTAAAGCTGCCCCAGACTCCCCTAGTGACGCCTCTTCCTACACCTATGTCCACTCATTACCTTTCCACCCCCGCCTGAAGCAAGTCATTCTGCCATCTCCTTGAGCTACTTCTATCAAGAAATAACATCAAAAAAAGAATTTCTCTCCGGGGATTGTCTTGGTTATTTCTAACGTGACCATTCCTTGGGACACCTCCCCGGCACAGCAAAAGACTAACTAACTAGACTGAACCAACCTCATGTTGCCTTGAAAATGACCACTGAGGGTCGAAACACTTGTCGGCTGCACAAATAAACACTTGTGCACTCCTCAAATCGAGATTCCAACTCATTACGAGAGGGAACCTACTCTCATCCTCATTACAGTACCTGGCACAGTTGTGAAGGGTCTCAACCATTCCATATCTTCTGAGAGTTAATAGCATAGCTGAAGCTGTAAATATGCTACAGGTGTAATAAAATGCTTTAGCCAAGTGTGCATTCAGCCAATTGAATTATAAGCAGTATGTATGTCCTTGCATTTTCTTTTTGCACTGACCAAAGTCCTGTTAAATCAAGCATTGCCAAAGCCAACACTTTTGGCTTTTGCATAGGTATTTGAAAGGCATTTGACAGACAATGCCATCATATCCGGTGTTACTCACACCCTTTTTCACCAGTTCCTGCCTTGTACTCAGCGAGTACCATTATAGCAGTGCCTGCCAAAGGCCTATCCCATGCCTAAACACAAGCAGAATCTTTTGGCCTTGCCAATGCTTGTTTTAGTCAGCCCTTTGCATCAGTTTGTCCACCTATGATATGTGCCTGATTGGCCTGTATTTGGCAGTTTCGTTCCACGTTTGTAGAATGTAAGTACATTCCCTTCATGGCAAGTGATTGGCTGTGGTTGTTTGCTGGGTCTGCTTCCGTTGTACAAGCACCTGTGCAGCAGATTACACTCTCCTAATTTGCATTTGTAGTGACATGATTGGAAGAAACATCACAGAAAGTGATACTAATCTTTTATACACAAGGGACTCAGGGGAAGATGCCAAGGGACAAATACCATTGTGAAATACATGATGTAATGGCTTCACTGTGATCATTGAAGTAGCAAGTGAACCCCACTATAGTATGTTTAACCAGGGAAGGAAGTGGACTGGAGTGCTGGTCCATACTGAGGTTCAGGGCTAGACGAGGCCACTCCCAGATCTGTTCCTGGGCTGAGCTCTCACCCACGAGCATCCAAGGCTTCAGAAGACTGTGCACATGAAACTGAGTGTAGAAACAGCCAAAGCAACCTACCTTGTGTGGAATACAGAGCAAAATTAATTTACAGACATTCTTTTGTCCGAAGTGAGTATTGTGACTGATGAAAAGGCAGCGTCCAACTTCCATTACTCGCTCAAAAGGGTTTCTTATTTATTTATTTATTTATTTATTTCTGTATTTAGGATTTGTATAGCGCTAATTCACTGACCCTAAGCCTTAAGGGTGCTAACAAGAAAACAAGATAAAAATAAAGCAAAAGGAAAAAGAGAACGACCACCAGAGCTTGAGAGGAGTGCCAGAAGGCAGAAGCTCAGACCGAGATGGTATTAATTAAATTGATAAGTCTTCAGTCCTTTTCTGAACACTCTGTTGGACTTTTCAGTTCTCAGTTTCAGAGGGAGGTTATTCCAGGCAATGGAGCCGCAGAGTAGAAGGCTCCAACCTTTGTCTGTGATAAGTTGTAAGTAGGGACAGTTAGCTGGAAAAGTTCATTAGATCTAAGGCTGTAGTTGCTCACTATTGAGGTAAGTCGGACCAGAGTTATTCAAACAATTAAAGCAAAAAAGAATATGTTCCTTGATAGGAAGCCAGTGAAGCTCCCTTCTCGACAAGGAGATATGGTCTGATCTTTTCTTATCGATAACGGCCCTAATAGTGTTATTCTGTACTACCTGCAGTCTATTCATTTCACAATTTGGAAGACCGGTCAGGAGACTACCGCAGTAGTCTATCCTAGAGCTAATCAGTGCTCTAGCTAGCGTTTCTCTACTCGTTTGAGAGAGAAAGGGGCATGCGTGAGAGAGCAGTTTGATATAATAAGAGGACGAGGCCACCAGACTGCTGACCTGCGTTTTCATGTCCAAATTACAATCGAGATAAAGCCCCAATGTCTTAACTTTTTTCTTGGTCTTTATGGAATAGTTGTCAATCACAAACTGGGAGTATTGATTTTCCAGTTTGCAGAGTTTGGGGACAGTACCCTCAAACATGAGTTCTGTTTTGCTAGTTTTAAGGGCCAGTCCATTGGCACACATCCAACTTTGGATGAGAGAATAGATCCAATTGATTTTAGATTTATCATCCGAGAAGAGACCCGTGAAAGGTATAATACACTGTGTATCGTCAGCGTCGTTGGTGAACTCTATATCATTACTGTCCCGAAAGTCAAGGAAGGGCACAGTAAAGATATAATAAAAGATTGGAGAAACAGGCACCCCGTGGGACTCCCTGTATCAGATCCATGGGGTTAGCATCAGCCAAGTTACTGCTCACTCTCCATTGGTGGTCTTTCAGAAAAGAGGCAACCCAGGCAGCCGCCGGAACTGAAAAGCCCACCACCTCCTTCAACCTGGAGACCAACACTGAGTGGTCTACCAGGTTGAAGGTGACAAAGAGGTCCAGCAACATCAACACGCTGGGGTTGCCTTGATCCATATGGCGGAGTAGCCTGGATTTTAAATCCAGCAGGGCAGACTCTGTACCGTGCTTTTCCCTAAAGCCAGATTGTCTTTTGTTTAAGATGTCAGTGTTTCTCAGATGGGTCAGTAGTTGCAAATACGCAATTCTATCGTGAATTTTAAGCAAGAATGGTGAATTGGAGATGGGACGGTAATTCAATGGATCATCAGGGGAGAGAGCTGATTATTTTTAATAGTGGAGTTATCCAAGATTCTTGCTGAATCACTATCATACATGGTTCGATTTTAAAATCATGGCCATTCTTGTGTTTCCCAACTACTCCTTGTATTTGTGCAAATGGTCAAGATTGGGTTCTATGAGGTGATACTGCGTTGCGTGACTTAGCCTGGGGCTAATGCGTGTCAGCCCGACCCACCTCCCCCCTTCCTAGCCCTCTCTTCCAAGGAGGAGGGGGTTCCCAGAGTAAATATTTTCAATTTCCAGCACTGTGTTTTGCTATGATTGACTTTGTTTTTAAAATAATTTTCACTATGAGTATAAGTAATTTTTAGGGCAACCTGATTATGGCAGATAAGGCACTATAAGATAGCATGAATTGCCCAAGATCAGACACTTTAGTTAAGTAGAGAAGCTAGGTTTTTGGGCCTCTTTTCAAATTTTGGTATTTAACCACACATCTTCTCATTGATTTTGTAGTAGTATATATTAAAGATTGTCTTTCAAGTGTTAAATTAATCCACTTTTTTAAAGATGGCTCGAAAAGTACTTATCACTTCTTGCAACTGCAGCTGCATATTCTGAGCAATGGTATTATTTTCATTGATTAAATATTTTATGGTCAGCTGTATGAATTGGGAATGGCTGTTATTAAAAATGTATTTTAAGAGACTGTATTATTTATGGTTTTGTATCTTGCAAAGAACATAAGGTCTTAAGCTTTAATTTTAACCAGCACACAAAAACGTACAGACATCGCAAAACCAGGCAAACGGCATATAAATAAATTCTAATCATAATTGGTAATCAAAGAGTGGGATTGTACCTTTATTTTCCAAAGGATGGTGTAGGGGGCACATGTATTGTGACGACAAGTGTGATAGTTCATAAAACATTTGAAATGGATTCAAATAGTTTGAGGTGCACATGGTCAGTCCCTGGCATCTGGGACAATATTGAGAATACAGTGTGTTCCTCAAAACATTGAGGATGAAACCTGGGCACTCATGTAGGCAAACACCTAAGAACTTGCACCAACTAGATAGTATATATGAAGTGTGCAATCTGTTTAATACAAAAATAAAGAGTAGTTCCACAAATCAATTTCTGACGCATACAATCATTTCCACAGCAATTAATAGAATTAACAAATTGTTCTCCAATATGCAAGTAGTTCCATGGCATATGATATAATGAAAGTTTTGTGGGAATCAGGTTAACAGAAATTAATTCCTTTTCAAAAACAGACAGTTTTTTATGTAGACAAATCTGTTTAAAACACGAAAGCCTCATATGAGCATCTGGATCTGAGTCCTATGTAATCCATGTGTTCCTAATACGCGTTTCGGGTAAAAATAACCCTTCATCAGGTAAATACAATGGGCCTCATTAGGACCCTGGCGCTAAGTGGTGAACGGCGCCGTAAAAGGCTGTGGCGCCGTTAACCACTTAGCGCCTTACTACGAGGTCCCTTTGCGGGACCCGACCTGAACGGCTGGTCTAGACCAGCCGTTAAAGTAGGGACCCGCAAAGGGACCTTGGTGCTAAGTACGGTACCGCAATTTGCGGTACCGTACTTAGCGCCTTCCCCAGTCCCATTGAGACCTATGGGGCAAAAATGGGAATGGGGAAGGGCCAATGTCCAATGGGGAATTACCGCCCCGCCAACCTTGGAATGGGGTGGTAATTCGCCATTGAACATTGGCGGACTCGTTACGATACCAGCACCAACCATGGTGCTAATAGAGCCATGGTTTAGCGCCAGTATCGTAATGAGGGCAATATGTCTTCCTGGCTGCGGATTTAGTGAGACAAATAATGTATCAATGTAAATAATAATCTATTGGGGAGACCTGACCTTTATATAGATATAGAGCTGATTAACCTTATATTCTAAGGAGTCAAAACTATGTTGCTACGGAAAATAAACCTGAAATAAGATTTTAGGAACCAACCAATATAGATATGTATAAAAACATCATCACTGTATATAGAGAAATGACAAAGGTTCTTTCTGACCAGAGTCAAGAGTTGTGAAAAAATCCTCTTAAAGGCACTGCAAAATGTAACTATTTTGCCTTCCCACTGAGGAATTCCAGATGGTTACAAGAGTATACGAAGAGAGAAACACAGCGGAAAGTATATTAAAGCATATTAACATCTAACATGTGTTTTGACGTTGCTGGAATAGAATCCAGCATCTAATAATATTATGAAATACCAGACAAGGCACTCACAAACTGTCCAGCGTCTGGAAACGTCAAAGGATCTCATGGCTTGTGCAGATAAAAGGGGTTTCCGCAACAAGAGTGAGATTACTAGAAGAATTAGCACCCAGTTTGTCAATAACTCAAGACGCAGAGAAAGTAAGAGCCTCCATCTGCATCTACGTTTATCCTATTTCCTGGTTGGTAACTTGACAGGCGTCAATGCGTAATGACGCATGTCCACGCAACCTAAAGTTTACAAGGCACGTCATGTTATCTTGAGGTTGTGCACAGGTCATTGTGCTGGGTTTGTCTCCAATGTCAACCATTTTGAAGTGCGTCTATTTGAGTTGACCGAAAGCATAACTCTGCTCAATTTACGCATCAGAAAGATCCATATTCAAACATCTGTTCTTAGATACATTTTTGTATACTTGATTAAGAATACAGTGATTCATGATTTTGGACCTGACTGTTAGCTTTGCTAATATCACAAATTTTGATGACTAATTGTGCTACTCTTTGGAACTACTGGTTTCCTCAAACCTAGTTATCGAATGCGCAAAAGTTTGGTTCGTTATCAAATTAATTCTTTCAATTACAATCAACACGAGATGCAAGGCACATTTTTTGACAAAATGGTGGGTTTGTAAATGCATTCAATAATCTTTAGATGGAAACAACAAGGTTTTTTCTGATAAAGAACAAACAATTAACACCATAATATGAAATCTAGTACATTCCTTGTAACAGATATTTATTTATTCATTTGCATATTTAAAGCGGTCACTTAGCCAGGGTGCATCGAGGTGTCTTACCCATTTTTTTTGTTGTTGTCTTAGTTGCATATATAACACGCTTAAATACCCAGAGGTTTTTAAGCGCGGATCCGCGGATCAAACCCGTGTTTCTTCATGTTGTCTTGCTTCCAAGCAGAGCACGTTGCCACTGAGCTATCCTCCCGGGACTATAAATGTCTATCAAAGGCGATATGTTGGTCCATAAAGGTAAGCTCATTAAAGTCGTTAACAATTGTTCAAAGGGAAAGGTCAAAATTGAAATGACAAAAACGATTACTTTTGCGAGAACTAAAAATTGAATACAGAGAAATTCAGTCAGAGTACATTCAATCAGAATGATATACATCATTCCATATATAATTGTTTATAACTGGTAGCTTAAGATGTAGCTAAACTGTTGGAAAGAAAATTGTAACAAAAGACATGTGGGATCCCAATCAGTGTTTATACCATATGGGGAAAGTGATTCAAGAGGTTCAAATACAATTGACTATTTACTTTGTTCAAGTTTTGTAGGTGTTTGCCGACATGAGTGCCCAGGTTTCTTCATCAATGTGTTGAGGAACACATTGTATTCTCAGTTTTATTTTACCAGCCAGGATTGGAAAAGTAGATTCATCCTGAAAAATCCTCCACTTGGTGTTAATGGCTTAAAAGAAAACACCATACTAAGCTGTGAGATACGGCTCTCTGCATGTAGCCATTGATTGGCACATGCATGTAGATTAATATTGTGCATGAGATCAAGATCAACACAAAAAATCAAGAGTAAAGGGCATAAAGCATGGCAATGACATTGTGGACGATACAGTTTTTTGTGACTCTTGACTATAGGCAGTAGGTTGTCGAAGGAAAGAAGATTTATGTGCTGAGTGATTGAGCATGGCAGGAGTATTAGAAGGGGAGGATGAAAGGGAGAGTAAGGCTTCATAGGGGTTAAATAAGATTCAAGCAAGAGTGACGATCTGAATGTTTTTAACAGGTGGTGTGTGGAATGGGGATAGGATAGGAGGGGAACAAGGAGCAGAGAGATGGGGGGGAGTCCTCCCAGGATGAGCATGGACTCCCTCTAGAAAAGGTTAGGGGGAGAGTGAGGAGCAAGATGATGAGAGTGCATAGACACATTCTGATGGTAGGGAGAAATCTGGGAACAGCAGCGCAGTGGGGCCAAGGGTAGTAATATGGGTTCACTAATGACCCCAGCAAAATCAGGGAGTGAGGTATCGGCCTCCTCCTGCAGCACTCTGCGCGTCAGAGAGAGGGCGATGCCGTAATTACTGTAATATCTTTTTCTTCCATGGAGCATTTGCTCCTTTTAAGATGGCTGCCTGCTGACGACTTGACCATCGACCCTCCCGTGTTGCTGCCTGCAACGCTCTTCCCACCTCAGCTGCATCTATGGCAGCCTTTTCTGGAACCGGATTGGAGGTTGCCTGAAGAAATTCCTTCAGTGACTGGAAGCCGGCAGGCATTGACAGAATCCAACTCTCAACACCCCCTTTAAGGCCCAGCGCCTGTCTGGGCCTGCCCGGGACTTTTCGGTGGTTCAGTGCGTTACTCCCTTTCACGCTACCCTGTTACCTCTGCTGCAATCCACTCCACCCTTGGCTTGCCACTTGATGTGCTGCTCTACACACAAGGTAAGGAAGGATGGATCCCCTTCCCGCAAGCTCTATCTGCTTTTCTCTGTTACTGGTACCTCTTTGTTCTTAACATGACTTTTCTGCAGTGTTGGCTGCTCTTGAACGCACTTTATCCTGGTCCCAGAGTCTTCTGCTGCATATGCAACTGACTTTAACTTTTGCCACATTTCCGATTCTTTCTGCACTTGATCCACTGCTGTTTTTCTCTTCTGTGCCACTTACTGAATTATGCTCCGCAAGGCACTGCTACTAGACTTTTCTTTCCTCCTTGATATGTATACCCTTCTGTTGTTGTTGCCTGTAGTCATGTGGTGTTGCCATCCCATGTGTGCACCGTGCCTACCATATTGTTTTGATATCTTGCCTTTGTCGTCTTGCATAATAATGTAGCCCCCTGTTTATATGATAAGACCTGCCTCTCTATGCACCATTCATATTATGCCTGGTGGATCTTGCATTCCTTCCTACTGCAATCTCCTGTCTCTGACTATTGCTCAGCCTTTGGACTGCTTCTCGTCTCCTGTACCATCAGCCGCCGATCCTGATTCTTACTGTATTCCCTCACCTTCCTGCTTTTACTGCCTTACTGATGTAGCCTCTCATTCCATGTGGCATGGCTTTTCCAGTCTGCAGCCGCTCACACCTGATTGTCATAATGCATGTCTGCATGCCTGATTTAGCCCCTCGTTCCAAGAGGTGTGGCTTTTCCAGTCTGCAGCCACTCATACCTGATTGTCATAATGCATGTCTGCATGTCTCATGTAGCCCCTCGATCCATGAGGTGTGGCTTTTCCAGTCTGCAGCCACTCATACCTGATTGTCATAATGCATGTCTGCATGCCTGATGTAGCCTCTCCTTCCATGAGGCATGGCATTTCCAGTCTGCAGCCGCTCATACCTGTTTGTCATAATGCATGTCTGCATGTCTCATGTAGCCCCTCGATCCATGAGGTGTGGCTTTTCCAGTCTGCAGCCACTCATACCTGATTGTCATAATGCATGTCTGCATGCCTGATGTAGCCTCTCCTTCCATGAGGTGTGGCGTTTCCAGGCTGCAGCCACTCATACCTGATTGCATAATGCATGTCTGCATGTCTCATGTATTTTCCAGTCTGCATCCACTCATACTGATTGTCATAATGCATGTCTGCATGCCTGATGTAGCCTCTCCTTCCATGAGACGTGGCATTTCCAGGATGCAGCCACTCATACCTGATTGTCAATGCATGTCTGCATGCCTGATGTAGCCCCTCGTTCCTTGAGGCTTGGCTTTTCCAGTCTGCCTCCACTCATACCTGTTTGTCATAATGCATGTCTGCATGCCTGATGTAGCCTCTCCTTCCATGAGACGTGGTGTTTCCAGTCTACAGCCACTCATACCTGATTATCATGATACATTTCTGCATGTCTCATGTAGCCCCT
This sequence comes from Ambystoma mexicanum, assembly GCF_040938575.1. Taxonomy (NCBI): domain Eukaryota; kingdom Metazoa; phylum Chordata; class Amphibia; order Caudata; family Ambystomatidae; genus Ambystoma; species Ambystoma mexicanum. Next base: position 1,439,063,540 of record NC_090922.1, read on the forward strand.
CGGTCCATGAGGCGTGGCTTTTCCAATCTGCAGCCACTAATACATGGTTTTCATAATGCATGTCTGCATGCCTGATTTAGGCTCTCCTTCCATGAGGCGTGGTGTTTCCAGTCTCCAGCCACTCATACCTGATTGTTATAATGCAGTTCTGTATGTTTCATGTAGCCCCTCGTTCCATGAGGCATAGCGTTTTCAGACTGTAGCCGCTCGTACCTGATTGTCATAATGCATGTCTGCATGCCTGATGTAGCCTCTCCTTCCATGAGGCGTGGCTTTTCATGTCTGCACCCACTCATAACTGGTTGTCCTAATGCATGTCTGCATGTCTCATGTAGCCCCTCGTTCCATGAGGCGTGGTGTTTTCAGTTTGCAGCCACTCATACCTAATTGTCATAATGCATGTCTGCATGCCTGATGTAGCCTCTAGTTCCAAGAGGCACAGCTTTTCCAGTCTGCACCCACTCATAACTGGTTGTCATAATGCGTGTCTGCGTGTCTCACGTAGCCCCTCGTTCCATGAGGCGTGGAGTTTTCAGTCTGCAGCCGCTCATACCTGATTGTCATAATGCATGTCTGCATGCCTGATGTAGCCTCTCCTTCCATGAGATTGCAGCCGCTCATACCTGATTGTCATAATACATGTCTGCATGCCTGATGTAGCCCCTCCTTCCATGAGGCGTGGCTTTTCCAGTCTGCACCCACTAATAACTGGTTGTCATAATGCATTTCTGCATGCCTGATGTAGCCTCTCCTTCCATGAGACGTGGCTTTTCCAGGCTGCAGCCACTCATACTTGATTGTCATAATGCATGTCTGCATGCCTGATGTAGCCTCTCCTTCCATGAGGCATGGCATTTCCATTCTGCAGCCACTCATACCTGATTGTCATAATGCATGTCTGCATGTCTCATGTAGCCCCTCGATCCATGAGGCGTGGCTTTTCCAGTCTGCAGCCACTCCTACCTGATTGTCATAAGGCATGTCTGCATGCCTGATGTAGCCTCTCCTTCCATGATGTGTGGCATTTCCAGGCTGCAGCCACTCATACCTGATTGCATAATGCATGTCTGCATGTCTCATGTATTTTCCAGTCTGCATCCACTCATACCTGATTGTCATAAGGCATGTCTGCATGCCTGATGTAGCCTCTCCTTCCATGAGACGTGGCTTTTCCAGGCTGCAGCCACTCATACCTGATTGTCAATGCATGTCTGCATGCCTGATGTATCCCCTCATTCCTTGAGGCTTGGCTTTTCCAATCTGCATCCACTCATACCTGATTGTCATAATGCATGTCTGCATGCCTGATGTAGCCTATTCTTCCATGAGACGTGGTGTTTCTAGTCTACAGCCACTCATACCTGATTATCATAATGCATGTCTGCATGTCTCATGTAGCCTCTCGGTCCATGAGGCGTGGCTTTTCCAGTTTGCAGCCACTAATACCTGAGTGTCATAATGCATGTCTGCATGCCTGATTTAGGCTCTCCTTCCATGAGGCGTGGCGTTTCCAGTCTCCAGCCACTCATACCTGATTGTTATAATGCAGTTCTGCATGTTTCATGTAGCTCCTCGTTCCATGAGACATGGCGTTTTCAGACTGTACCCGCTCATACTTGATTGCCATAATGCATGTCTGCATGCCTGATGTAGCCTCTCCTTCCATGAGGCGTGGCGTTTTCAGTTTGCAGCCACTAATACCTGATTGTCATAATGCATGTCTGCATGCCTGATGTAGCCTCTCCTTCCACGAGGCGTGGCTTTTCCAGTCTGCACCCACTCATAACTGGTTGTCATAATGCATGTCTGCGTGTCTCATGTAGCCCTTCGTTCCATGAGGCGTGGCGTTTTCAGTCTGTAGCCGCTCATACCTGATTGTCATAATGCGTCTGCATGCCTGATGTAGCCTCTCCTTCCATGAGTTTGCAGCTGCTCATACCTGATTGTCATAATACATGTCTGCATGCCTGATGTAGCCTCTCCTTCCACGAGGCGTGGCTTTTCTAGTCTGCACCCACTCATAACTGGTTGTCATAATGCATGTCTGCGTGTCTCATGTAGCCCTTCGTTCCATGAGGCGTGGCGTTTTCAGTCTGTAGCCGCTCATACCTGATTGTCATAATGCGTCTGCATGCCTGATGTAGCCTCTCCTTCCATGAGTTTGCAGCTGCTCATACCTGATTGTCATAATACATGTCTGCATGCCTGATGTAGCCTCTCCTTCCATGAGGCGTGGCTTTTCCAGTCTGCGGCCGCGACGGGAGATGCGCCTGCAATGAAGTCAGGCGAGCTGACAGAAGTGGCAGCCAGCCACAGCGACGCTGTGACTGGCTGCCACTTCCGTCAGTCATAGTAACTGCATCTGGTGACCCCTCGAGCAAGAGGTCACCAGAGGCAGTTACTGTCCCTTTGTTTCCCCAGGTCGCCGAGGCGTCTTTAACCTTCGGCGAACCTGGGGATTCCTCGACATATTTCGAGGTTTATAAAAGATGGCTTTGAAAGTACACATTTCAAGCCATCTTTTATAAAGCTTTGCCGTCGGACAATCTTGTCCGTAGTCAAAGCTTTATAAAAGATGGCTTGAATTGTGTACTTTCAAAGCCATCTTTTTGAAATGTTTAAAAAAAGATGGCCTGAAAACTAGGCAAACCGTAGGGTATGCACACAAATATATATAAATGGTATATATTTGTGTGCGTACCTTACTATGGTTTGTGTACTATGCAAGCCATCTTTTCTAAACATAGAAATATGTAACATATTTCTACGTTTATACGCACACAAATATATAACATTTATATATATTTGTGTGTATACCCTACGATTTGCGTACTTTGTAGGCCACGCCCCCAAATGAGGGACCCCCCTCGATTTCTTACCCCACTTAAAGCCCTGGTTTTACATTTAGTGTGAGATTGTCTCTTTCCATCCACTTTCCATGAATGCAGCGGGGAAATTGATGTCACTTCGTATGAAATGGGCGGGTCAACGGTCATATGATGTCATTTCCTGTGAAGTCATCTGGCAAGAGAAAGGGTGTATGATGTCACTTCCGATACCGCTTCTATGTTGGCAAAATGACTCAAATAGTGTGTAATCCCAAATCCAGAGGCGGCATAACACAGTAATTTACAGCACGAGCCCCTGTGAAGCCATCAGACACACTTACAGTCTGTGACACATAGCAAGATGGAAGGCAAGGGGTGCACATGGGAAGTGCAGGAGCTGCCAAGGGGCAAGTTCATCCCTCCTCTAGAAACAAGGCATACACAGAGCACATTCCCTATCACTCACTGTCATGGCTACAGTGACACCGTCATTCTCCGCTTTAGTATTCATAATGTCTTTCTTATATTGCGCTACGCTACACCCCCATAGGTCCCAGACCACTGAAATAACAGAAGACACTGCTTTATCACAGTGGTACTCAATTTATCAACCTCGGAAGAATGAAAGATTGAGTTGATCCTGCAGGGATTCGAACCTGCCACAGCAGGCTGCGCGCAGCTATTGGCGGCTAGTGCTTAGCTCACGGTGCCATCTGACCGGCAGAGCTGCTGTGCTGTAAGGAGAAACTCGGTGCCAATAGACCAGAAAGTCCAGTTGGGCAGATAGCCCCATGCCACGGGGAAAAGATTGGAAAAGACATCCAGACCTACAATCACTAGTACTGCATTGCGTCCACTTTTAAGTGTTATGTGGATGAACCCTGGTTCACGAACAAGGTTATGCGCTGGCTGACAACTCTTTTGGGGGACAAACTGGGCAGAGGCATGAGAGGGCTCCTTCTTGGTGTTGGGCAAAGCACCCACAACGAGGAGTGTTCGGGAGTTTTTCACCACATCCCTCTGGTGACGGGTATGAAGAGACCTATCCTAAGTGGAAGAACAGAGAGCCCACCAAGAATGGGTAACATAGCAGAGCAGCCAGGCTTCACTCTTAGGAGGTGATGCCCTGGTACTAAAGTACAGTCAGTCTCACGCGCATGCACAATGTACTGCACCACGCCTGATATACTGCGAATGTAAATGTGCTGTCATGTTAATATGTTTTCATACTTTGGACCTCCCTGCGTTCTCTTATAAGAAACGAATAATCCCATAAACGCTTCAAGAAATCGATCGATCAAAACATGGCTCTTCAATAAATTCTAACATACACCCAAACACTTAGTTCCTCTAGCCATACCCCTGCCTTCATCAAACTGTACCCTCGGCAATATTCTGAAATGAGCACCTGAAATTGCATGTACTGTAACTTCCTGTGTCTATAACCTTACTGCACCCTGTAACCAGACAATCAAGTTAAGCTATCTGTAAACTACACCGTGATACCTCCAGGTCTGGGCGTATAACAAATGCAATAAATAAATAAATAAAATACTGCACCCAATCAACACGGCAGTAGTTTCAGAGTGCCTAGGTTCCTCTGTGCAGCGGCGCGCAGGGCCGCCACCAGAGGTATGCAGTCTTCTAGTGGGAAAGACAGTGAGTAGTGGTATGCATTTGTTTAGCACTGCACTATGGTTACACTGCTGTCAAATAAGTATTTCAAAACACACACACGGATGTTTTATTGAATCTACTTCACTCTAGGACACATCATTAGGGATACTAACAGCTGAGTACTAGTCCTACATGAGCCATAAAGAGGATGGTATAAAGGTGTTAAAACATTTTAGTAAACAAGCACTAAAGGGCCAACAGCCAGCAATGGCCTGATTCATAGAATCCTTTTGCACTGTGAAAAGTGACTTTTCACTGCCAACTAATACCCTGATTTACAGAGCAGTGCAAAGTGTATTTCTTCAGTGCAAAGTCACTTTGCACCAGTGCATAGTCAGTGCAAAATCACTTTGCACTGCAACAATACACTTTGCACTGCTATGTGAATCAGGGTGTTTGTTGGCAGTGCAAAGTCACTGTACACTATTCTACAAATTCCATGAACCAGGCACTAAGTATACCTAGAATGACAGCACTGGTATATAGTTATAAACAATATGTTTAAAGTGACACCATGTTTTGCTACACACTGAGTGAACAGCAGTGGGTTAATATACTAAAACCTATAACAAATGCCTTTCTAAAAGTGTAGTGGTTATTCTAAAAACTCTGGGACCATTTAGATGACTAGGGATGCATGTTTTGGTTCAGGCAAGGCCCTTAGTAAGTCAGTGTGAAGGAGTTTAAAGAGATATGATAGGTTATTTATAACACACTTAACACCCAGAGGTTTCTAAGCGCAGAACCAGGGACCGAACCAGTGTTGCTGTGTGTCGTCTTGCTTCCAAGGCGAGCATGTAGCCCCTGAGCTATCCTCCCGAGATTCCAAAACGTCTCCCATAGGAAACAATGGGGCCAAAGTAACGGGACTGCCGCTCTTATAGGAACAAGTAAGGATCATTCTCCTTTTAGGCAGGAACTCTTGAAATGGCAACTTTTCGGTGTTTAAACGTGTACTTTGTAAACCGCACTGAAATGTCAAAGGCGTTCATTTTGGAACTGACCCTTTTTTGTGATTTATCTTGCCGAGTGTTACATGTGGTATTAGCATGTGAGAATGTAGCATTTTACATGTTCTGCTGCAAATCCAAAGGCTTTTTTAAGTGAATGCCATTCTTTCGAGAGTTAAATCCCTCCCCCTCCTGGAAGCTAGTTCTGCCAAACTCCCGCCCTCTCAGTCACACAGCTCCAGCAGGACATTAAGTGCTTTAGAAAAATACAGAGGTTTTCCTTTACTTATTTAGCAAATATATAGACTCTCGTCTAAATATTCTGTATATTTTGCTTCCAAACTCCCCCCAGCATTTTCCCTGCAACTCAGAGCCTTGCCACTGGGGTCGCAGCTCACGAATCATACATCTGTGTGTATTCAACCTTTATGATATGCTGGTAATGCCCAGCAGGTGCATTTCAAATAGGGTGATACAGATCTGTGGAAATCACAGGGTCGCCCACTGCTAATTCCCTCACCCCGGGGCTGGCCTAAGACGGAAGTATGTGAAAAAGAACGTATCCCAAAAGATCAAATTATAAAATAACGGAGCCCACTTGCCCGTATTTTGTAATTTAATCTTTTGGGATTTCGCCTGTTTGTCCCCTGCAATGCCTTTAATGTATGCGGGGGACATCCCCGCACCCCCTGCACCTCTGTTCAGTATTAAGGGCAAAAGATCTAAACTACTATGCCAATTGCACACTAAACGCATTCAGCATTTTAGATTCAATCTTTTCGTACATTACCGCCTATGACAGCCAACCATCACATCACAGGTCACGCAATCACATGACACAAAGGTTTTAGCAGCCATACAATCAGGTGGTCCTTAAAAACAGACACACAGTCACTACCCCAATGGAGACAGGGAAATATAAAGGACTTTCAACCAGTCTCCATCAGTGTGAACTACAACCAACAGTGCTCACACCAGCAAAACATCGATGTTGGCCATTTCTCATGGTTCTCAGAGACAAAGCGAAGGCCCAAAATTAAGTTGTCTGCATCAGGGCTTTCAAAAATGCATCGGTACACCAGTGGCTACCAAATAAATTGATCAGGTTTCTAATGCAAAAAAGGTTGCTACAACCTTGATGTGGTCAAAACTAAATCACAGCTGCTAACAGCATACCCCACAAAACCCTATGGGCTTCTCGGGGCAGTAAAAGGGTTGAAATGTCACGTGGATTTCAGCAAATGGAGGATAGCACAGGGGCAACGTGCTGGTCTTGGGAGCAAAACCACATAGAGCGACAGAGATTCGAATTCAGGATTTGTGCTTTGAAACCCAATTAGGACATTAAGTGGTAATAAAAAACAATTAAAAACAAGCAATACAAAAAAAGTTAACCTAACAGAAAAGTTAAAAAAGCATGCAATCCAGCAAACCTTTTAGAGGACCCAGAAATGTAGGGAGCCTTAACCCCAAAAATGAAACTCTGTCCTACCAATGTTACTGGCAGCAAGTTGCACCTTTCGTGCGGACAGTGTGCATTTAGTTTTCAAATGCACTTTATAACAGACATGGTGCTATAAATACCACAGGCGGAAAACGATCAAGCCTTAAGGGGCTTGGCTGCAGAAAAGTTGCACCAATGCAATTGCAATTTTTCAAGACATTAGCAATTAGGTGATTATTCTTTAAATGTTTTTTTTTTTCCACCAGGCCACTTCTGCGGCCTATTAGCACGTGGATAAACTGTGTCTTGCTGCGAAAATACATTGAAATAATTGGTTTTTTTTGCTCTAAGGCAATTTTTGCCCTAATACAAATACGGTGGGAAATTGCAGTTTCACCAATGCAAAGTTTCGTTAGTGAGGTGGTAAAATCCACTCTGCCGTATTACCACGGGAAGGGCCATCACTGCTAGAGAGAGATGTATTTTTGCCAACAGTAAATCCATACCTGGTGGTAGCATATAACAGTAATGCTTAAATTATTACCACCCATCAGAGCTATGACCTCAGTGAAGTGGTAGTTTATTGCTTGCAGTATTTTGATATGTAGGATTGGGCAGTGCATGCTATATAGCCCATTGGCCTGGGCTGCTGATGGTGTCACTTGAGTTCTTTCTCTGAAGAAAAACCAACTCTTTTTAAAAAAATGTTTTTATTTGTTTAGTTGATAGAATCAACCTTTCAAATATACAAAATATTACAAATCATTTCAAGGACAACAGGTTCAATCAGCAATAACAACAACATTATAATACATTTAAAAGAACCTTTAAAATATTGTTTCAATTAAATGCCCGGGTCTGGACGAGTAACAAATGTAATAAATAAAATAAAATAAATAAAAAATAAATTGTTAAAGGAAGTATAAGAAATAATGAAAAAAATGAAACTTTCATCTTATCAAAAAAAGGAAGAATTTGTAAAAATGCCATTTCAATGGGCAGAATAGTTAACAAAGATGTACATAACTTAACAAAAATATACAACGCAAGAGAATTAAAATAGTCTAATCAAAATTAGGATAATAACAGTTAGGCTTGTAGAAAGTATTTAATACTTTCTTGCATCAGTAGAGGGATGAGAAATTCTATGCGGGCTATGTTTGGGAAAAAATTGCATCCAAAAAATGAACAGTCGCCACTTTTATGGCTAACCTAGGTGAAGAAAAAAGTTGTGGCCAGATATCAGACTCCGCACGCAGATTTAGGTCATAAAAAAAGTTTCCAAAATGGACATTGCGTAGTGCAACTAAATGAGGGCAGTAGACCAGACAGTGCTCCAATTCTTAAAATGGCTGCTCTACTCCTAAAATGGCTGCTCATTTTTCCTAAAGGCTTCAGGTCAGATTTCCTAGTTCTTGGGCAGGAGATGTTTAGCTCCCAAAATCCTTTGTACGTCTCCGCAGGAGCTGTAGATTTGGAATCCTATGGCTCAGGGTTCCACCGCGTGCTGTGCAACTTGAATTATTTCCAATTGAGCAGTGCGAGAAAGCATGGTGTTTAGTGCCAGACAATGGTGATTGCCCGCAGCGAGGTGCACGGACCCTTAGAGCCAAATGGGGTACCCGTAGACCACTTAAAATGTTACTCGGTAAACTGGGCTCGGGAGTGGTGTGGGCATGTTTCGTTACTTTTCTTGCCGTACCATAAGTTTGTTTATTTTGCTGTGCACGCTAGGTACATTTTTCACTCCACTTACCCCCTCACTCAGTCACTCGCTCACTCCATTTACTTAGGTGGACAGTATTTTGAGCCAGTTAGTAGTGAGGAAAGGAACCTAGGCAAAAAATGTTTGCCAGTGCCAGTTTATCTTCTGATAGTTGGTCATTTTTGGCATCCAGAGATGCCTCGACGCCATTGGATGATAAACAATTGCTAAACGAATACTGAGACTTGCGATAATACTCTCAAAGCACGAAAACAAAGGAACTCTTTGATATCTTTTCTTGTCCTACTTCACCTGCAAATGCAAACGCTAGGGAAAGAGACTTGTTGACGTTCACTGGTTTCCATGATTGCTGGAAAAGCAGGGCCTTCTAACAACAGGCATGGGAAGAGAGGACGGACTGCTAATCCCTATTCATGCACGCAGGTTATGTGAATCTGGTTGCCATCTTGGAATTCCAGTATTCTTTCTAGCAGGCTGGTGGTCGATGCCACAGCAGCATTTGGCATAGTCCAAGCACAATTCTTGGGCCCTTTACACTTCTGGCCGCAAACCTCGTGGCTTATTTCTTTTACTTGCAACTTTTTTTTTAAAGAAGGTATAGACCAAACTGATGTGGGAAAGGCCAAGGGAGGGAGAATGTATTGAGGACTGTCGAACCCTCTCTCGGCAGCCCTTTATGGACTCCAGCCAGAAGTCTAGAGGTGAGAGAGAGATGGAGGTTTCTTGGTAGCAGGTGTCCCAGTCACACCATCAGGTGAGGCGGATGGGCTGATCTCCTCTGACAGAACCACATTCCCTTTTACCGCTCATGTGGAAGAGTGTGCTCGCTTCTCGCTCTTCTTCATGCAGGCTAAAGCAGCACTGCACATGAGCACGAGGGAAAGTGTACGGCCAGGAACTTTGCCCACGTGTACTCTGGGGAATAAGAAACTGACCAAGAGCTAAAAGGGAGTATGGAATTGAGTGAATTATTGAAGTCGTTTCCAAGCACATTTTCCTATGGTCTTTGTCCTGGTTCAAATTCCAGTGGACCAGTCTCGCCTGATTTCTAGTGTCTTCATTCATTGCAAATGAGATTTTGGACACCATGCTTGGATTCTCCCGAAAAATAAAATGGAAATTATAGTGGATGAACAAATGTAAGAAGTAAACCCAGGCAGCATTAGACACCCAGTACCCAGTTCATTTAGGCACATTAAATGAACAGTAATTTCCTTGACAGCACTCTAGTGGATGGCTAATCATTCATATCCCATTATCTGGTTGTGGTGCAAACCATTTGTAGTGGTTACGTGGAATTTCCAGCAGGGAAACTGGGGATGGTTTCCATATTTAGAAGTGGGCGGACCCCTCACTTGAATTCAGAAGTATTCATTGAACTTAAGTAAGGTGGGAATCATGGTAATTTAATAACCCATTTCCCTTCTGTCAGGCTTTGCCTCAGACCCCAGTGGCAAGGGGGGAGGTCAGCAGTGCTTTTTTAGGCATAACGGCTGGAGTGCCCCCTGGCCTACAGAGTGGGCACGGACGTACGTTAAAACGACGTAGATGAAAATGCCGAAGCTGAACACAGCGAGGCTGAAAAGCTCGCAATTATTAAACAGCTTTTTTATTTTGTATATATGTCCCCCGCTTTTGATGTTATGTAAGCGAGGGACACCCCTGCAAACCCCAAAGCCAATAATGCTGAACTTGTTGGGCAGGAGACACCCCCAGAGCCCCTGCTCCCCACGTTGGTCATTATTGGATTCTGCATTTTCTACTACCCCGAATGCGGCACAAATAAGCACGCATTTTTTTCTCTCGATCGTTTCGTCCGAAACGAGTGGGCACTAGATGTACAGTGCAAGTTATAAAGTGCTCCATATTTTGGTTGGTCTACCTAAGGTAGAGAAATCAAACCCCATTCTCCAAATGGATGAGGCATGTGGTTTCAGATCCAGTGTAGCACAGTCTGGTCAAATCTAAGGGTTAGAAAACAATAACACTTTAATTCACTCAGGACAGTTCTAAAAGAAAAGCAGTCGTCACAAGACCTAACCATTGAAACGTTTCCACCCCCGCCCGCGTCTACAACAAAGATGAGGCTCCTGTGTACAGATAGGTGACCTAGAATGATTGCTGGTCTATGTGCTACCTGCCTTTGTCTTGTGATAGGACCCTCCTGGCACAGAGGGCACGCTTTTTGGTCCCCTACCTCTCCACTTGTGTTAGGCCGCTCACTGCTTAACCAATATGGGAAACAGTTCAGCTGCTCACTGCTTAACCAGCATGAAAAACAGTTCAGCCGCTTACTGCTTAACCAATATGAGAAACAGTTTGGCCGCTCACTGAGAAACAGTTCCGCTGCTCACTGCTTTGCCAATATGAGAAACAGTTTGGCCGCTCACTGCTTAACCAATATGAGAAACAGTTCACGATCGCCTATACGCCTCATGATCTGTGTAATGCACTTTTTGTATCTATCTTGTTTTGCAAATACAGAGGCTATTTCTGAGAAAAATCTGCCTCTATTGTGGCACTTTGGTGCATTGGGAAGGTCCCTTGATTTTGGCTTTGAGGTAGTGCCTGAGAGGCTCTACAAAGTCTGAGAGGGACGTGTACACATTGTTTAAGAACTATCCTCTTTCATACCCACATGTGACGCATGTGAGGGTCCTGGGGCTCATCTGATCAAAGCTGGCTTTGCTGCTCTGTTCCCATGCCTTTCTGCTACGCTCACCATTGGAACGGCAAGCCCTGCATTGACCAACATTGGCCCTACTTCCCAAGCCTGCCTGCATGCACCATAACTGAATAGCTCATGCGGCATCCTCTAATGTGGCTACTCCCAAAAAACTGTAATGACACATTCTATTTACTGTAAGAATCAACTGATGCTTTGGCTTCAGGGGAAAGCGGTGATGTTTGTGCTCTGGTTGATAGAGTCTGATGTTCAATTCTTCAATCATAGCATGTCATGACTTATGACACCTAGGTTGATGTTGAATAAAACGTGGATGTTGTTTTGAATTCGCTATTCACCTCTGAGATCTCCCACTTACACCTTGAGTAAATTAGATGTATGTGTGACAGATTGCCATCTGCAAGGGTGTGAAAGCCATGGCTTTTCTATTTATAAATTATAAAATGATGTAGGTAATTCGGTTTCTGAAAGGGTAGTCCGATAACCAGAGTGCCCATTCATAAAGCTCCATGCCAAAAGCAAAGTGCATCCACGTGCATTTGCTGCACCACTGTCTTGACATCTGCAGCTCCTGCTCTTCAGTGGAACAGGGGAGGTTCAAATGCCAAATATGCATCCCTGACAGCTGCTGTGACCCAAAGTAACTAAAGACAGAGGTAGCATTTTAACTTTTACACCTCTGGTCAGAAATATAATAAGTCTCTGCCTTAATCAGCCTGGGGGTAAGGTCATCTCTTTACATAAGCCATGCCTGATTGTGGTATGGTGACTGATAAAAACACTTTCATCAGGGCCACAGCAATTTGATATCATGTAAGTATCAGCCCTGTGAAGCCAGGCTCATCTATGCCAGACAATGCCGATTCATGGCTAGACTGGCAGTCTCTACACAGCCCAGTAATACAATAGCCAGATGCAGCCTTTATTGATTCACAGGGAAGAAGGGTAACACCTCACCCCAAGGTCATAGATGATCTTCTGGGAATCAGTGTTTTAAATGCAGCACTGACATAACAAAGCCAATCTCAACTAGGCTGCTGCACATGAAATATCCTTTGAAGTAAGCAGGCATAGGAAAAGGGTGGAGTTATTGCAGCCAGAGATGGAAAGCAGCCCTGAGAACAGCCCCCACATTGGTATTCCCGTCAGGGCTCTCTTCATTCTTGTCCCCTCAATTTCCTGCAGGATAAGGCACTCTGGGTTGATGTCAGAAGCCAAGGGCCACTTGTTACATCAACAGGGATTGGACTCCTTGCAGCAGGCTTGCTTTGGACCATTCTCCTGTGACATTATGCCTTAGGTCAGGGGTCCCCCACTATTTCTTTTTATTCCTCTTTGGACACTAGGAAGAAAAAAACAAACACCTTTTGGATCTTTGTTGGAAGTGCACTCCATTCATTCCAGAATCCTCGGCATAGAGGTTACGAAAAAGGCATTCAAGGCAGAGAAAAGCTCGCTCCCTAACCATTCCTAGGGCACATTGGGGGTCAACTGCTGTGAGGGCTGCAACTTTGCTAGCTGCACTGGAGCCAGTGCCCTGACAGGAAGTGAAAGAACCACTGTAAGTGTCAGCAAAGCTCCCTATATTAGGAGTGCAAAGCAAGAAGGACTCATCTTGTCCAAGAGCCCATGGAGTGGAACTCACATCTCCTAGAAGCCCGGATGCAGCGGGAATCAATTTGCACTGCATTGAACTGTCTTTGAGCCTCTTTGAGTGTATTTGATGCTCTTTGATCCACCACAGGACTCACGGTACTGCTTTTGGCATTTAAAGAAAACTTTTAACTGCTTGCTGCATCGGAAGCCCCACAGACGCCAGTTCAACACATTGCCACGGTTCATTGCCATGGACCGTCATGAACAGCTTCAATCACAGGCTTGACCTTCAAGGGTGCAACCAACTCAGGAGCTGATTCAACCTGCTTGAAGACATTGAACCTGCTGGGCGAAATTCTACTAGACCCAGCAGAAGCCATCGTCTTGCTGCTGACTCAACTGCTACACAAGCCATTCGAAGACATTGTTTCGCCATTTCGAACACCGACCCAACACTGGAAGACTGCACCATCGATCCGACTCAATGCAGACCAGTGGAATCACATCTCAACATCGGCTTGACCGCAGTATAAGAGAGTGTCCAGAAGCATGGCTCAATGCTGTCGAGCTTCCTAAAGACAAGAACAAGGTACTGTTAGGAGGCCATGTCCTCTGGTCCCCTTTCTTGGACCCTGGTGACTTGTAAACCCCTGTATCCACTTTAGTTCTGAAGCATATCCTTTTGAACAGTGACATTGGCGCAATTGCTTCCTTGACAGCCCTGCTCAAGTACCCAGAGTGCTATTATTTTTTTATTGTTCATGTATAACGTGCTTTATCTTGCTTCCAAGACAACAGTGTTGTCCATGAGCTATCCTTCCTCCCCAATCCTACATCAGTCTGCATATGTTTTGTTTTCCTTACAGGGGTTGTTTTTTGTTGGTGTTTATAGTTGATTGTATGTTTATTGTTGAATTAAAAGTATCAATTTTTGTAGAACCTTGAGTGGGCATTCTATTATTGTAGAGTCTTTGCACTGTTACTATTTGGGGTGCTGCTATTATCACCCCACACCCCTCCTGAGACTATGGACTGCTCTCTGCCTGCTTACCTCGAAAGGTGAAGGAGGTATACCGGTATGCTGTGTGTGTTTTAATTTCATAACTGGGACCACTAGTTTAGTTTAGTTTATTATTTGTATAGCGCCGCCTGGCCCTAGGGCATCCAGGCGCTTGCGATGAATACAACAAGAATAATGAATACAACAAGAATAATGCAGCAGAAATGTACAAATCGATTACATATTTACAAATTTACAGTCTTGGTGCATGCTAGTGCGGTAGGGCTAGGCAGTTTCTTTGGATAGAAGCCAAGTTTTGGTGTTGTGTCTAAATCTGTGAAAGGACGGTTCTGATCTCAGCTCGAGTGGAAGTGAATTCCAAAGTTTGGAGGCAAGCACGGGGAAGCTGGAGCCACCTGCTTTTTGGAGCTTAAATCTTGGGATATTTAAGCAGTGTGTTTGAGCTGATCTGGTAGGGCGCGCTGGGGTGTGGTGCTTGAGGTTGTCGGATAGGTATCTGGGTGCTTGGTTAGCTAGGCATTTGTGTGTGAGTGAGATGGTTTTATATTCAATTCTTTGTGGTATGGATAGCCAATGGCAGGTGCGTCTGGCGTCCGAGATGTGTTCTTGTTTGGGTATGTTCAGGGCTGCTCGCAAGGCGTTGTTTTGTATGACTTGTAGTTTGTTGATGTTTTTCTGACTGGTTCCCAAGTATAGCGCATTGCAGTAGTCAACTTTGGAAAGGACTAGCGCTCTGGCTAAGGTGATGCAGTTGGATGGTGAGAGGTAAGGTCTGCTGGCATTGATAAGTTTACAAGTGTAAGCAGTGGCTGAAGAGATGGAGTTGATCTGTCTTGTCAGTGTGAGGGAGGAGTCGAGGTAGATTCCTAGGGTTTTGACGCTGTTAGAGACGGTGATGTTATTGCCGTCTATGGTGAATGCTTGATAGAGTTTGTCGAGTTTATTAAGTCTGGGTTGGGAACCTAGGAGGAGAAGCTCGGTCTTGTCGTCATTAAGGCATAGGCCATGCTTGGCCATCCATTCTTGTATAATGGAATAAATGTTGTTGAGAGCAGTGAGGTCGGTGGAGTAGTCGCCTGTTAAAGGGATCAGTATTTGGGTGTCATCTGCGTAGTTGGTGTAGATGACACCCAAGCGGTCCAGTATGTCAAAGAGGGGTTTCGTGAATACATTGTATAGAGTGGGGGAGACGCAGGAGCCCTGGGGGACACCGCAAGTGACTGGGGCTGGGATGGCAGAGGCTGTGGGTGCGAAGACTCTCATGGATCTGTTGTTAAGGAAGGAATGGATCCATGCGTTGGCGTTATCTGAGAATTTGGCTGCTGAGGATAGATGTTTGCAGAGGATGTCGTGGTTGACCAGGTCGAAGGCGGCCGATAAGTCAAGGAGGAGAAGGAGGGCTAGTTTACCATTGTCTTTAATGTTGTCCATCTGTGTCTTAAGGTCAATCAGGGCGGTCTCAGTGCCATGTTTGGGGCGGAATCCTGATTGTCTGAGTCCTAGTAAGTTATTTTTCTCGAGGTGGTTCTGTATCTGGAGATAGGCAGCTCTGTCGAGGATTTTTAGTAGGAAGGGTACAGTCGTTATGGGTCTGTAGTTGGTGGGGACATTAGGGTCAAGGGTGGGCTTCTTGAGTAAAGGAAGAACCCAGGAGTCCTTGAGGTTGTTGGGCACTATGTTGGAGGTGAAAGATGCGTTGATGAGGGTGGTGATGAAGGGAGCAAGTTGTTTGGCAGCATCTTTAATGATAGGGGCTGGGCAAGTGTCGCCTTGGCATTTGGACGGTTTAAGGGAGTAGATTATTTCTTCAACCTCTTTAATGGTTATGGTGGAAAAACTCAAAGAGGTTATTGTCATCATTTTGGGGGGTGGTGTGGGTGTGTGTAGAGGGGGTGATGTTATCGGAGAGGGTGAGGCTTTCTTTCTTTGTCAAGATTTTGGCTTGTAGCGTGGCAATTTTGCCTAGGAGTGCTTCCTGGATGTTCGTGCACCAGTGGATGTCTTTGTTGCAGGTGTCTGGAATGGGGGAGGGTGATTCGAGTTCTCTCAGGATATTGAAGAGCTCTTTGGTATTAGATTTGGCGTTGCTGATTCTTTCATTGTACATGTTTTTTTTAGACTGGATGATGGCTGTTTTATAGATGTTCGATGCTAATGCGTAGGATGTCTTGTTAATGGTGGATGGTGACTGTTTCCATGCTAATTCAGCTTGTCTTTTGGCTTTGCGGAGTGTTTTTAGTTTGGGGGTGAACCAGGAATTGAGGTGTGCTCTTGGTTTGGCTTTCCGAAGCTTGAGTGGTGCTATGATATTTATGGCCTTAAGGATAGTTGTGTTGTATAGATCTACTAATTCAGTAGGGTTGGTCATGGTGGGTGAGAAGTCGATGATGGGTTGGAGTAACGGGAGGAGTTTCTCTAGTGTGATATTTTTGTTGTTTCTTGTGAGTGTGGGTGGGGCATTGGAGGAGGGCCCTCGTGTTTGAGTGCCTTTGTTGATGGTGAAGGTAATAAGGTGGTGATCGGTCCAGGCGCATGGAGTGTTGGAGAGGATGGTAGTGTTGCAATTGAGGTCAGCTATCCAGTCAAGGATGCGTCCTTTGTTATGTGTGGGTTGTGCGATATGGTGGGTGAGTCCTAATTCTGAAATAGTGTTGGCGATAGTGTGAGCTTTGTCATCTTTCTCATCATTGAGACCTAGATTAAAGTCTCCTAGGATGAGTAGTCGAGAGTTAGGTTTGATATTGTTAGAGAGTAGAAGGGCTATGTCGTCATTAAAGGATAGTATGGGGCCTGGCGGTCTGTAGATGAGGTGGATGGTGATAGTGCTTGTGTGCGTTGTGGATAGCTTGAGGGTGAGTAATTCCGCTGATGTCAGTGATTGGTTTTGTATGTGTCTAATGTTGATGGAACTTTTTGCAATAACGGCTACTCCACCACCTTTAGCTGTTTGTCTGTCTGCACGATAGATGGTATAGTCATTGGGTATAGCAAGTGATAGAGAGGGGCCAGATGCTGGGTGGAGCCAGGTCTCTGTAATAGCTATGAAGTCGAGATCATTAGCGGTGATAATGTCTGCAATGTCTAAGGCATGGGCGACTACAGATCTCGCATTGATGAGTGCACCTTTAATGATTTCGGTGGTGATGCATGATTTTTTGATGTGGGTGCGGGGGGAGGGTGCGATCAGGCCGTGTGATATCTGGTCTGTCGGGGGTGTAGGGCGTGTGCAGTGAGGGGCAGATTTGGTAAAGGTTATGTTTTGTTTGTTGCCTAGATTGGGGAAGGATGCGGGTGTGTGTGTTCTGGATCTGAGTCGGGTGAATCTCGATAATCCTGAGCAGGGATAGGATCTGCTGATAGTAAGGTTCGTGATAGTGGGTTGGCCGATGGGAGTAGTTTGTGATGCTTCTTGGGGGCTGGGGGTGTCTGCTATGCGATGAGAGTCAATGGAGGAGGTAGGCTGGAAGGGGTTGATGTTAGGTAGGAAGGGGGTGGGGCAGGGTATGGGATAATGTCTGGGGCAGGCTAGTCTGCTGAGGCCGTTGGGGTGTAAGCGAAAGTGTGACCCTGTACAAGGGGTGTCATGGGGGACCAGGCAGAATGGGAACATAATGAGGAAGGTCCAGGTTATCATTTCTGAGTTTAGAGGGAACTGACGCACAAAATCGTCAGAGAGAAGCTAGTGCGCAATGTTAGTACGCAATGGTGCTGCAGTGCGGGTACTAGCGCAGAGAATCGGAGAAATGCTAGTGCACAGTGCTGATACTCAATACTAATACGCAGTGTAATCTAGGCGACCATAAGGCACTACACAGTGTCACAGTAGTCTCTAAGCGACCATAAGGCACTACACAATGTCATAGTGGTCTCTAAGCGACCATAAGGCACTACACAATGTCACAGTAGTCTCTAAGCGACCATAAGGCACTACACAATGTTGTCACAGTGGTCTCTGAGCGACCATAAGGCACTACACAATGTTACAGTAGTCTCTAAGCGATCATAAGGCACAACACAAGTGGTCACAGTGGTCTCTACGCGACCATAAGGCACTACACAATGTTACAGTGGTCTCTAAGCGACCATAAGGCACTACACAATGTTACAGTGGTCTCTAAGCGACCATAATGCACTACACAATGTCGCAGTAGTCTCTAAGCGACCATAAGGCACTACCCAGTGTGAGCAGTAGTCTGTGTTATACCGTACTGCGAGAACAGGGTTCAGTGAAGGCTAGAAACAGTTCAGGTTGCTGGCTGGAACAGTTGAAAAAAGGTTGCAGTAAGGGGCGGTATGTTACCCCAAAGGAGAAGGGCGGGGGATCTAGCCCTATGCTCGGTGGTGTGTACAGGCTAGAGATAGGCACAGTGCACAGTGCCTTCGAGGTGGGCCGGTTCGGAACCTACTGGCTTGTGGTTGGCTCCCAATAGAGGAGAGGGGCCAATCACGATGTTTGCAGGGTAGCAGGGCCGGATGGAGGGGTGAAGATGCGGCGGGCAGCCATCTTTAAATGGTGTGAACCTCAGGGCTTCAATAGGTGGCTGGATGCACTTAGAGTGCATTAATGGGGCAGATCCTGGCAGGAAGGGCCGCACTGGGCAACGCAGGAGCAGTGCGGATATTGCTAAATAATTTGCCGCGTGTTGCCTTCAAGATGCACGCTCGTGCTGTAGCTAGGGACTCGTGACATACCTGGTGTCAGCAGCTCCAGCAGTAGATGGAAGGAACTCCTGTTCATGGTGGCTCTGGATTGGTAAGGGCAGAGTTTCTGGCCCCTAGCTCCTGTGGCTCCAAACAGGCACCCAACAGGCCTTAGAATGGCCTTCGAGCTGGCCGCCGGCGTAATCCGCCTGCCGGCGGTTCCAGCTGATGAAATTGAGGCTTAGCCTCGGTTTCGCGCCGCGCTGCGCCCGGCATGGGCGAGTCAGGCGCCGTGTGGGGACAGGGTCAGGCAGGCCCTGTCCGAGTTCCTGGTTCGGCGCGTGGTTCCTCTGCTGGGCTGGTGGTGCTGGGGGGGCTCCTGCCCTCGCCCCACGATGAGGAAGGATGGAATGGGGGGTTACCAGGCACCCAACAGGCCTTAGAATGGCCTTCGAGCTGGCCGCCGGCGTAATCCGCCTGCCGGCGGTTCCAGCTAATGAAATTGAGGCTTAGCCTCGGTTTCGCGCCGCGCTGCGCCCGGCATGGGCGAGTCAGGCGCCGTGTGGGGACAGGGTCAGGCAGGCCCTGTCCGAGTTCCTGGTTCGGCGCGTGGTTCCTCTGCTGGGCTGGTGGTGCTGGGGGGGCTCCTGCCCTCGCCCCACGATGAGGAAGGATGGAATGGGGGGTTACCAGGCACCCAACAGGCCTTAGAATGGCCTTCGAGCTGGCCGCCGGCGTAATCCGCCTGCCGGCGGTTCCAGCTGATGAAATTGAGGCTTAGCCTCGGTTTCGCGCCGCGCTGCGCCCGGCATGGGCGAGTCAGGCGCCGTGTGGGGACAGGGTCAGGCAGGCCCTGTCCGAGTTCCTGGTTCGGCGCGTGGTTCCTCTGCTGGGCTGGTGGTGCTGGGGGGGCTCCTGCCCTCGCCCCACGATGAGGAAGGATGGAATGGGGGTTACCAGGCACCCAACAGGCCTTAGAATGGCCTTCGAGCTGGCCGCCGGCGTAATCCGCCTGCCGGCGGTTCCAGCTGATGAAATTGAGGCTTAGCCTCGGTTTCGCGCCGCGCTGCGCCCGGCATGGGCGAGTCAGGCGCCGTGTGGGGACAGGGTCAGGCAGGCCCTGTCCGAGTTCCTGGTTCGGCGCGTGGTTCCTCTGCTGGGCTGGTGGTGCTGGGGGGGCTCCTGCCCTCGCCCCACGATGAGGAAGGATGGAATGGGGGGTTACCAGGCACCCAACAGGCCTTAGAATGGCCTTCGAGCTGGCCGCCGGCGTAATCCGCCTGCCGGCGGTTCCAGCTGATGAAATTGAGGCTTAGCCTCGGTTTCGCGCCGCGCTGCGCCCGGCATGGGCGAGTCAGGCGCCGTGTGGGGACAGGGTCAGGCAGGCCCTGTCCGAGTTCCTGGTTCGGCGCGTGGTTCCTCTGCTGGGCTGGTGGTGCTGGGGGGGCTCCTGCCCTCGCCCCACGATGAGGAAGGATGGAATGGGGGGTTACCAGGCACCCAACAGGCCTTAGAATGGCCTTCGAGCTGGCCGCCGGCGTAATCCGCCTGCCGGCGGTTCCAGCTGATGAAATTGAGGCTTAGCCTCGGTTTCGCGCCGCGCTGCGCCCGGCATGGGCGAGTCAGGCGCCGTGTGGGGACAGGGTCAGGCAGGCCCTGTCCGAGTTCCTGGTTCGGCGCGTGGTTCCTCTGCTGGGCTGGTGGTGCTGGGGGGGCTCCTGCCCTCGCCCCACGATGAGGAAGGATGGAATGGGGTCCCCTCTTATGTCTGCTGGTTTAGTAGTAGTTTGGGGCTGATCGGGTCGTTTAGCCATACATTGTCACTGTACTTCTGCAGAGTAGTCGTAATTTCGTCACAGTAACTATGATGGATGGAGGGATTAAGCAGAGACATAAGAGGGGACCCCTACAAAGCAGACATCTGCGCAGAGATAGAAAAGCAATAGTTATCGGTTCACTTCACTGGTGGGATTGGGTTGAAGAAAGGAATGGAAGGTGGGGTTCCCTGGTAAGCAGGGCGGTCTCCAGGGGCTCCAATCACTGAGGGTGTTTGGGTGGGTGAGGTGGGCAGAGGATCCACATGTCAGTTCTGCAATAAGGAGGGCAAAGTGGCCAATCCTCTTGACAAAGCGGTGTTAGCTAGCCATGGAAGTTAAGGGGAGGGGAGGACAGTAGACAGAGGGGTGCAGCCATGAACCAAACCGGAAACTTGGCTTCTAACTATTTCCGTTCATGAGGTGGTTGACACAGACAGTGTTGGCTGATGGTGGGATGGGAGGCTGGGATAGTCCCTGTGTGATGGCATAAGGATGGGGACGATAGCTCAGGGGTAGCGTGCTTGCCTTGGAAGCCAGACGACGGAGCATCATAGGTTCGGTCCCTGGGTCTTCATTTAGAAATCTCTGGGTATTAAGCGCATTATAAATAACCTATCATATATCATGGTAAACTGGGCTTGGCTCGAGTCAGAAGCTCAGGCAGGACAGGATTGCATCAGGTAGAGAGCGCTTGTTTAGTCTTAGGACAGTAGAATGAGCTGGACCCAGTAGTTCTATGTGATCTCTTAAAGACCTAAACGAGATAGCTAGGAATGCTCCTTGTACTGGATAGCGCCTTGAGGATTAAAGGGATGGGGGGCTTGGTGTTGCTGTCACAAGGGTGGTGTTTCGGTGCATAGTGATGGTTATTTGCATTCCATCACTGGCGCAGGGGGTGAGGCTAGGGGTGGTCCCGCAACACCCTCTTCTGTGCAGTCTGGCAAAAGAATCCCTGTTTTGTTGTGGTAAAATAGATTGTCTGAAAGGACCCGGATGTATTCATGTTCAGGATCGAGAGAGCAGTTGGCAACTGCAAGGGTCATGCAGGCATCTCCTGGTGGAGCAAGAGAAGGCCCAGTGGGGGTCTTCTCCATTACAAGACTATGCAAAGTGCTTGCATACACACTGCTCGCAGGCCTCTGGTGTTCTGAGTGGGAAGCTGCAGTGTTGCTTTTGGACAGGCGGTGGCGACTGGACTCTTGAGCCCATGTTTGGTAGGGGAAAGACTCAGCCGTTAGAGTGACTGTGATATGGATGGACCCACGTCCTGGAACACAAATAAAGACTCCTCTTGTATAATTCAGAATCTGCAAAATGGCCGCCAACTCGCACGGAAGAAGCTGAGATGGGGTTCACAAGAACACGAGAACATTCAAGGCTACTCGTTTCACACATACTTATCCAGGGAGGATATCTGACATGTTAAGCTCTCACCTTTCACATGAGGCCACCTGCACTTCACAAGCTGAAATACCAGAGGCCCAACTCAGCCTTTCATCTCATTTGTGTACAATTAAGTTTGGTGAAAATAACCACCTTTATTACAGTGCAATGATGTGTAAGCAACCTGAAATTAAGTGCTAAATACCAATTTGATATTATTATTATTATTATTATGTTTATTATTATTTTTAAATATATGTGAATCAAGGAATATAATAATCCCTCTTCTGTCATTTGTTAAATCGATGGTAGCAGATACTAATTTACCTGGGGATTAAAAGGGCCTGGCTATTTATTTCTAAACCTCCCCTTCCGTATCCTGCGACTGAGATAGCTGCTCTTGCTCCAAAAGGCAGTATCCTGGATGCTGTTCATGATTATCTCATAGTCCCCCAAAGGAAAAGGGTATCCTGGATATTCTCCTACAGTTGTAGACGCTTCACCCAAAAAGTCACCAGTGGCAGGCGGCCAGCAATGAATCACAGACCACTGTTCTGAAGGCAAAGTAGGTCTTCTAAAGCATCGCTGACAAAGACATCCTGGAAACCTAAAACCTGCTTATAAAGCTGCGAAGGACTGAGTGGGTCTGTCTCTTAGGTCCTGACACGTCATCCTCAAATCAGAAGACACCCATTTGCCATAAGATGTTGCCCTGACAACCTTCTCGGCCGAAGATAACGCAGAGCTTTAGAAACTTGAGGATCGATTTAGCGAAAGACTCAGTACATGGATGATTCCCCCAGTGCTTTGCAAAACAGTAGGTCCCTGGAACAACATTGGCAATGGAGCTTGCATCATTGCACACACAAAAAACAATATCAGGATAGGGAAGTGGGCAACTCTCCAGGAACCTAGGGCGTGGGTCTGAAGTCCTTCCAGGCTCTATGATTAGAAAGTAAGTAGGCCAGGCTGGAAAGGAGCCATGTGAATTGTGTTTTGGTCCAACAAGGCTGAGTCAGAAAGGCAAGTGCACGCTGCCTGAATCTTGCATTTCAATTGGTGCGGGGGCAGATCCACGTGAGCTGGCCTCAAAGACCAGTTCCCCTTGATGGCCTTCACGTCTTGACTTGTCTAGGGCAGGGTTCCCAGGCCCTCTCCAAAACAACAAGGCTCTTCCTGTCTGCCAGAATTGTGTCAGTGGAAGGTTTTCTGTTTTTGTAGTTGTTCAGAAGGTGGAATACAAAATAAACATTTTGATGCGCAGCACAGCGGAAGGAGATCTGAAACCCATGGCTATCAATGGAAGTCACATGACGGTGAGCACATTAAGTAGGCTTGTTTTATAAACCCAGGGTATGATGACACCAACCTGTTGGCGGCAACACTGAATCATGCATTTTCATCTTTTATTTTGGTTCTTCATCAACCCTTTGCATCTAACTCATCACCGATCTGACCTGAGGATTGGGA
The DNA here is from genome assembly GCF_040938575.1 of Ambystoma mexicanum. Classification (NCBI taxonomy): domain Eukaryota; kingdom Metazoa; phylum Chordata; class Amphibia; order Caudata; family Ambystomatidae; genus Ambystoma; species Ambystoma mexicanum. The sequence goes on from NC_090922.1 coordinate 1,439,086,779, forward strand.
TAAAGGCTTGTATTCTCCTACGTCAGGTGTCCTGGGAAATGGTCTCCTTTGACCCAGTCAGCTTCTCACATGTTTACCTTAAAGTGTTGAGGAGTCTGCAAGGGTGCAGCTGTCTCGGGAGGATAGCTCAGGGGCCACGCATTCGTCTTGGAAGCAAGTCGACGTGGAGCAAGACAGGTTCGATTCCCAGGTCTGTGCTTAGAAACCTCTAGGTATTAAAATAACCAATCACAATCACAAGGCTCCGAAACAATGGTAGTGTTTCTTTTGGGTACAAACTGTTATTGATTAAGAAAGTGCTGGAAAAATTGCTCTGTTTCCCTAAAGCTAAGAAGGGTCTCCGTGCCTCAAGGAAAACGAATGGAATTTTCAGGATGTCCAAAACTAAAAGTCTGTCAATGTTGTGTCTCAAAAGCCTACCTCTGTCCCTAACACTAATAACTTAAATCAACTGTGCCACGGTGATCTCTTCCCAAAGTAAAGTGTTCTTTGTAGTTTCAAGCAACAGAAAAGTTCCCAGTCTCGCAGATAATTACAAATGATGAAAATAAACAATGTTCACAAATAAAAGACTCCAATGCGAGGGTTGTGCTCCTTTCCCCTAGAATTCATATTCAATTTTCCTTCCTTTTGGGCTTCTGAGCCCCTTATCCTCTTAGGTAAATGTCATAGGGCAGTTCACAACATTATGCATTTCAGGTTTACAGTTCCTTATCCCCCTAACTTGGCACACTTCCCTACCAAGCATAGGATTCCTTCTAATTCGTCCTTTTTCAGTTCCAAGGTTCTTGACCCACTTATTCTCAGACTCTCATGTGGGTGCGGGTCTCAGACTCAAAATATTCTGAACGGCTTGGTTTACGCTTCTTGCAAGTAATTGTCCTCTCATGGACTGTCTCTCTTTCTCTCACAAGATCCCAGACCGTCTTATTCTTTGTTACTCTAAACCTTTATCTCTCATATGGGCGTGGGACCCTGAGTCGCAATGCAGCGTTTTATCAATTTGGTTTACTCCCCTGGCAAGCAAACAACTCTTTCTTGTTTGCTTCTTTTACAATCAGGGTACCAAACTGTCTAATTCTCGGCTTCTCATAAGAGTGCGGGTACCAGACTCGTAATTCAGTATCGTATCTGCTTTGTTTCTTTCTCCTGCCAAATAAACGATTCTTATTTCTCGATCTTAGTTATTCTCGGAGTCACACACACTCTTATACTTTGACTTCCATATGAGTGCTGGACCCAGACTCACAATCTCTTCTTAGAGTCCCAGACCCTCTTTTTTCCAGGTTCTGCTTTCACCCCTACTTCCTCCAGGCAGGTACAAGTGTTTCCTGAGCAACTGCATCTCTTCTTGATGCTCCAGTAGCGTTCAGGTAACCAACAGGGTTTGCAGCGGCTCTGCAGTCATCTGTTTCTTCACAGCTGTGCGTCCTCTCTCTCAGGCACTTTGGCGGGGCCTGGGGCACCCAGAGATTTCGACTCGGCAGCAGCCTGAGAAGTCCTTCCGTCCTGGACTACATTTGGGTTTTCCTTCTTCTCTGTCCATGGCTTCCATTTCGGCTCTCGTCTGCTCGTCTGGTGTACAGCTCCTGCAGTTCCCCCTTGGAGGGCAGGACTCTGCTAGCATCCCAGTGAGCTGTGTTTAAACACCTGTGCTGGATGGTTGTATTGCTTTGGTATGATAACGTACCGTGAGGAGCTAGTTCACTCAGTCTGGTTCTCTAGAGTGTCCGTCAGGCTCCCAATCTTCTTCTTCACAATACTTGCTTTAAAGCCATAATTTTCATACTTTGTATTGTCTGGTATTTTAATCTTGTCAAGCATTTTAGATTGACTGACTTGACAACAGAACACATTGGCTCTATCTAAATAGGGGGAAGGACAATTTCGCATTGGAGAAGGGGTTGGATGTAATGAAGCAGGGTTATTCCACGTTCTCTGAGAATGGTCATCCCCAATCCGATAAGGAGCTACCTTCCCAATGTGATCCTCTCTCAGTGCACCATCCCAGGGGTCTATTGTACTGTGGATGCTCCACCCAGGCCCTATGAGAAAGTGTCCACTAAGGGAGAAGGGACGACATCCTCAGATTCGTCACAAGTCCCATACCAGCCAATTTATTTCAGATACCTCAATATGTCAATGGGTCTTCCATGCAACAATATACAGAATAAGGTTTATAGTATTTCCATCGACAGCCAAAGCATCTAATACCATACCATCTAAAAAAGCATCTAACGCAATTTAATGGGGGATCCTCGCAGCCCCCCTTTTTTTTAACCTTTAAAACTCATTTTTATTAAACTAAACCCTTTACCAACTAGATTAGATGGTTTGGCTGTCGATGCTTTGGGTGTCAATGCAATGACCGGATACTACAGAACACCAATTGGTTGTTGGACTCTTTCTGTGATTTTTCATCCTGCAGTTGTATACATCTTTCTAAAGATGTTCGGAGCTACAATATGATGAGAGTGTTTTTGATCGTGGCTATGGACATCTTTGTTTAGGGAAACTTTGCCCTGGGGATATTGTAGGCATGTCAATATTGTTGCTTATAATATTGACTTAGCAATATTATTGTTTGGACTATTTTTGCTAGAGATATTCTTACAAGAAACCTATCAGACGGGATGGTGATCTTTCAGCAACAAGTCTTATTACAGCAATGCCTAATAAAGTAAAAAACCTTGTATGTCGCTACACTGTCTCTTAATCCTCACATCTACTTGGTGATGAAAAACGATTTCACATTCCTTGCTTTCCCACACAGAATTTCACCAATTATTGCAATCATATTCTCCCACCTATACTATGCCAATGTGCTGCTCTGGGAGCTGCCTCATGACAATTGCCAAAATAACAGCAAATCCAGACTACTGCAGCATGACGGCTCTTTCACCCATAGCCAAGGGGGCACATATAGCCCGCACTTCATGCACTCCACTGGCTCCCTATCGCTTGGCGTGTCACCTCCAAAGCAATGTGTGCTCCTCGCCATGCCTAACACCACAAAGGACCTGAAAACATGCAGGAGCAGATCTCTCTGTACAGAGACAACACAAACCTAAGGTCATCGTCCCCTTCACTACTCAAGATTCCTGTGACCAAATACACTCGGATCGGCGGCTTCTCCATCTGCCTCCTAGAGGACCACCCCCTCTTCAGGAAAGCTCTCAAGGACTAGCTGTTCCCAGTCCTTCCTCAGGCATAAGCTCTTTCCGTCTAACATCCCTTTCTCCCTAACAGTCAAGTATGTAACACATATAATCACCCTTTCCGATCTATCGTGTCCCTCATTTCGATTCCCCATCCCATTTCTATGTCAAAACAGTTTCGCTGCCCATTCGCTCTCTCACTTCACCTATCACCCATACCTCTCATTCTCACTCTGGATTTTTCTTAGCCTGTAAGAGGCTCACACGGTCCCTTATCCACTAAAAACTGCACACCCACCTCCAACTATCTTCCAGCTCCTTGCACATTGGACAATCTCAACCTTCACCAAAATATCAACGTAACAGATCAAAACTTCAACACTCCTCTTAAGTCATCTATCATATTCATATTTTACAAATTTGAGTGGCTTTCTTCTACCCTCCAAGACTTGCTCACACCTCCCAAGTCTCCTTCCTTGTTGATAACGGCTTTGCTCCCTATAATTCCTCTAAAAACTCCAAATTCACCGCCCCACCTCTCCTTCCCTTCCCAATCCACCCCCAATCCGCCTTCTCTCCCTTTCCTCTTCTACTTCAGAGTACTTCTCCCCTATCTCTCCTTTTAAATTAGCACCCATCCTTTGCAGAGCCAACCCATCTTATGCTTCTATCGACCCCTCTGCTCGGCAAATGGTCAAACACTTTAGTCTCAATCCCTTGCCCCTATCTCTCTGAGCTCTTTAACCTCCCTCTCTCTCTGCTGGAGTCTTACCTGCCTTCCTCAAATGTACACTGTCTTACCCCTTTTGAAGACACCTTCTGCTGACCCAAATGTCCCAGCTAAATATTGGCCCGTTTTCCTGCTTCCCCATTGATTAAAGGTCATTGAGGGTGAGTCTTTAACCGGGTCCCTAAGTACCTTGAGTATATAGCCCTTGGAGAGCCACTTCAGTCTGGCTTCCATAGTAACTACTCCACCAAGACGACACTGATGCATGTCTCTACCTTTTTCGCGGAAGCTCGCCACTCCAACCTCTGTTCAATACTCATTCTTTTGGGCCACGTGGCTGCTGTCTATGGTGTTGACCACTCCCCTCTCCTCCTCACCCTCCAGAACCTTGGGTTTTGCAAATCTGCTCCTGCCTGGATCCCCTCCTACCTGGAAGGCTGATCCTTTAAAATCTCTTGGAATTTGCAAACCATTGACCCTACCCCTCTCCCTGTCGGCGTCCACAAAGGATTAGTCCTGGGACCGCAGCTCTTCATCCTCTGTACCTCTGCCCTAAGCAGACTTCTCATCCTTTGGCTTTCACTATCATCTTTTTGCTGATGACGCTCAAATCTTTATCTCATTTTCCTTCTCCACCCCAGCCATCTCAGAACGGGTCACAAACTACCTCAGTGCAATTCGTCACTGGAGAGTTCTCTTCTGCCTAATGCTGAACTCTTCGAATATGGATGTCATCTTTCTCTCAGATTCTAATAAAATCCATCCCCTCCCCTTATCCTATCTCCTATCAGCCTCACATCCTTACTCCCTCACACAAGGCTCACAATCTTAGGGTTCTCTTTGATAGTAACAATTCATCACATTCCGAACAATGTGTCTTTTTCTCACCAACCCCAATATGAAATCAGTAATCTCCACCCTTTAACTCAGCAAATATGACTACTACTCCAACCTATTTCTTGGTCCTCCTCTCTACATCTCCCTCCCTATAGACAAAATCCTCAACTGTGCTCAATCTAGCCAAGATCTTCCCCCAGTTCTACTTACCAACAGCATGCTGGTTAGTTCTCCAAGTACAACTGCCCTCTTTTCAAGTTCCTTCTCCTAGTCTACAAAGCTATCAATGGCCTTTCTCTACAGCACCGGTCTGATTGCACTTCTGTTTACTCAGCATCTCGTTCCATCCAGTGATACTCTGCACTCAACTGTCCAATCCCCTCCCTGGGCCCGCTCTGGCTTCTGCTTTTTCTCCCTACTCACCCCGCTCCACTGGAAACCTCTGCCCATCACAACCAAAGCCATGTCACCTGTGGCTCTCTTCAAAGCGCGGCTTAAACTTCACTCACTTGCTAAATATGGAGCATCCCATGCCCTCTCCCCCATCCTCCATACCTTACTCTACCAATCTCTCCATTTACACTTGATAATGTAATTTTGTATATTTATATAGTACTCCTCTCTAGTTTGAAGCACGTGCCCGTTAAGGTTAATGCTACCCTTGTAAGTCGACTGTTTTCTTGGGTACATAGTTTTCGGCTTGTTTGGTTTGGTCTTAGTATATGTCCCAGTTTGTTACCCCCTCGAAAACTGTCTCACCACCTGTTCTCATCTGTGTGCTATTCTACAGGCACCACCTGTGGGAATGCCTCCACCATCAGTAAATGTGTTATTGCAACTGTTCAAAATTGGCATCTCCCTTTTTCAAATAAATACATGTGCCCCAAAAATGAATCCACCATTAATCTGTAGGACTAGCATATGACCCTTTGCACATGTATGCTGCTTGAGGGGCACTGCAGAGCCATAATCAGCAGACATGGACTCCGGGATTCAGAAACCCTTCCCCGTGTCATTCCCCCCTGCACTGCGCCCTTGACACGCAAGGGGGCCCGACATACATTCGATCCAGCTACCATAAAGCTACTACCCCTGCGAGCATAACTGAACTAGCGAATCCAGCCAGTTTCCCTCTGGTTACTCCTCACTTCTGCAACCTCTCCTTTCTTTGAGCTGCGCCGCATAGAATACAGTTCAGTACCACAAAAAAGGGGTGTGGATGTACACATAAGGCGTCATAACCAGGTTAGCGGTGCGGTAATGCAGTGGTAATGTGGTGGTAATAGAATTACTGCCAAATTACTGCCATTTTTTTGCGAGTTTGGCGGTAGCGTGGTAGGTTTACCTCCAAGCAAATGTTGGAGGTAAAATGTCCTACCTCCCGCCAAAAATCAGCAGAATAACTGCCTCGCTGAATTACCATTTTTCATCCTATAGACTCCAAAAAAAGGGGATTTACACTGCCTACCGCCAATTATAATCCAGTGGTAAATACACCGGACCAAGTGGTGGTAACAGTAATTCTGTTTAGTGGTATTCTGGTGGATTTACCAGCAGAATATTGCCAAACCTATAATGAGGCCCTATAGTCTTTTCCAGTTTTCCCAGCTCAATACCTCCGGACCCTCTTCTCTATCCAACTACCTACACAAAGTGTCCTTTCCACTGCTTTGTGTGCATGTACTGTTGTGCTCCTTCCATCAGCCTCTCAGAGTATGTTCCGCAGAAGGGACGCCCACCCCCAGGGTTTAACAGAATAACATATGGCAGGAAGTGCTCCACAAATGCCAGATACCATAATTCAACATAACTGTTGGAAAAGGTCTTTCTTGCACTTGAATGAATTGCCTTCCGACGATCTTCGGCCATGCAGTAATCTCAGTCTTGCAAGTGCTGGTTTTGTTTCCATCAATAACTGATCATTTCTTCAGTGGTTATTTCTTCTCAGCAGGGTCGCAAGTGTGGATTACTTTCCAGAAATCAGTTATATTTTTTGCGGTGCAGGGGAAAAAAAATGATGGCATTGGGTGTCATTATAAGTATGGCGGTAAGGCAATAACGTCGCTGGTATCGCTACCGGCATCGTTGCTACAATACCGCCATACTATGAGTTGTGCTTGTGGGTCTCGCTCTGCCCACCAGTTCCGACTTGGTGCTCAGTGCGGCACCCGCAAGCACAACTCGTGGATGCAGGCCAGTGCATCCAAGCTCCCCATTCCCATTCAGCCCTCTGGGGCCGAATGGGGATGGGGAGTCCCAGGTCGACAGAACTCGGCATGACCCGGTAATTGCCCATTTGCCGGTGCCGGTAAAATCATGGGTTCGGCGGCAGCCGTTCCTTTCTTGCAGGCACGGCTACCACCAAAACCCGTAATGAGGCCCACGTCTTTTCAGAAAATAGCTGGAAGAGTTATTTTTTCAATAAGCTTTTCTGGGGTCCCTATCGGCTAGTGGCTGCGGCATTGTGACTTACACAAAGGAAGAGATCCATCACTCATGTCAATAAATGCTGTGGTTTACTTTGCAGATCATGGCCTCAATATTGGCAGGTGAGCCTGCCCGTTCCAGGCATGCAAGCCATTGCTGTACCAGGCCACGTGTTTCCTTGCTGGCTCTGCTTCTCAGCGGCTTGCCACCTTATCCCTGTATGAGGCTCAGTAGCCCGAGGCCACTATGGAGGTGCAGGGCTCGGTAATAACAGTTATATTGCTCACCTTATTTGTAGAGTATTTTTGGTGGGTTAATCCTGAGATGTGGAATGTTGTGACATGGAGAGTTTGAGGGTACTCAAGCCTCATTACGAGTTTGGTGATGAACCCACCGGATTACTGCCAAACTCAATTACTGTAACCGCCACATAGTCCCGCAGATTTACTGCGCGATTACAAGTGGTGGTAAAGTGGTGTTAATCAACATTATCGGAGTTCAAAGGCCTCCATGGGGATTTTGGCAGAATTACCACCTGTGGTAATTCTGCTGGGAGTAATCTCACCGATTTCAGGAGGTAAGGTGGAGGATTTGCCTCCCACTTCTTGCTGCAGGTAAATCCTCCACCTTACCAGCAAATGTGTAGTACACGGGTGCTGTGATGAGGGTGTAAGGTGGCGGTAAAGGAATTACCACCCCATTACTGCCATATTTACCTGCTCCGCTGTACTTGTAATGAAGCAGTTTGTTTTATTCATATCTGTCTCAGCTGCTAGGGTCTCTACCCTATCTGTTTACTTGGTTTCACATGGCATCAAAGTGCTCGGGTTCTGCAAAATCAGTATGCTTAGCTTCCATGCCATATGCTTGCTTGGTTTCACATGCCATCAAAGTGCTTGGGTTCTACACTATCAGTATGCTTAGCTTCCATGCCATCTGCTTACTTGGTTTCACATGCCATCAAAGTGCTCGGGTTCTGCACAATCAGTATGCTTAGCTTCCATGCCATCTGCTTACTTGGTTTCACGTGCCATCAAAGTGCTCGGGCTCTACACTATCAGTATGCTTAGCTTCCAAGCCATCTGCTTACTTGGTTTCACGTGCCATCAAAGTGCTTGGGCTCTACACTATCAGTATGCTTAGCTTCCATGCCATCTGCTTGCTTGGTTTCACGTGCCATCAAAGTGCTTGGGCTCTACACTATCAGTATGCTTAGCTTTCATGCCATCTGCATGATTGGTTTCACGTGCCATCAAAGTGCTTGGGTTCTAGGTTAGCAATAGCCATTAAATTGGTTTAACAATACTCGTGTGCTTGGCTTTCATTCCATCAATATGCTTGAGTCTTTCCATATAATTACTTTTCTTGGTTCCCATACCATCAGTAAGTTCATTTGCTACACTATCAGCACTCTTGGCTTTTCACACTGTTCTTCTGCTTGGTTCCCATGCCATCTGTGCGTTAAGTTGCCACACTATCATCATGCTTGACTTTTCACACTGTTCTTTTGCTTGGTTCCTATACCATCGATGTGTTCAGTTGTTGCACTATCAGCATGCTTGACTTTTCACACTGCTCTTTTGCTTGGTTCCCATACCATCAGTGTATTCAGTTGCTACACTATCAGCATGCTTGACTTTTCACATTGTTCTTTTGCTTGGTTCCCATACCATCAGTGTATTCAGTTGCTACACTATCAGCAAGCTTGACTTTTCACACTGCTCTTTTGCTTGGTTCCCATACCATCAGTGTGTTCAGTTGCTACACTATCAGCATGCTTGACTTTTCACACTGTTCTTTTGCTTGGTTCCCATACCATCAGTGCATTCAGTTGCTACATTATCAGCATGCTTGGCTTTTCACACTGCTCTTTTGCTTGTTTCCCATACCATCAGTGTATTCAGTTGCTACACTATCAGCATGCTTGACTTTTCACACTGCTCTGTTGCTTGGTTCCCATACCATCAGTGTATTCAGTTGCTACACTATCAGCATGCTTGACCTTTCACACTGCTCTTTTGCTTGGTTCCCATACCATCAGTGTATTCAGTTGCTACACTATCAGCATGTTTGACTTTTCACATTGTTCTTTTGCTTGGTTCCCATACTATCAGTGTATTCAGTTGCTACCCACTATCAGCATGCTTGACTTTGTACACTGTTCTTTTGCTTGGTTCCCATACCATCAGTGCATTCAGTTGCTACACTATCAGCATGCTTGACTTTTCACACTTCTTTTGCCGGGTTCCAATACCATCAGTACGTTCAGTTGCTACACTATTAGCATGCCTGACTTTTCACACTGTTCTTTTGCTTGGTTCCTATACCATCAATGTGTTCAGTTGTTGCACTATCAGCATGCTTGACTTTTCACACTGCTCTTTTGCTTGGTTCCCATACCATCAGTGTATTCAGTTGCTACACTATCAGCATGCTTGACTTTTCACATTGTTCTTTTGCTTCTTTCCCATACCATCAGTGCATTCAGTTGCTAAACTATCAGCATGCTTGACTTTTCACACTTCTTTTGCCGGGTTCCAATACCATCAGTACGTTCAGTTGCTACACTATTAGCATGCCTGATTTTTCACACTGTTCTTTTGCTTGGTTCCCATACCACCAGGGCGTTCAGTTGCTACACTATCAGCATGCTTGACTTTCACACTGTTCTTTTGCTTGATTCCCATACAATCAGTGCATTCAGTTGCTACCCACTATCAGCATGCTTGACTTTGCACACTGTTTTTTTGCTTGGTTCCCATACCATCAGTGTGTTCAGTTGCTACACTATCAGCATGCTTGACTTTTCACACTGTTCTTTTGCTTGGTCCCCATACCATCAGTGCGTTAAGTTGCTACATTATCAGCATGCTTGACTTTTCACACTGTTCTTTTGCTTGGTTCCTATACCATTGATGTGTTCAGTTGTTGCACTATCAACATGCTTGACTTTTCACACTGTTCTTTTGCTTGGTTCCCATACCATCAGTGTGTTCAGTTGCTACACTATCAGCATGCTTGACTTTTCACACTGCTCTTTTGCATGGTTCCCATACAATCAGTGTGTTCAGTTGCTACATTATCAGCATGCTTGACTTTTCACACTGTTCTTTTGCTTGGTTCCTATACCATCAATGCGTTCAGTTGCTACACTATCAGCATGCTTGACTTTTCACAGTGTTCTTTTGCTTGGCTCCCATAATATCAGTGTGTTCAGTTGCTACAGTATTAGCATGCTTGACTTTTCACACTGTTCTTTTGCTTGGTTCCCATACCATCAGTGCATTCAGTTGCTACCCACTATCAGCATGCTTGACTTTGCACACTGTTCTTTGCTTGGTTCCCATACCATCACTGCGTTCAGTTGCTACACTATAAGTATGCTCAGCTTTTCACACTGCTCTTTTGCTTGGTTCCCATACCATCAGTGTGTTCAGTTGCTACACTATCAGCATGCTCCACTTCTTACACTGTTCTTTTGTTTGTATTCCCATACCATCAGTGCGTTCAGTTGCTACACTATTAGCATGCTTGACTTTTCCACTGTTCTTTTGCTTGGTTCCCATACCATCAGTGTGTTCAGTTGCTACACTATCAGCATGCTCGACTTCTCGCACTGTTCTTTTGTTTGTATTCCCATACCATCAGTGCGTTCAGTTGCTATACTATTAGCATGCTTGACTTTTCCACTGTTCTTTTGCTTGGTTCCCATACCATCACTGCGTTCAGTTGCTACACTATCAGCATGCTTGACTTTTTACACTGTTCTTTTGCATGGGTCCCATAGCATCACTGTGTTCAGTTGATACACTATCAGCATGCTCGACTTCTCACACTGTTCTTTTGATTGTGTTCCTATACCATCACTGCGTTCAGTTGCTACACTATTAGCATGCTTGACGTTTCACACTGTTCTTTTGCTTGTTCCCATACCATCAGTGTGTTCAGTTGCTGCACTATCAGCATGCTTGACTTCTCACACAGTTGTTTTGTTTGTGTTCCTATACCATCAGTGCGTTCAGTTGCTACACTAACAGCATGCTTGAATTTTCACACTTCTTTTGCCGGTTCCCATACCATCAGTATGTTCATGTGCTACACTAACAGCATGCTTGACTTTTCACACTTCTTTTGCCTGGTTCCCATACCATCAGTACGTTCATTTGCTACACTATTAGCTTGCGTGACTTTTCACACTGTTCTTTTGCTTTGTTCCCATACCATCACTGCGTTCAGTTGCTACACTATCAGCATGCTTGACTTTTTACACTGTTCTTTTGCTTGGTTCCTATACCATCAATGCGTTCAGTTGTTACACTATCAGCATGCTTGACTTTTCACACTATTTGGCCTGGTTCCCATACCATCAGTACGTTCAGTTGCTACACTATCAGCATGCTTGACTTTTCACAGTGTTCTTTTGCTTGGCTCCCATACCATCAGTGTGTTCAGTTGCTACAGTATTAGCATGCTTGACTTTTCATACTGTTCTTTTGCTTGGTTCCCATACCATCAGTGCATTCATTTGCTACCCACTATCAGCATGCTTGACTTTGCACACTGTTCTTTTGCTTGGTTCCCATACCATCACTGCGTTCAGTTGCTACACTATAAGTATGCGCAGCTTTTCACACTGTTCTTTTGCTTGGTTCCCGTACCATCAGTGTGTTCAGTTGCTACACTATCAGCATGCTCCACTTCTTACACTGTTCTTTTGTTTGTATTCCCATACCATCAGTGCGCTCAGTTGCTACACTTTTAGCATGCTTGACATTTCACACTGTTCTTTCGCTTCATTCCCATACCATCACTGCGTTCAGTTGCTACACTATCAGCATGCTTGACTTCTCACACTGTTCTTTTGTTTGTATTCCCATACCATCAGTGCGTTCAGTTGCTACACTATTAGCATGCTTGACTTTTCCACTGTTCTTTTGCTTGGTTCCCATACCATCAGTGTGTTCACTTGCTACACTATCAGCATGCTTGACTTCTCACACTGTTCTTTTGTTTGTATTCCCATACCATCAGTGCGTTCAGTTGCTACACTATTAGCATGCTTGACTTTTCCACTGTTCTTTTGCTTCGTTCCCATACCATCACTGCGTTCAGTTGCTGCACTATCTGCATGCTTGACTTTTTACACTGTTCTTTTGCATGGTTCCCATAGCATCACTGTGTTCAGTTGCTACACTATCAGCATGCTCGACTTCTCACACTGTTCTTTTGATTGTGTTCCCATACCATCACTGTGTTCAGTTGCTACACTATTAGCATGCTTGACTTCTCACACTGTTCTTTTGTTTGTATTCCCATACCATCAGTGCGTTCAGTTGCTACACTATTAGCATGCTTGACTTTTCCACTGTTCTTTTGCTTCGTTCCCATACCATCACTGCGTTCAGTTGCTGCACTATCAGCATGCTTGACTTCTCACACAGTTCTTTTGTTTGTGTTCCTATACCATCAGTGCGTTCAGTTGCTACACTAACAGCATGCTTGACTTTTCACACTTCTTTTGCCTGGTTCCCATACCATCAGTATGTTCGTTTTCTACACTAACAGCATGCTTGACTTTTCACACTTCTTTTGCCTGGTTCCCATACCATCAGTATGTTCATTTGCTAAACTATTAGCATGCCTGACTTTTCACACTGTTCTTTTGCTTTGTTCCCATACCATCACTGCGTTCAGTTGCTACACTATCAGCATGCTTGACTTTTTACACTGTTCTTTTGCTTGGTTCCCATACCATCACTGCGTTCAGTTGCTACACTATCAGCATGCTCAACTTGTCACATTGTTCTTTTGTTTGTGTTCCCATACCATCAGTGCATTCAGTTGCTACACTATCAGCATGCTTGACTTTTCACACTGTTCCTTTGCCTGGTTCCCATACCATCAGTGTATTCAGTTGCTACCCACTATCAGCATGCTTGACTTTGCACACTGTTCTTTTGCTTGGTTCCCATACCATCAGTATGTTTAATTGCTACACTATCAGCATGCTTGACTTTTCACAGTGTTCTTTTGCTTGGCTCCCATACCATCAGTGTGTTCAGTTGCTACACTATCACCATGCTTGACTTTTCACAGTGGTCTTTTGGTGGTTCCCATACCATCAGTACGTTCAGTTGCTACACTATTAGCATGCCTGACTTTTCACACTGTTTTCTTGCTTGGTTCGCATACCATCAGGGTGTTCAGTTGCTACACTATCAGCATGCTTGACTTTCACACTGTTCTTTTGCCTGGTTCCCATACCATCAGTACGTTCAGTTGCTACACTATTAGCATGCTTGACTTTCACACTGTTCTTTTGCTTGATTCCCATACCATCAGTGCATTCAGTTGCTACACTACCAGCATGCTTGACTTTCACACTGTTCTTTTGCTTGGTTCCCATACCATCAGGGCATTCAGTTGCTACACTATCAGCATGCTTGACTTTCACACTGTTCTTTTGCTTGATTCCCATACCATCAGTGCATTCAGTTGCTACCCACTATCAGCATGCTTGACATTGCACACTGTTCTTTTGCTTGGTTCCCGTACCATCAGTGCGTTCAGTTGCTACATTATCAGCATGCTTGACTTTTCACACTGTTCTTTTGCTTGGTTCCTATACCATCCATGTGTTCAATTGTTGCACTATCTGTTAAACGGGATATCATATTGTGCCTCCTTCACTGTATATATTGTCCTTAGCCCAGTCGCTCTGCGAAGAAATCTGTGTTGCAAAGTTCTGACCTTAGATCGACTTAGACACCATTTTAGGTCCATCCGCCATTTTGATTTCCATCTCAAAGTCACTATGTATTCTAAATTGGTGGACAGTGTTCTCGTGCTCATAACCTAGTCGTCCTGACCTTTACATAGGTTAATGTCTAAATTGCCCGTAGGCTAAATGTTTGGGTCATGTAATGAGACTTTATCCCACATTTGACCTGTAGATCGAGGATTACTTGCGCCAACAAGTCCGATCCGCGGACATACATCAAATACAATGTTGTTTAAATACTAAATGTGAACACTTGTTGAACTACATTGTGTAAGACGTGTACTAAGGCTTAATGTTAAATCCGAAGATACACTGTTGCCATTGTGCCTTGTTGTACAAACTGGAAATAATCCACATGCATATAGTTGGACTAACTAGAGGTGAACTCGGCACAAACCCTAGACTGAGAATTATTCATCTGCAGAGGGGCTGGACATTACGATTGGAAACTGTATAAAAGATGTGAATATTTAGACGTCCAATACCTCTCACTTCTCACACCGAAAGGGCTGGTATTCGCTGTGATGTACTGAGGGCCAGATAACTATCTGATACTTTGTTTCTTCGTAAAACTGTACAGGAATAGAATAAAGATCTGTGAATCTTTATAAGCCCGTGTTTGGTGTATTTCCTTTAGGGGTACTCAGCCTCGATATATTCTTTTGCTTTTACAGATGGCACCCGAATAGGGAACCTCAAGATTGATGCCAGCTCGGTGAAGGTTGACACGGCTATCGGGCCGGGATCGGACAGTGTAAAAGGGGCCCCTTTCTTGGATGAGATATGACAACTCAGCAGCGCTGTACGACCCGATCCCTGGACGGTGAGCATGCAGCCCGAGTCGGCATCTTGACGAGGGTCCACATATCGAGGCGGGCAGATTTGCCGAAATCACCAACCAGGTGGGACCTTGGTTAGAATTTTGTAATCCGATTGGACCTCCTTAGGATTTGATCAGGTGAGTCGTGACCCGATTCTTAAGTATCCTGATCATTTGTTTTGGCGTATTGCACTCGCGAGTACAATTATTGACCAGGTAACACCAGTATTCTGATATGTCTGGGAAATTGTCTGCCTGCTTCAGGGCGTTATTCCGCAGTGACAGACAATCTTTGGAATTTGGCCGACCGGCGCCAATGGAGGGGTCGCCCGCGTGTACTATGTACTGTAAGCACGGCATTGGTAGTATAGTATTTAATGATATTTGGCACAGACAAACTAGACATGCTTCGAACTTCAGTGGCAAATCAATGGTAGTTTTGAAATTCCTCGTATTGAATACTTAGAATCCAAATTGCTGAAGAAAAAGACTAGACCTGCAGCATTTGATGTATTACAGAATTGGAAGAAAGAAGCTATGCAGCAGCTTAAGAGTAGAGAAAAGCATGCGCTCCGCCATCTGACAAATGCCGAAAAAGCATTGTTCTATGACCAGAATAAATAGTCTGAGTCAGTTAGGGATATGGATAGGGCTTTTTCACTCGGTATCCAGAAAATCTATCCTTCTTAAGACATTCATGTATCTGATGAACTTATTGACAAACTTCTGAATGAACGAAGACCTGGTGCCACTGCGCCACCTCCGTATGTTCCTCTTCCTGTTGATATTCCTCCTCCCGTTGCTCCTCCTGCTCCTCGTATTTCTCCTCTTAATGTTCCTCTTCCTCCGGCTGTTGTTCCTCCTCTTGTCATCGCTCCTCCACCTTTTCCTGCAGTTACAGGTCCAGTCGGCTTTCCTGCCATGCCAGTGATAGTACCTTTGTTTCCGATTGTTCAAAATTTGCCTACACTCCCTCTTCCAAGTGGTTCTACACTGCTTGTAGTAGATCGGGGAGCGGGATTGGGGGTTGTAACTCGTAATACTGTGTCTTCAGAGAAAAAGCGTGAGTTGACTGCGTGGGCTAAGCATTGCATGGAGAAGGGTGAACAAGCCAATGTTCTTGCCACACTTTGTAATTTAGACAATTTTCTTGAGAAAAACGTATTTATAGAGGGATTAGGAATTCATTTATGTGTAATGTGGAACAGGCTAAATGATATAGATCTCCCACAAGGATTGAGGGATCTGAATACTTTAGCACTCTCTAGAGATACTGCAGAGAAAGTACAAGAGCATGTCGAGAGGGTTTTTGGGTATAGAAGGGAGTTGGAAAGGTTAAAGCATGAAGATGTAGATGTGTAGATGGTGATAGTTTGGACGCTATGTTAGTACAGAAACGGTTCTTTCCTTGTCGTAAATCGATAAATGAGGAAACACGAATTTGTATGAAAGATGCGATTAGGTGGATCTCAGACACGTCGATAACTCCCGTTGAAGTATGTGACACGTATAGTCAGTATACGCCAGAAATGCAGAGGAAAGTGATACAGGTAATGGTAGAGTTCCTGCAGGATGAATGCGTAAAAAGAAAGATTTATTGTCCCGCAGAGTTATTGAGTATTTATAAGAGGGTTTATTCGTTTCACACTCCTTCATCTGCTTTAGCGCTCGATTTAGCTCTGTTGCTTAGTAGGCATTCGGAGTTACCTACTTCTCAGTTGCCTATGAGAGAGGCTCCTCCGACATTTGTCCCAAAACTAGAGATTCCCGCTAATGTTGTAGCAGTTACACCGGCCCAGGATATCGCAGTTCACGTCGAGACAGGAAGTGAACACCATAAAACAATCTATTCCTGATATTAGGAAGAATCTAACAGGGTTCTATAAAGAAATAGAGTCTGTCTTGTAATCATCAGTATTCACCTTAAGTGAAATTGATTTGTTATTTTCTGTACTCCTGCCTATTGACTTATGGAAGCAGATTAGGTCTGTAGATGATGTACCAGGGTTAGGAGACTCATGGGATACTATGGCTAGACTCGATAGAGAAAGACCAGCTGGTGAGAGACCGCCACAGGTAATACTAACTTTGCCTGATAGAATAGTTGTAAAATTGAAAACTATAATTCCTGAAAGAAGGATTATTTGGGACAAGCTTATGGCCTGTGTCCAAGGGAAATCTGAGGGTGCTACCGAGTTCTTTAACCGGTTCGAAGACGTATTTTCAGATTACAGTGGGCAAGACTTGAGCACAGAGTCTGGGAAACAACTATCTGTGGACAAATTTGTGCGTGGATTGCTGCCTGACATCCAGTGACGAATCATGTCCACTGAGAGCGCTTGGCAAGCAAAGTCTCAGTCAGAAGTACTGCACATGGCTCAGTACTATGAGAATCGTGTCAATAACGAAAAGGAAAGAGTTGAAAAGAGAAAAGGTGACTTAAAGACAAATGTACTATTGCAACAAATTGTTAGAGGCCCTAGAGGGGGTAATTTGCAATTTAGGGGTCAGTATGTTCCACAGGGAAATGCGCAATTGGGTCCTGTAAACATAAACCAGTGTGCTTATTGTAGACAAGAGGTTCATTGGTGTGCACAATGCCGATCCTCCAGCAGAGGTCGAATAACATATTTGGGAATATGGGTAGGCAATCCAGGGGCCGCCCAGTGGTAGGGGGTCCTGGTAGAGGTCAGTTTTCACAGGATTCACAGCAACCTTTTTCACAGGACAATCAGGCACCTAGTGTGGACAATAGAAACATTTTTTTATCATCCTTCTGCTGCTTACCTCTCTGAAGAACTTCCTTTCGACGACATCCTGTTTCACTAGGATTGCCCGAAGCAGGGTTTGGAACCAGCGCCTGTTTCCGTTAATCGGAAAGGTCCCTATGTTGAAATGTTAGTGGGAAATAGGAAACATCTATTTTTGATAGATACAGGGGCACAGAAGTGTTCCATTGACCATTCACGGGTTCCAAACATCCCACTGTCAGGGCAAACCAATGTTTCTGTAGGGTTTTCTGGCACACCGGTCATCTGTCCGGTTTCTTCCCGGTACATATTTCTTTGGGCCCATTTACGGATCACTGTCCATTCCTTTTGACCACGAATTGTGGAGAGAATTTGTTGGGGTTGAATCTGTTGAAAGAATTAAATGCGGTAATTAATTGTTCTTCTGATGGAGTGCGTTTTACGATTTCACCACAGCAACTTTCTGTCCCTCAATCCTTGACTAGACCTTTGCCGCCGGAATTTAGTGATGTTCCGCAGTGTTTGTGGGCAATTGACGACAACGATGTCGGTGTTTTGCAAATTGAGCTTGTTAGGATTATTCTGAAACATGGAGTGAAGTTGCCACGTATTCCCCAGTATAAGATTTCGGTCGATGGTGAGCAAGCTTTGAAATGCATCGTCTCCGATTTTGTGCATCAAGGGGTGATTGAGGAAATTGCAGGTAGTTTGTGTAATAGTCCAATTTAGCCCATGTACAAAAAAGGTGATAATGCAATTCCCTTCTGTTTCATTATTGATCTTCGTGCCATTAATAAGTGTAAAGATACCGGTGCGGGGTGTCTATACTTCTGCCCTCTATAGGGTAGAGGAGAGGCACAGAGGACCCCAGACAAGATTCTCTATTGTGGTAGCAATGGACGAGCAATCAAGGCTTAGCTTCTCAGGAGGTGATGCAGGCTGGTTCTTAAGTACAGTGTAGTCCCTGAAACCCCACAAGGGAATGTCCACACGCTGTATTACTGAAAACACAGTCTTTATATAATTAATATTCAAAGGTATGTACACAATTACAATAACGCACTTTGTACTCAGAAATCAACAATGGTAAATATATACAATTCTAAAGTGGTACCACCAATATTATCAGATCTCATTAAAGTGCATCAACTATACTGTTAGAATGTCACACAGATCAATAACAAGGAAATCAGCAATAGAGATAGGAGGGAAAGCAAGATGGTTGAAACAATAGGCAGAATACTGGCCTCTACCGCTAAGCACAGTTATGTGTGGAGAACCCCCCACCTGGGCAACCTGTAAATAAAGATATATAGCACAAGCCCATTCCATATATTGCTCAATAGTCTTGTTCTCTCCTATAATGTTTTTACCCCCCCAATGTACCTGGTGGAGTAGAGTTCTTTGAATAAGTGTCGACGGATCCTTCTTGAGTGACTCCCTTTAAAGCAGGAGCCATAGATCGTTGAGAGGCGTCGAAGAAGGTGAACTTGACGACAATGACATCAATGAGAAGTTCGAGGGTGCCGAGACCACGACGTTGATCCAGGCGGTACTCGTCGGCGACGTCCTGCGAGGATGAAGTGTGCGGGGCACCTCGGCGATTGATTGTTCAGGACTGCAAAGAGTTTCTGAAGAACTGTGGCCCAGCAAGGGCGTCGAGTCGTCAAAGTCTTTGTGGTCTCTGGGTGGCAGGAAACCCACCGGCGGATTCTCCTCAGCGCGTCGGCAGCCTTGACCTTCTCCGGTGGGACAAAGCGGTCAACGGTGCGGACAAGGGAGTCCTTCGATTCAAATGTTCTTAGGCAAAGGAGCGGGCGGCTCCGGTCGTCAGCGGCACGGCGTCAAGCAGTCCCCTCTTCTGGGGCAACACGACTTCGACGGGCCTCCAGCGGTTACACAAACCTGCGAACCCTGGTTGACGGCAATGTACTTCGACAGCAGCAAAGCGCTGGTGCTTCACTTCATTCTCCTCAGCGGTCCCGTCTCGGGTCGGCAGCCTTTCGAGGGTCTGACTTCCAGGCAGCATCGGCGAAGGTTAGCAGTGCTCGATGGTCTCTCGGAGCACAGGAAGAGGGTGCCTTACCAGGTCCTCTCTCGGATAAGTCTTCGACGAATTCGGCAGCTTTCAGATCAGGTCGAAGCAAATGCAACAGCAAGTCTTCTTCTTCCAGCTGGGCGTCGAGGATCAGCAGTTCCAGTTACTCTTCAAGTGTAGACACAGCTTCTGAACAATTTCCAGCGGTGAGAGGTCCCCAGATATACTATTCTGTCTCTCATCCACACTGCTGGCTCACACTCAGCAGCCAATCATACAGAAGGGCATTCATGCAGTCAGTCAGCCAATCAGGCATACAGTGCATTCAGGCCATCCTCCTCCCTCTCATACACTCACAACAACGAATGTGGATTGGAACAAGTACCCAGCCATTCAACACTACACACTGCATTCAGGCCAGTTTCAGGCAGGGCTGTCTCAGTCTTTGTCTCTCATACCAGAAAACAGACAGCCACAACAAGAAGTGCATATTGGTCACACACTCCATTCTCCCAGGTCCCACCCACAGGGCATACCCACAACATAGAGTCACTGGGAAGGCTCCAGCCAGTCTGGACAGGACTTCACAACAACACCATATATGGAATTCCACCCAACAGCCAGTCACGGGGATGGGACAGAGTCAGGGTTTCCCAGGACCTTGGGAAAACAAGGTAACAGGCAATAGAAAGCAAGGGGCCACAGGAACCATCTTGTTTTCCATCAGGAATCAACTGATTCCAATGGCAGGGCCTGGGTATCCCAAAATGGAGGATACTCCGTGCACCTGTCAAATTCAGCATGGAGCTGCCACCAGCCCATACCCTGCTCTGTAGGCCACCCACAGGTGCCCAAAAACATACCCTTACAGCACCCAACCTATGGGTGCCGTAAGGGTATACCATGGGTCTGTTCACCAAACCAAAAGAGAGAGAGCTTCACCGCCAGCAGTCCCATATGAACTCCTGCGCGGAAAACACGACAGAACACACGATAAAAAGGCATTAAAGGACAAGGATACGGAGGCCCTGTCCCTCCGATGCATTTCCAGCATCCCAATAAGATCATTGCTCCACAATTTCCCATTGTGCCTCATGTGACAACCATATTGACCATGATTCTGGCATCAGCTACTCAGTTTAGTGTTGTGGATCTAAAGAACTCTTTCTTTAGTATCCCTATACATAAGGACAGTAAATACCTGTTCGTGTTCACCTTAGGGGGATGCTCGTTTACCTTTACCCGTGCACCGCAAGGTTACACGGAAAGTCCTAGCATCTACAGTAGGGCTTTGAAAGAGCAGCTCGATACCCTTGAGTTGCCCTCTACCTATACACTGCTTCAATATGTCAACAACTTGCTTTTAGCTGCTGAATCAGAGAGCGCTTGTAAGGAGGGCACTGTGTTGTTGCTTATTCACCTAGCACAACATGGACACAAAGCTTTGCTTAAAAGATTTCAATATTGTCGACAGGAGGTCACCTATTTAGGCTATCTCCTGTCAAAGGAGGGAAGAAGGTTGACACCTGAATGCATAAAAATATTTTCTAGCATGTCTGTCCCAAATACACAGAAAGAAGTTAGAGCCTTGATAGGAATGGCTTCTTACTGTAGGCAGTGGATCCCGAATGTCTCCTTAGTGATTAAACCAATGTTGGCTTTGACGAAGAAGGGCATTTCTTCGCCATTGCCGTGGAACTTGGAACACCAGCAAGCATTTGATCTGCTCAAGACTGCATTGTGCTCAGCACCAGTTTTGGGCACACCAAACTATGAAAAGGCCTTCGTGTTGTATGTGCATGAATGTGATGGATGTGCTTTGGCTGTATTAACGCAGGAACACGGATGGAAGAATAGGCCGTGCGGCTATTTATCTTCCACCCTTGATCCCGTTTGCCAAGATGTTTGAGAGCTGTCGCTGCTGCTGCTTTGTCCGTAACACAGAGCGAGGGAATGGTCCTTGCCCATGCTCTAACCCTGATGGTACCTCACTCCGTAGATGTTCTATTAAATACAACACAAACGCAACAACTCACCTCCGCATGATTAACGAGATATGAATTGATCTTGTTTGCACCGCATATCCAAATCAAGAGGTGTTGTGTTCTTAATCCGGCTGAACTTCTACCTTTCCCGCAAGGTACTGCTTGCAGTGACGAAGAGTCACATGACTGCCATTGCACCACAGAGAAAGAGACCAAAGGCAGAATCGATCTAAAAGACATTCCTTTGAATGAGCCACAAGGGGAGCTGTTTTGTGATGGCTCCTGTTTCAAATTCCCTGATGGTACATCCACAGTTGCTTATGCAATCACCACATTGAGCACGGTCGTGGACACCAAAAGAATCACGCATAACTCCGCGCAGGCCGCGGAGATTATAGCATTGACCCGAGCTTGTGAACTTTCCGAAGGGCTTACCGTAGACATATATACTGACAGTCAGTATGCCTTTGGGGTGGTTCACAACTTTGGCAGACTTTGGGCAGAAAGAGGTTTCTTGACCTCACATGGCACTAAAATCCAGCATGGCTCCTTGATAGTACAGTTACTCTCAGCGCTTGCACCCCCTACTCAGCTAGCTATTATGAAATGCGCAGCGCATCAGAAGATCGTAGACAATGTAGGAAAAAGGAACAACTTTTGCTGACCAGAAATGTATACTTCAAGGGAAGCCATAAATGCCTGTACTTTGGATGAGGGTATTGACTCTGTAAAGAACATTCAAGCTGATGCCACATTAGAGGAATCTAAGAAATGGGCTGAGGCTTTGGGAAAATTGGACGATGACGGGTGTTGGGTGGACAAAGTTGAAGGGAAGTGGTTACTGCCCGACGCATATTTTATGATGATGGTTGTTATGGCTCATGGTCCTACCCATATTTGTGCTCCTAAGGTCATCAAAATGTTGCAAAATGTGTGGGTAAATGACAAAATCCCTAAAGTAGCTGAACGCTTTGTTCGGGGGTGTATGATTTGTTTGCAGCACAATATGGGAAAGGGCACATCAACTGCTAGAGGTAGTTTTGATCCACCTTCTGTCCCCTTTGAAGTGATTCATTTTGACTTTATTGAAATGGAGTCAAATGGAGTATTTATAACTTTAAATACTTATTAGTTATCATCTGTGCCTTTAGAAAATGGGTTGAAGCTTTTCCTGTCAAAGATGCCACAGCCATGACCACGGCAAAGACCATGCTGAAGGAATATTTTCCAAGATTTGGTTTGCCAAGAGTCATCTGGCCGGACAATGGTCCACATTTTATCGCTGCTGTAATTCTGCAGATATGCGCGGGATTACAGATAGATAAACGGTTCCATTCGGCCAGACATACACAGCGTGCTGGACTAGTAGAAAGAAACAACGGCATCATCAAGAACAAGCTTGCTAAGACATGTGCCGGAACCAAACTAAAATGGCTGGACGCCTTACCGATCGTATTATTGTCCATGAGGACGACCCCACAAACTAAGACTGGGCTCTCTCCCTTTGAGGTGGTCATGGGAAGGCTAGCTTACATTTGGAATGTCCCAAAGCCCCGTTCTTTACGGAAGGTTGAAAATGTACTTCTTTCTGATTACTGTGGCCAGTTAACTAAAAATCTGTTTTTGATTTATCACCAGGTGCAAGAGGCTTTACGTGTAAGGTACGAGGGCCCCGGCCACAGCATACGGCCGGGAGACTGGGTCCTCACAAAGTCATTTGAGCAGTCTTCTTGCCTCGCACCTCGTTGGCGGGACCCCCATCTGGTCCTCCTGGTCACACAGACGGCGGTGCAGGTTGTAGGCAAGAAGCACTTGATCCACACGTCACACATCAAGAGAATGACATACCCTGTGCCACACACTGCAGAAGATACAGAACCCCTCACCAGTACTGCGATCACGAAGCAGTAAACAGCATCAAGAGTGCGTCGGAGACTCTCCCTGAGCCCGTGGGGCCTGGGGAAACAGCCATTTCACCTCCACACTCTCCAATAGTTTCGCCTTTAAAATCTGTCCTGGATCTTGCATCAGATCTCGCTTTGGATTTGTTGCTTCCATCGGTAAGTGACGACACGTTGTTCACAGATCACTCAGTACCAGGAGTCACAATCTGCGTCCAAGGATTAGACCTACTGCATGGTTCGGCTGTGCCATCGAAGAAAATCATCAAAGGGCTTGCCTTTTTGGCCCGATCATTTGTATAGAAGTTGGCTAGGGTTTGTGAAAGGACTAAGAAGACGCTCGGCCCGGAGGTCGCCAGCAAAAAATAAATTGGTGCAAATCATTTGAAGCACAATGCCTGCAACCGCTCCCGCATGTACGGGACAGATAAGAGACTGTGTGACCAGCTACGAAAACAAACACTCAAATGTGTGGGACCCGAAGATGTATTGTTGTTTAGTGATAATGTTAACTGGTTTTACAATAGTCATTGCCTTAGGATTCTGGTACCTGGAAGAAGTGCATTCGCTTGAAAATGTGTTATCCACTGAAAATGTACCCACTGTTTCTACTCCATTTGTGCATCTGCATACTTTATCTCCTAGAGACTCTCAGCACAGACAGAGTTAGAGTTACCCCAACACCACTCTATTACTCATTATGAATGCTACACTTGCCATATTAAATAGGTCCAATTTTTGGGTTTGTTCACATTTACCGCAATACGGGGATAACGGGCTGGGTTGGTATATTCATCCTTTACCTTTAACAACTGCTTGTTATGCTTCCCTTAGAGCACTATTCTTTGGCCGATGGAACGATAGCATCTCAGGGAAATTCGATGGGACTAACTTAAATGATTTTGAAAAACGTGTTCTAACGCCCTTGGGATTCTCACTCTTTGCGAATAGGAGCAAGCCAAATGTTGCTTCTAGTAGGCCTTCTGACAGACTGTCCCGTCCTTTTCAATCCTTGATCTCTTTCAATTTGGCTCCTATAGGCAATAGGGATGCCACTCCACCTTCTTATACTGTCAACCACAGCCCTGATTCAGTTTCTTTCTGCATACAGCGGAATGGTACTCAGTCAATGTGTGCTTTTAAGGCTTGCGCCAACGTTGTGAATTTGACTAGTGAGGACAGACCTTTGTATGTAAGCGAACCTGTCTACTTTGTTTGCGGTGAAGTAGCATTTCCATGGTTACCCAGGGATTGGCAGGGAACTTGTTATTTAGGGATTCTGTTACCCGGGGTATTCATCGCTAGCATTGTAGAGATTTCAAAGGCTCATCCATGACGGGACGAGAATGGCGATACTTCAGCACAAGTTCTGGGTGATGTAGCTAAATCCTTTGTGCCATTTTGGGGGCAAATACGGAACTCAGAAGATATCAGGAGACTAGCGAGAGTACTGGAGAGGACCATCAACCAGACCACTGACATACTCCATAATATGATGAAAGAACAGAAAGCAATAAGTTTAGTGACACTTCAGAACCAGATGGCATTAGTTGTCATCCTGGCTGAACGTGGTGGGGTATGTAAATTAGTGGGGTCCGCTTGTTACGTTTTAGTGCCAGATTCCTCCCCAACTATCTTTAGGGCGATTCAAAATCTGCATGTTCTCAGTTCAGAAATGCACGTTCCCGAGGGAAACTGGGATCTTAGTGCTTGGTTCTGGGACCTCCTACGATCTTGGGGATGGAAGCTACTTTCGGTCTTGCTGATTATTTTAGGTATACTGTTGTTTCTTTGCTGCTGTATACAATGTCTTCCTGGTATGTGTTCGATGTTAGGAGGATGTTGTGCACAAGCGATGGGTATATTAGGGCACAAGGTATACGCCCCAGTGAAAGACTCTAATGAATTTGTGCTGAAGGAAATCTCAGTATCTGACCTCATGGCAATTGATATCTCCGATAGTGATTCAGGATGTATGGACATTATGATATGATATGATATGGTATTTGTAACGCGCCTATACACAAGTGTTTCAAGGCGCGACGAGGCAGGGAGGGAGGGAAACAAGGGGAAGACAGACAAACGATCCTACTAGGCCAGGTGTCATTCAGATCGCGCAAGTGCAGAGGTAAGGGGAAAAGGAGAAAGTGCAGGGGGAGGAGGAGGGGGGGAAGTGCAGTACAAGGTAAGTAGCGTAATAAAATAATAAATAATAAATAAAAGGGCCAGCTGGTGGCAAGTGCGAGGTAAGTGCAGAGCAAGTGCTGGGAAGGGGGCTGTAGGGATACAGTGACAGTCCCACAGTGCAGGGGGAGCCAGGGAGGCAGTGCAAGTGGAGAGTGGCTGGGCCCTGGACCGAGGTCACTGAGAGTGGCCCAGATGCAGGTTTAGTGCAGACTTCAGTGGGGAGTTAAGCAGGTTTAGCAGGGGAGAGGGAGAGAGAAGGCAGAAGCGAAGAGGAAGGTTTTGAGGTGCTTCCGGAACCGGAGATGGTTCTCCTCGAGTTTCAGGGAGGCAGGAAGGCTGTTCCAGAGGGAGGACCCTGCTGCGGAGAGAGATCTACCCCCAGCTTGTTGCTTAGAGAAGCGGCTGACCATGAGGGAGTTGGAGACGGATGAGCGAAGGGCTCGTGAAGGAAGATATTTAGGAAGAGAGAGTTGAAGGTATTTAGGCCCCAAGCCCCAGAAGGCCTTGTGGACAATGCAGAGGGTTTTGAACTTAATCCTCGCAGCCACTGGAAGCCAGTGAAGAGATTTCAGTCCTGGAGAGATACGGTCCCTGGGCTTGAGGCCAAGGACAAGTCTCGCAGTTCTGTTCTGGATAAGTTGCAGAGGGCGGAGAGTGGAGGCAGGCAGATTAAGATAGAGGCTGTTACAGTAGTCCAGCCTTGAGAGAACCAGGGCTCGGGAGACAGTGAGCTTCTGGGGGAAGGAGAGGAAGGGAAGAATACCTCTGAGGAGGTGCAACTGGTAGTGTGACTTCTTAGAGACGTCGGATATATGAGGAGAGAAGGAGAGTGTGGAGTCGAAGATGACCCCGAGGTTTTTAGCCTTGCAGGTAGGGGCAGGAAGGGGGCCAAGGGAGGCCGGCCAGAGAGCTGCAGGGAAGGAGGGAGTGGGTGTGCCGATGAGTAGAATCTCAGTCTTACTGGCGTTAAGGCAGAGGTCATTGGCGGCACACCATTCCTGGATAGCAGACAGACAGTCGGAGATGAGGGAAGGAGAGGAGGAGGCCGAGGGTAGCCTGAAAATGAGCTGGGTATCGTCCGCATAGCACTGGAAGTGGGGGCAGAGAGCGGCGATGCGGTGGGCAAGGAGTGCCAGATACTGGTTGAAAAGCCAGGGAGAGAGGTTGGATCCCTGGGGGACACCACAGGTGGAGAAAAAGATGTCAGAGAGGAAGGAGCCCATTTGGACCTGGGAGGGTCGACCGGAAAGGAAAGAGGTCAGCCATGCCAGAGCCTGACCAGTGATACCCAGGTTATCACGGAGACGGTTGAGCAGGATGGCATGGTTGACAGTGTCAAAGGCAGAGGAGAGATCGAGCAGAATGAGAACACATGGAATGTTGGAATCGAGGTTCAGGAGCAGGTCCTCACGGATGTTCAGGAGAGCAGTTTCCGTGCTTCTGGCCGCTCTGAAGCCGGATTGATGGTCATGAAGATTACCAACATATTCAGCATGGAGGTTAAGCTGGGAGATGGCCAGTTTCTCCAGGAGCTTGCCCAGGAAGGGAGTAATGGAGATTGGGCGATAGTTGGCCGGGCAGGAGGGGTCGGAAGAGGGTTTCTTGAGGAGGGGGTGCACAAGGGAGTGCTTGAGGGGGGATGGGAAGACTCCAGAGGCGAATGAGTGGTTGCAAAAGTCAGCCAGGGCAGGAGCCAGGGAGTCGATGTGGTCCTTGATGGTTTTGGAGGAACAGGGGTGAACCTGTTTAGACGAGGCTTTCATGGATCGGACTTGTCTGGAAACCTCATCAGCAGAAAAAGGTGGAAAAGCAGAGAAGGAGGGCGGAGGGGCGGCTGCAAGAGAGCAAGAGGAAGAGCCGGGAAGAGAGGGAGGGAGGAGAGAGGAGGAGAGCGAGGACAGGATGTCCTGAGTTTTTGAGATGAAGTGCGAGGCCAGTGCAGTGCAGAGGGCCTGGGAGGGGACAGGAGAGGTAGAGACTGCAGCAGGGTTGGCCAGCTCCTTGCAGATTTTAAAGAGTTCGGCCGAGTTGTTAGATGCCTCAGAGATGCGGGCTTGGATAAGTGCTCTCTTCTTGGTGAGAACGGAGAGCCGGTATTGCCTTTGGAGCAGGCGGCAGGCCAGTTTGTCAGAGGATGAACATGAAGCACGCCATTTCCTCTCTGCCACCCTGCACTTGCGTTTTAGGGTGACGAGATCCGAGTCATACCAGGAGTTACATTTGGCTTTGGGCTTCAGGCGGATTCTCATGACGGGAGCAAGGATATCGAGAGTATCAGATATAGAGGAATAGAGCATGGAGAGGGCTGTGTCAGGGTGGGAGTCAGCCGAGGGGGGAGAAGGGGGCGAGAAGGTAGCAGCGAAAGCCTCAACTGACACGCGCTTCATGGGTCGGATGACCGAGAAGGTGGGTGGCAGTGAAGAGGGTGGCTTTGCCTGTGGGGTAGGGAGGGAGAGGTGGGAGGATAGGAGAAAGTGATCGCTCCAGGAGAGAGGAGTGGAGAGAGGGAGGGAGAGGGGAAGGTCAGAAGAGATCAGAGCATCAAGAGTGTGCCCTGCAGAGTGAGTAGGCCCAGACGGGAGAATAGAGAGTGAGAGAGAGTTGCAGAGTTCGCGGAAGAGACCAGTGGGGGGACAGGAGGCATCGAGGTGGATGTTGAAGTCACCGAGAAAGAGGAGTTGGGTGGTTGAGGACAGGAGTGAGGAGGAGAGGTCAGCCCACTCAGAGAGGAAGGAGGAAATTTGACCAGGTGGCCGATAGATAGTAGCCACGGTAAGGGAATGGCTAGGAGAGAGAGAAAGTCGGCAGACAAGACATTCAAAAGAGGAGTAGGTCTGCGTAGAAGTGACAGTGGCAGGAATCCACTCAGGGAAGATAAGGGCAACACCACCCCCTGAACGGTTGGGCCTGGGCACGGAGAGGATCTTGTAGCCGTCAGGTAGGAGTGTGTCGAAGCTGGTGGCAGAGCTGGCAGTGAACCAAGTCTCAGTGAGACCGAGGACGTCGAGGTCCAGTTCCTCAAGAAGGCGACAGATATCAGAGGAGTGCTTGATGGCAGAGCGAGAGTTTAGAGTGGCAATGTGGAGAAGGTTGCCACCCTTGAAAAACTTCCGGGGAGGGGTACAGATCAGAGGTACGCCCTGCAGAGGTGTTAGAGAAGGAGTTGAAGAGGGAGCAAGAGAAGGGGCAGGGAGGGAGGGGAGAGGCAAGGTAGCCGAGGACAGAGGAGGGGGGACAGCGGGAGCGGAGAGGAAGTTGATGAGGCATGGGAAGCGTCTATCAAAGAGGTGAAGGTTGGCCTGAGGGCCTTGGACCAAGACGGTCCCGTTAGCATAGACATTAATGATGGCTTTAGAGGAGTGGAAAGGGGCCAAGAGGACATCCCAACGGGTGCCACCATTAATGGGAGAGGTGGAGAAAGGAGAGAGCACAGCGACCATGTGAAGGGTCCATAGGTCAGGTGAAGGCACGAAGAAGAGAATGTCAGTGAGAGTTTCCTTGGAGCAGGCGCTCGTGTAGGTGTCAGCGATAGGGAGGCCTGGGTTGGAGACCAGGATGTCCTTTTTAAACTTTTTCCTACCGGATTTAGTGAGGAGAGCAGGATAGTCAATGGAGAAGCAGTTAGAGTAGATAGGCGAGATAGAGAGCACCATGGAGTAGGAGGGGAGGCGGACGACACGAGTATGCAGACAGGAAGTGAGTGGAGGGCACTAGTTTACCACAATGCAGATCAAACAGTAATGCGTAGTAGGTCAGGGCCACCTAAGTTTGAGAATCCTGCGAGGGGAGAAAAGCACCCTAGTTTAACACAATGCAGAGCAAACAGTAATGCGTAATAGGTCAGGGCCACCTAAGTTTGAGAATCCTGCGAGGGGAGAAAAAGCACCCTAGTTTAACACAATGCAGAGCAAACCGTAATGCGTAATAGGTCAGGGCCACCTAAGTTTGAGAATCCTGCGAGGGGAGAAAAGCACCCTAGTTTAACACAATGCAGAGCAAACCGTAATGCGTAATAGGTCAGGGCCACCTAAGTTTGAGAATCCTGCGAGGGGAGAAAAGCACCCTAGTTTAACACAATGCAGAGCAAACAGTAATGCGTAATAGGTCAGGGCCACCTAAGTTTGAGAATCCTGCGAGGGGAGAAAAGCACCCTAGTTTAACACAATGCAGAGCAAACCGTAATGCGTAATAGGTCAGGGCCACCTAAGTTTGAGAATCCTGCGAGGGGAGAAAAGCACCCTAGTTTAACACAATGCAGAGCAAACAGTAATGCGTAATAGGTCAGGGCCACCTAAGTTTGAGAATCCTGCGAGGGGAGAAAAAGCACCCTAGTTTAACACAATGCAGAGCAAACCGTAAAGCGTAATAGGTCAGGGCCACCTAAGTTTGAGAAACATTGAGACGTGAAGTTACTCGTAAAGTGACTAGAAGTAGTTTAGCGCTTGGCTTAAGCCAAAAGGAGGGTTTGTTAAACGGGATATCATATTGTGCCTCCTTTACTGTATATATTGGCCTAAGCCCAGTCGCTCTGCGAAGAAATCCGTGTTGCGAAGTTCTGACCTTAGATCGACTTAGCCGCCATTTTAGGTCCATCCGCCATTTTGATTTCCATCTCAAAGTCAATCTGTATTCTAAAACGGTGGACAGTGTTCTCCTGCTCATAACCTAGTCGTCCTGACCTTCACATAGGTTAATGTCTAAACTGCTCATAGGCTAAATGTTTGGGTCATGTAATGAGACCTTGTCCTACATTTGACCTGTAGATCGAGGATTACTCGCGCCAACAAGTCCGATCCGTGGACATACATCAAATACAATGTTGTTTAAATACTAAATGTTAACACTTGTTGAACTACATTGTATACGACATGTACTAAGGCATCATGTTAAATCCGAAGATACACTGTTGCCATTGTGACTTCTTGTCGTACAAACTGGAAATAATCCACATGCATGTAGTTGGACTAACAAGAGGTGAACTCGGCATGAACCCTAGACTGAGAATTATTAACCTGCAGAGGGGCTGGACATTACGATTGGAAACTGTATAAAAGATGTGAATATTTAGACGTCCAGTACCTCTCACTTCTCACACCGAAAGGGCTGGTATTCACTGTGATGTACTGAGGGCCAGATAGCTATCTGATACTTTGTTTCTTTGTAAAATTGTACAGTTATAGAATAAAGATCTGTGAATCTTTATAAGCCCGTGTTTGGTGTATTTCCTTTTGGGGTACTCAGCCTCGATATTTCCTTTTGCTTTTACATATAAGCATGCTTGACCTTTTACTCTGTTATTTTGCTTGGTTCCCATACCATCAGTGCATTCAGTTGCTACACTTTCAGCATGCTTGACTTTTCAAACTGTTCTTTTGCAGTGCATTCAGTTGCTACCCACTATCAACATGCTTGACTTTGCACACTGTTCTTTTGCTTGGTTCCCGTACCATCAGTGCGTTCAGTTGCTAGACTATCAGCAGGCTTGACTTTTCACACTGTTCTTTTGCTTGGTTCCCATACCATCACGGCGTTCAATTGCTACACTATCAGTATGCTCGACTTTTCACACTGTTCTTTTACATGGTTCCCATACCATCAGTGTATTCAGTTGCTACACTATCATCATGCTTGCCTTTTCACACTGTTCTTTTGCTTGGTTTCCATACCATCACTGCGTTCAGTTGCTACACTATCAGCATGCTCGACTTTTCACACTGGTCTTTTGTTTGTGTTCCCATACCATTAGTGCGTTCAGTTGCTACACTATCAGCATGCTTGACTTTTCATACTGTTCTTTTGCTTGGTTCCCATACCATCTGTGTGCTTGCCATCCTTTTCATGGGATTTTTTGCACGGTTCAAAGTGACTTTGCACTGCCGACACAAAGCCTGATTCATGGAACTGTGCAAAGTGTATTTTTGCAGTGAAAAGTCCGTGGAAAGACACTTCCCAGCAGGTCTCTTTGAACTGTGACGAAATTCAATGAATCTGGCCCTCTGTTTGCCCGGTTTCAATACCATGAATGTGCTTGGTTTCCATAGTTACAATCATCCACATCATCCGGGTGCTTTATGTCTACAATATCAGTGAGCTTGGTGTCTGCACTATCATGGTGCTTTGTGTCACGCTGTCAGTCTGCTTGGTTTCTATCGGTCTCCTTGGATTTTATACTTTAATGGGCCAGGTTTTAGTACTGCCAATGAACGTATTTTTTTTATTTTCTTTATTTGTATAGCGCCCTTCAGCCCTTCAGCCCGTGGGCATCGTGGCGCTGTTACAGAGGTAGCTAAACTCCTTATTTACAGTGGCACATGCATGAAATGTGCTTGACTTCCACAATATCAGTTTGTCTGCCTCTAGTTAGCAGTGGAGGGCCAAAAACTGAAGATGCTGTCAAGCCTTTCTTCAAAACAGTTTGATCAGAGCTTAGACTGAACTTAGAGTGGACAAGATTGGCATTTGCCCAAAGCAGTCATCAATTCACCGACTGTCGCATATTTCTACATCGGTTCAAGGCTCATTTCTGTCAGTGAGTATTTTTGAGGTTTTTTCTAAAGCTGTATTTTTTCTATTTAAATAATTGTTATTAGTATTTCCATCAGCATATCAACAAATTAGAGAGTAAATAAGCACAGCTGTACTTGTCATCATTTTGTAAAGAATGCAGCAGGCCCTTGGCTGATAGCTCTGACATGGGTGATGTGTGAGTTTGTACCCTTCACAGGATGCTTTGGAGCCCTTTGGTCCTCTGGCAGAATGCCCTGAAGGCTCCTCCATTCTCCATTCACTGCACAGACATGAGAGAAGAATCAGACCCGGGTGCTGGTGGTGGAAGCCAAAGGCCACTGCAAGACTGATTAATTATAAACTTGGGATGCTGGGAGAATGAGCGTCCCTCAGGACTGTAACCATGGCCTTGGCATCACTCTCAGGCCGGAGCACCACCAGCCTGTGGATGTGTGCTCAGGGAGTAGGATCAGTGGAGTGGGGGAGGGGGTATTAATAGGTATGACCACCCTCTATGAGGCCTGGGAGATGGGTGGAAAGGAGTGTCTACTGAGACAGTCTGTAATTGACCAGGATTGGCAGTTCCTTCCTAACTTAGCAGTGCTTTTCCATAAGAGCCTGTGGCTAATTAACAGGTTGCAGGTCACTTGAAGAGAAGGTTGCATGTGAGGCCCATCCTTTGTCTAGATTATTGGCCAACAAAGAAGCTGTTGGACAAGATTATATCCCATATCTCCTCCGCCTGTCTTCCTTTTTTGGCAAGTTTAGTCTGTTTCGAAACCTTCCCAAATGTTGGCAGATAATGACCCTAAGGCACGGGACGGTACGGCCATGGACTCAAGAGCCCACAACTTGGACAACAGGTCAAGACTACCTCAGAACTCGGATTTGCTGATTCCACAATGGCCGACAGAGACCGGAACTACTGAGCCTTCCCGGGTATATCAATGCACGAAGGTTGAAACCGAGAGACCTGCAAGAACCTGACGCGTTGTGCGGTGAGTCTGTCGCGCCCCCTACATGGTTGAACGTTTCCCATCGCAGTGGGCCTAACCGCAGCACATTGCATGGAACGAAAGACACTTTTTTATTGTTTCACATCCACCACATCACCTAAAGAAAGTTTTGTTGCAGTGATAACCTTAATGGGCACATGCAAATATAAAGTGCTACTTAATTCAATGCCAGGCACACCCGCGCTTGGGTAACACTTGAAGATCGTCAATTAAAAAAATTACAATAGCAATTTATATGTGTGCAATGTAGTCACCCCAAGAGCGCTGACAGTTGAAGAATCCACAGGCTGAGTGTGTCATATAATGGGATTATATATTGACAGAAATTAATGTTTCTTCCTCTGCCCAGAGCATGTCCACTGGTCCCGCTTTTAGATTTGCCACCTCAATATTTTCTCCTGGAAACTCGCAACATCTCCCATCAGTTTCTTCTTCTAAAATAGGCGTTCTTCAGTGAAGTTGGCCAGACAGCATCTCTGGCGTTTGTCCAGAAGCTGCACATTCGAGGCATGCCTCCCAAATCCCCTCCTGGCACCCTGTTTTCATTTTGAGTAAAATCACTTTTCATCACACTTAATCAACTGCAAATTTGCTGAGCTCAAAAGTGGTGTTTCCCCTCATAGATGCTAATTTAAAGCAATAAGTTGAAACATGTTGTAACAGATCTTTCATTCCTGGAATATCTACTTGACGACTCATCGATCAGTTTTATGGAGCCTATTTACTCAGTAATTTTTAACGAGCCTGAAGTACTTTATCATTGTGATAAACAAAGCTATTAGCGGTGGATAGGACCTTCCTAGTCAGATAGGCCCAAGGTCAGCAAGATCCTTTTGAGGGCTTATGGACATTACCGGCTATTTCCACTCCACTTAGCAGTGTTTATCCGTACTAGTATCCTGGGGCCTACTCCATATTGCTAATAGGTGTATTTTAGGGAAATGGTGGCCACAGCTTTCGCCCATCGTCCAATTTCCCTTTGAAAAACCACAAACCAAGATGGCCGCCATGTGGAACAGTTAACAGAGGTTGTCCCTCTATTATTTTCACAGCATCCATGATGAGGGAGGGGTTGCCAGAGAAAAGATATTGAGAGAGGGAGTTTGGGGAGAGAGTACCGTGAAGACTGGGAGGAAGGAGTGTGGCGCGTTGGTGGAGGCTGTGGAACTGGAGAAGGGTCTTCGGCTGCGACCAATTTAGGGGAAAAAATGGGAGGCACCAGCGAAGGATTGACATGTGGCTTGCAGAACACAGACGATCACTGATGGATTCTATACACGTTCTCAGCCACCTGATTGGCTAGAGGCTCTCCCCTAGGTGATAACATGATAGCAGTATTACAATTCGGTCCTGATAACCTCCCACTGTTCATTATTGTTTTCCCAGGCACTGTGCAGTGTCTTTATTTGTTCACTTCAGTCTTCAGCCGTATTTACAGTCTACTAGTCAATTCTTCTTACACATTGAAGTTTTTCAGTAGCAGCCCTGCAAATGTTTCTCTGCCCATTCAGTAAACACCATGTTGGCCTGATCGGCACTTTCCTCTTTTCTCAACGTGCTGATGGCATCTCGCTGTCTCATTACAGGCGTGCCTCTCCCACCTTATAACGCCAACTTAAATCTTGTGATTTTTATTAAATGCCACATCATGTCATGTCATAAATGCCACAATAACACAGCAGCATGACCGATGGATACACACTGGCTGTATCTTTCTAGAAGAAAAATACCAATTTAGTCATTGCTAATATTTGCATGCACAAATTTGTTGAGTCCCGAGGAAGTTTGTGGGGGTGGATTTCCGAAACGTCTTGAAAACTCTACTATCTGGTCCAGCATTTGGCCACTTCTCCTCAGCATATTAAACTGTTTTTATCCTATAGGTGAAGATAGGTGCCTCCTGCTTGTTGGCGCACTTACCATAAGCGGTGTGCTCAAAGACCCAGAGAGGTGTTCTTCAACATTTGCTGACTGATTGCACCATTGACACAACTACTATGTTCGCTTCCAAGCATTTTCAGACACTGCAGGATACCAGATAAAAGGTACGTAGGCATAGCTGCAGTAATTAGAGTGTGCACCAGTCCCCTTGAGTGCCTAGGCCATTGCAGCCCCCAAATGACCTATTCTGTAGGACATTCAGTGCTGGAATGAAGCATGATCAGATGATCACTATTGAATTAGAGCATGTTTTGTTTTCTTATCTTTAGACAATCAAAAAGTATGGAATCCAGGCCCTAACACCAGTAGAAGCTTGCATCATTCTATGCTTCTCCTTTGTTCTTCTCATAGCTTCCAGCTCTCTGGCCAATCAGGAAGCTGAGAATGGAGGCTCTAACCACCTGTAAAGGCAGCATTCCAAAATTCTTTTTGTGATGCGCGCACACTGGGCTCTGGTCAAGGAGGCATGGACAAGCCCTGCCACAAGAATCCCCAGGTAAGGCTGCCCTTTCCCCCTTGCACAAGCTCTAATGGAATGCAGCTGCTGGGTGCACTTTGCTCTCCTTTGGAGCCTTTTCCTTTGGTTCGGGATCACTAGCTTTAATGAATCATAACCTCTTGAAATGCTCTAGCAGACCCTCCACACCATCATTTTTGTGGCCTCTTTTTAGAGCCCCAAGCTACACCTCAACACCTTCAAGATACACAGCTGGATTGAAAACCTCCCAGCCATCATCTTTCAGTGTTGCTGAAAGTCGCCTAGAGTGGGACGTGCATACTCAAACATGTGTGCTGAGGCTGCTGGGCCTGCAGGCCCAAGCTACACGCCACTGACAATGGCCTTGTGCAGGAGGGATCAGGCCTAGCAGTTTGGACTGGACTGTCCCTTTTGGGGATGACCAAGCCTATTTCACATGTAGGTTTTCCACCTTCTATAAGGGCTTGGTGAGCTGAAAAACAATGGTCCGCGGGGTTGCCAAAACCTACATGGTTGTCCATGCCATTGCTTTGAACAACCCCCCGTCACAAGACTGGGATAGATCCTTCCATTCATAACCCTTCAGTTTGTTTAAAATCCCCCCTGAGTGGGAGAGGTATGCGTCCCAAACATGTTCGGCCTGGAGACCTATGCTACACCTCTCTGACAATGGCCAATGAGCCTGAACATGTCTGGGTCGTTTGTGGTCTCATTCAGAAGGGATTTTACCTAGCAGTTCAACCTGGACCAATCGGGATGTGCATGTTGTCTTTCCCCTACTGTAATGGCCTTGCAGGTGAAGAACGATGGTCTAAAGGTCAGCCCTGTGCAATGTCAGATGTTATGATTGATTCAAAAGTGTCCATCCATCACCCTTCAGTTTTGTCTAAAGTGAATGCATGCCTTGATAAAATGCTGAATGAAGGAACTAGGAGTGGAAGTTTCTAAGCACATGACCAGAAAGCAGGAAACCTTAGGGAACAGGAGAACAATCTTTCCCAAGCATGTGAACTAAACCATTCGGAAGACCTAAGAAAGAGGCAAGGAGTGACAGACTCTACAAACCCAGACATGTGGTCAATCAAAGGACATCACCACAGCATCCCTTATAAATTTGAAAATCACTTATGTGGTGCAAATAAATATTCTGCCATTCCCCCCTGATCTGGGTCTTGAAAGTTGCGCTCAAATTATCCACTGATTGGTAGGGTCAAAACGTACAGCTAAACAAAAGAGGTGATTGCTGGAAGGTTTGGGATTCATCTTAACGTCTAGCATTGCTCTGGGCAATCCTGCAGACCCTTGTGTATCGCCTGCCAAACTATTACATAAGAGGAAAGACCATATGCAAATCAGGCTTGGTCCAACCTCCAAAAGGGGCAGACCAGCATGATCTGTTTGGTCACATCCCTTCTGCACGAGACCACAAGCATCCCCAGACATGTTTCAGCCTTATCGGGCCTCATCAGTGAAGAGAAGCTTGGGTCTCTTGGCCCAGCAGGCTCAGGACCCACATACACCATCTTTTAACTAGAAACGCCTATTTGGAAGCCTTGGTGGACCCTTGAGAAAGTAGTATTATCGGTCAACTTCCTGAAAGTCATTGATCAATTCTCTTTCTAGATTCCGGAGTAAAGTCTTTTGCAATCATCTAATATCCTTTTCCTCAAATTGGGAACTCAAAAAAACCAAATTGTCTTGCTCTCGGTTGTATTTGCTGACCAACGCGATGGATCTGAATCATCCTCTGCGCTTTTTATTCCTATTGTGATCTGGCCAGACGCTTTGAACAGATCACCTGCAATTTGTTATGGAAAAAAAACATATGAATGCATAATTTGTTTACATAAGGCTTCAAACGGAAGTATTTTGGCGCCTTTGCGCTCTAAGTGAAAAGTGTGTCCATTGCCCAAAATAATCAACATTAATGCATAGGCCTCAAACGGTTGAAGGGGCCGATGAGGATTCTAACCTGTGGCACACAGGACACACACAGATCACAGAAATGAGCTCTTCACACTCTGAAGTATTCTATTGGTTTTCGACTTGTTAGCCCTGATGAAGGGCTTGCTCTCTGAAACATTGGTTAACGAGATATTGCAAGTGGCCGTTATCCAAGATATGAGCACGTATAATGTTTTAAAGTAGAGAGGGGCTCTTGTTTTTGAACCTTTTATTTTTGGTTATGTCTATTTGCTCAGTAAATTCCTATCCGTTTTCTTCTATGACAGGGAAAATTAACCTTGCTTCGTTATCTGTGTTCTAGATTACTGCTGGGTCTTCAACGTATACATTATGCTTCAAATTATTGTGCTTACAAAAATGGCCTGCAAATTATTTAACCCCTTAAGTGATAGGCTATTACGCAAATCTATGCAAAAAGGACAAGCATACTCGTGAAGCAAATCATTTCAGTGTCCGACAAGTCGGGTCCGACACCAATCTAGGGTTTGGTTTTGACACAGAGTGGTCTAGGAAACTCCTTATTATTAACCATTTTTCTAAAGCAATTTTAGTGCTGCAAGGGCTCTTGTTTTATGATGGAGACTTTGGCAGGCTGGCCCTCTTCCATTGAGGCATATGCAACCAAGCTACAATTAGCAGTGAGGTTTGGTGACCTTCAGGCACACTTCATCTAGTAGAATTGAGGGGCTTTTCAGAAGCTGAGCATCAGATATTTGGGGACTTACACTAGCAGTGTATGACTATCACTAGGTTTTCTGTTCTTGCAGGATGAAAAGGAATAGGCTTTTATATGGCGCTTCATGCCAGAATCCAGAGTCTAAGTGCTGGACCAGGTCTCAAATACTTGCTGATCAGTGTTGTTTTGCTTCCAAGACAAGCACATTGCTTGTAAACTACCCTCCCAGCTCAAGTTGTGCAAAGTTTTGCAAAGTTTTTTATTGAATGCCTATATATTTTTTCTGTGTTCTTTTTTTTTTGTACTGATTCTTTTAAAGGATATTATGGCCTTCACCAAATTCCAGGGGATGCACTATTTAGGACAAATTGATAAAAAAAGCTGCCCACATCCAACATCTTTAGAAATAAAATAGAATGGAGCGGCACAAATGCTATGGGCTTTCCATGTAGGAAATGGGGCCTAAAAAGGCAACACAGGGTATTTTTCCTGAGAAGCATTCAAGGATCAACCCCACACTGACTGAATGTTTAATTGATTAAAGTGTAAATACCACTGCCCCACATCCTGTGAACATGCTGTCGAAAATGGTATATATATCTTGGGATTTACAGACATTCTTCTATTAGGGTGAGTATTTTTAGAGAAATTAAAGAGCCGGGTGTCCATTTTCCATTGCTTGATCAGAATGGTTTTATGCTCAATCACTATCACAAACATATTCCAAATGTAAAATGTGGTCATTCTTATGTTCCCATAATACTCTTTGCTTTTATGCAAATCACCATGATTCGGTTCCTTGAATACTGTTCAAGTGGGTCTCTATCGTACTGGTCCGCCCACATCTGCCCCCTCACACAAAAGGAGGGGGCGGGATCCAAGAGTATATTTTTTCCATTTCATGCACTGGTAGTTTCTCTGGAGTTCTTGGAGCTCAAAGCAAAACTCTTAGCATTGCAGTATACCAAGGTGGGCCTGCCCAAAGTTACTTAAATTAGGCATAAAGGTTTTACCCTAATCAATATTACGTAAACGAATGCTCAGACGTAAAGGCTGGAGCTGCCCGGTTTTTGTACTATTTTTGCAGCTTATCATTTAAAAAAAAGATTTTGCATCAAAGTCACATTATTCCCATTTTCTTTTCTTAGTGCATGGACTGAAAAAATGAAAGACCCTCCTCTTCATGGTGTTAGGGTGGGGCCATTCCCTGAAGAGGAGGGTCTTTCTTTGTTTCAAGATATTACGTAATCAGGCATTTGGTGGTAGCCCTCTTTGCTTTTATCTCTATCACATTGGCAGGAAATAGGAGCAATACCTTTTCACTCCATGGCATAAAACGTTCAGTTATATGGATTGGGGAAAAACATGTTTGGTCCATTCCATGTTACAAACAGATAAGACCTGATGCTAACTGCATTTGCTTAATTTGTAGCATCGGTGCAAATGTTAGATAACCTGGTTACAGTGTTTGTTTGATGTAGAGATCTACAGCATGATTTGTTATAAAGTAAGTATTTGTATTACTTTTTTCAATTTAAATTATGGGGTAAATTCTGCAAGTAACCAAACATCTTTTCATTGTTTTTATAATGTTTTAAATGTATTAACTTTTTATTATTTGACTATTATTACCTTTGTACATATTTGTTGTTAATGCATTGCTTTACACACGTGTTGCCATTACTTGAACATGTCCTCCGTTGCTTTTTTTTCTTTCCTGAGCATTTGTATTTTTACTTTTCCCATTATAAATTGAGGACTACCCGAGTATAAACACGATATCAGAGTGGATGAGTTACGCATGCCTGACCATTAAAACAGCAGCATCGGCCAGTGAGGACAATATCCCTCACACCACTTTGTACTTTTTGCCTCTGAAAAGGTTTTACCGCCTCATATAATATTGTACAAAAATATTTTTTTTTCACATCTGAGGCCTGCGGGCATGTGGTGCGGTATATATAAAAATTCAAATAAATAAATAAATGAGCTGCTCACAAGATGTCAAACCAAGGCAGTTCTGGCTGCAGTGACACCCCTAATTAGCATGTGTCACTTAATTCATTGCCAGGCACACCCGAACTTGTGTAACTGTTGATGCTCTTCAATTAATATTAAATACATTTAAAAGGTGAGCAATTCATTCATCCCACGCACGGATTCTGGAACAATCCAGATGTTTAATGGATTAACAACTGCTTTTTTGAACATCCATGCATTGGTTCCAGCGAGTAAAGCTGCTGCTCCTACATTTAATGGCCACGTCAACCAATCCGATTTGCCCTTATCCGCTTGATGTTTCCTTTGTGCACACTAAGCCCGCCCGCCATGTTTCCCTGCAGTTTTCCTCTTCATGGGGTGTATTTGCTACGACACCAGGTTTCACACTGGAGTTGTAAGCCCAGGCCCTGACTCTTAAGGCACTCACTGTGACCTTTGTGGTAATGGTAAATGAATTCATCTTTTATAACCAGCTTAACACCAGAGACCAGTCTCTAAGCGTGGAACCGGGATTCAAACCTGTGTTGCTCTGCGTTGTCTTGCTTCCAAGAAAAACACATTGTCCCTGAGCTATCCTCCTGGCTCTTCCCAGGTAAAAACTTAGCATTCTAAATACCTCAAATGTTTAAAATACCACCCAATTGTGACTAGTTATCTTTACCCCATGGACACATTGAAAGTACTGCATGGGGCACATGTGTTATTTACCCAATGCAGCATGTCATGCCATGCATTTCCCGTGCAACATCAACTCAGAATGAGGTGTTTTTTAGAGAGAGGATGTATTTAAACTTCATGATTTTACCGTTCCCATCACACTCACACTCAGGCCCCTGGATCCACTAAGTTCTGGTTTGGGCGTGAGTATGATCTCGGAATCTGAGTTCATTAACTATAAATTGAATAAGATTAAAGGTGGTGCTGACACTCATAGCATGAGGTAAAACACGGCCCCTCCGCCTCATTGTTGCTCGATTGTCTTGGGAAAGTGTACCTACGGACAAGGATTGGAACTTTGAAACCCCTGCGGTGGTGATTGGGTACAGTACAAAAGTAAAGTCACTGAATACAACATAATATAACTTCTACTTGATCACCTAGCTGCCCGCCCCACCTCTCTGTTTTAATTTGCGCCATTACTGGACGGGCAACTGGGCACAACAGGTCTCCACAGCTGGGAGCTGTACTGGTCTGCATCACAGCAACTGTCTCGACTGTCTTATGCAGATCAACGTAATATAGATTTCTGAGAGCAGCTATCCTATATGTTGATAATTTGTCAGCACACTCACTGGAATGGTGCAAGCAAGACAGCCAATCAGGTTGTACAATATGCGGTCCATAACTAACAGTAGAGCGCCTTAGTTAAAGCACTAGCACAACCAGCAGCTTGGGGCAGAGGGAAGCAATAGGGGAGGTACCAGCATGGCCACATGCAAGCACCATTAATGGCTTTGAAGCCAGTGAGTGAAACTAGTTGTTGCCCAGGGCTTTGGTCCATACATCACTAACGTGTGCTAGTAATTTAATGATGCCGCATTAGGACGCTGTCATACTGAGCGGTCCATAGAAGACAATGTAGGGTGCAAACAATGGCTGCTAAAAATGCCTAATCTGGGTGATCATTTCTTTTTTATTTTATTTTTGTATTTGTAAAGCGCTCTACAGCCCACGGGCATCAAGGCGCTGTTGCAAGCAAATGTCTTAGTTACAGCATTATGGAGGATAGCTCGTGCATCTCACACAAGCAGATTTGTTTGCCTGTAATAGAGACTCAAAAATGATTAACTACAAAAAACAGGATCTCCTCCATACTTGACTTATTGCTGTTATGACAGTAGGGTTGAAAGCAGATTGATCAGCGACCGACCGTCTTACCAGTTGAAACTTCAGCAAATGTCAACAGATCCCACACAGATATGTGTTCAAATCCCTGTGTGGCCCTGTGTACACACGATAAACAAATATACATTTTATAAAACAAATCATTGCTCGTTATTGCAATGTAAGGACGAGCACTGTGAGGTTCAGTGTACAGATCATTTTGTAAAACAGACACAACATAAGTGAATGGAGATTATTTGGAATTGAACCTATCACCGTTCATCTATGATGTCGTGACTCACTCCAATCACTGAAACCATGTGAAACATACCTAATCTGACAATATATTAAAAGGCCGGATGTATGT
The DNA here is from genome assembly GCF_040938575.1 of Ambystoma mexicanum. Lineage (NCBI taxonomy): Eukaryota > Metazoa > Chordata > Amphibia > Caudata > Ambystomatidae > Ambystoma > Ambystoma mexicanum. The sequence continues at coordinate 1,439,129,168 of NC_090922.1, forward strand.
TTGTCTGATGCAGTAGCTTCACCTGTTGTCACTGCTAGAGGGCGCTGTTGGCTTAGCCTATATAGTGTTCCTACTGTTCTCACAATGAGAACATGCACTTTGGCCCGTGTGCATGGGCCTGTACACTAGTTGAATGTATACTTTACATCCTCCAAATCTCTACACTTGCTCCTGATGGTATCACCTCCTCCAACTCCCCTCCGCCATTTCTGCTTCACCTTGTCCTGATGTTACCACTCCCTCCAGACTCTTACCACCACCTCCTAATACAACCACCATTTCCAACTCCAATCCGCCTCCGCCATCTCTGCTTCCCCTTCTCCTGATGTTACCGCTCCCTCCAGACTCTTACCATTGCCTCCTAATACAACCACCATTTCCAACTCCCCTCCGCCTCCGCCACCTCTACTTCACCATCTCCTGATGTTACCGCTCCCTCCAGACTCTTACCACTGCCTCCTAATACAACCACCATTTCCAACTCCCCTCCGCCTCCGCCATCTCTGCTTCACCTTGTCCTGATGTTACCACTCCCTCCAGACGCTTACCACCACCTCCTCATACAGCCACCATTTCCAACTCCCCTCCGCCTCCACCATCTCTGCTTCACCTTCTCCTGATGTTACCGCTCCCTCCAGACTCTTACCACCACCTCCTAATGCAAGCATTTCCAACTCCGCTCCGCCTCCGCCATCTCTGCTTGACCATCTCCTGATGTTACCACTCCCTCCAGACTCTTACCACCACCTCCTAATGCAACCATTTCCAACTCCCCTCCGCCTATGCCATCTCTGCTTCACCTTCTCCTGATGTTACCACTCCCTCCAGACCCTTACCACCACCTCCTAATACAACCACCATGTCCAACTCCCCTCCGCCTCCGCTATCTCTGCTTCACCATCTCCTGATGTTACCACTCCCTCCAGACTCTTACCACCACCTCCTAATACAGCCACCATGTCCAACTCTGCTCCACCGCCTCCTCCAACTCTGCTACACTTTCCCTGACTTCTTCTCCACCTCCCACCTTCAACAGTCTCCCATCCACAACAGTCCTTCTATCACTCTCTCATCTCCTCCAACTTCCAGCCACTGGCTCCTCCGACATCTCACCCAGCAGAGCTGGCTTGTTCGCTTATAGAGGGAGATCCCTCCTTCCCCTGGTTGGGGCTCCGGGCACGTGGTTTCCCAGTGTTTGATTACTGAGCCTGGATGTGGCTCCTGCCGTTCTTTGGGTCAGAATTAGGCTGAAGCGGTCTGCTTAAATCTATAGGAATCGCGTGAGTATTGTGGTCAGGGAGAGCAGTATCTGTGCCTGAGACAAACCTGCAAGTGTTTCTTTAACAGACAGTCACTGTCCTGAACCGTGACTGGTGTGTTTACAGTGCCTTTCAGGTTTCCAATGCTGTCTGCAGATTTGCAGACCCGAACGAAGAGGTCTGCGCACTCCGCAGAAGCCACAAGAGTTAGGTTTGTGAGTCTCCGAGTCCAGGAGGACCTAGCCCAGGACTTCCACAAAACCTTTAGGGCAGAGGAACGAGTCTGGAAGGGTCTGTATTGGGGAAGGCACACGGAGATGATTGGGTTTTCTGTGAGGGCTTACACCTGTGGGTGTAATGAGGGCAGGGTTCTGATTGGCTGTGCTTCATTGCCACACCTGTGTGCTTTGAGACTTTGGTGCTGGCCACGCTGTTCAAAAGCTGACCTTGAGTCTTGGCATTATCTTCAATGTCTCCTACATTGCTCCTGGATCCTCCTGGCATCCCTGTGGCGGAGAGAGGGTATGGCGCATTAGCACCACGGTGGCTGTACTTGAACGTCAGCAATGCGAACGTAATATTGTCACGCTGAAGAGAAAAACATGCAACATACTTGCTGCAGGTGTATTACAGAAGGGCGTGGCAAGCCCTTCTTGTCAGTGTGGCCTCTCCAAGCATGTGTTGTTGGAAAAGGTAATATGCTTCTGATGTCTGAAAGTGCTCTCCGAGCGAGCTCTGGAGGAAAATGTTAGGTGCCTCTGATGCCTGAGCATGATCGCAGAGCAAATGCTTAATACAAATGTTAGGTGCCTCTGATGCCTGAGCACGATCGCAGAGCAAATGCTTAATACAAATGTTAGGTGCCTCTGATGCCTGAGCACGATCGCAGAGGAAATGCTTAGTAAAAATGTTAGGAGAAACAACTACTTTAGAATTGGCCCATATATCTGCCCCCCCAGGAGGGCTTTGGGTTTTCCAACGCAGTTTGAATAACATACGTCTTGCCTTGAAAAGGACCCGTTGTTCTGGGTCGAAACACGTGTCGGCAGTCTTGTTTTTGCATCATTTCATAAAATCTGTTTCAACAGCGTATTTTGACTGAAGAATCTACTTGCTTTGGACTCTTTGTTTCACCGTATCTGTTGTCCAGTTACACACTCAATTTGAATAGGACATTTACCATTTGCTCAGGGCTGCGCAATCATTTAGAGGTGACAATTTCAAGTGTTTGTATCTATTAGCAGTTTATGAGGTGACTGCTGGTCCCTCTTTCGTGCAGCAACCCAATCTTATTTGGTTTGTAAGGGTCTCATTGACTTTAGTTTGTCTTCTCAAATTTAGTTCTAACCCAGCGCCTCACCACACCGGCACACCTCAATTTTGTTTTTTAGTAAAAATGTTAGCTGCCTCTGATGCCTGAGCACGATCGCAGAGGAAATTCTTAGTAAAAATGTGAGGTGCCTCTGATGCCTGAGCACGATCGCAGAGCAAATGCTTAATACAAATGTTAGGTGCCTCTGATAATTGCAAAGCAAATGATTAAAACAAATGTTAGGTGCATCTGATGCCTGAACATGATCGAGAGGAAATGCTTAGTAAAAATGTAAGGTGAATCTGATGCCTGAGCTTGATTGCAGAGAAAATGCTTACCAAAAATGTTGGGTGCCTTTGATGGCCTCTCCAAGCATGTGTTTTTGGAAAAGGTAATATGCTTCTGATGTCTGAAAGTGCTCTCCGAGCGAGCTCTGGAGAAAAATGTAATGTGCCTCTGATGCCTGAGCTTGATCGCAGAGCAAATGCTTAATACAAATGTTAGGTGCCTCTGATGCCTGAGCATGATCGCAGAGGAAATGCTTAATAAAAATGTTAGGTGCCTCTGATGCCTGAGCACGATCGCAGAGGAAATGCTTAGTAAAAATGTTAGGTGCCTCTGATGCCTGAGCACGATCGCAGAGCAAATGCTTAGTAAAAATGTTAGGTGCCTCTGATGCCTGAGCACGATCGCTGAGGAAATGCTTAGTAAAAATGTTAGGTGCCTCTGATGCCTGAACATGATCGCAGAGGAAATGCTTATTAAAAATGTTAGGTGCATCTGATGCATGAGCTTCATTGCAGAGAAAATGCTTACCAAAAATGTTGGGTGCCTTTGATAATTGCAAAGCAAATGCTTAATACAAGTGTTAGGTGCCTCTGATGATTGCAGAGCAAATGCTTAATACAAATGTTAGGTGCCTCTGATGATTGCAAAGCAAATGCTTAATACAAATGTTAGGTGCCTCTAATGTCTGGGCATGATCGCAGAGGAAATGCTTAGTAAAAATGTTAGGTGCCTCTGATGCCTGAGCATGATCGCAGAGGAAATGCTTAGTAAAAATGTTAGGTGCCTCTGATGCCTGAGCATGATCGCAGAGGAAATGCTTAGTAAACATTTTAGGTGCCTCTGATGCCTGAGCATGATTGCAGAGGAAATGCTTAGTAAAAATGTTAGGTGCCTCTGATGCCTGAGCATGATCGCAGAGCAAATGCTTAATACAAATGTTAGGTGCCTCTGATGATTGCAAAGCAAATGATCAATACAAATGTTAGGTGCCTCTAATGCCTCAGCATTATCGCAGAGGAAATGCTTAGTAAAAATATTAGGTGCATCTGATGCCTGAGCATGATCGCAAAGGAAATGCTTAGTAAAAATGTTGGGTGCCTCTGATGCCTGAGCTTGATCGCAGAGCAAATTCTTACCAAAAATGTCGGGTGCCTCTGATAATTGCAAAGCAAATGCTTAATACAAATGTTAGGTGCCTCTAATGCCTCAGTATGATCGCTGAGGAAATGCTTAGTAAAAATGTTATGTGCCTCTGATGCCTGAACATGATCGCAGAGGAAATGCTTATTAAAAATGTTAGGTTTATCTGATGCCTGAGCTTGATCGCAGAGCAAATTCTTACCAAAAATGTCGGGTGCCTCTGATAATTGCAAAGCAAATGCTTAATACAAATGTTAGGTGCCTCTGATGATTGCAAAGCAAATGCTTAATAGAAATGTTAGGTGCCTCTAATGTCTGGGCATGATCGCAGAGGAAATGCTTGGTAAAAATGTTAGGTGCCTCTGATGCCTGAGCATGATTGCAGAGGAAATGCTTAGTAAACATTTTAGGTGCCTCTGATGCCTGAGCATGATTGCAGAGGAAATGCTTAGTAAAAATGTTAGGTGCCTCTGATGCTTGAGCATGATCGAAGAGCAAATGCTTAATACAAATGTTAGGTGCCTCTGATGATTGCAAAGTACATGATTAATACAAATGTTAGGTGCCTCTAATGCCTCAGCATGATCGCAGAGGAAATGCTTAGTACAAATATTAGGTGCATCTGATGCCTGAGCATGATCGCAAAGGAAATGCTTATTAAAAATGTTTAGGTGCCTCTGATGCCTGAGCACGATCGCAGAGGAAATGCTTAGAAACATTTTAGGTGCCTCTGATGCCTGAGCACGATCGCAGAGCAAATGTTTATTACAAATGTTAGGTGCCTCTGATAATTGCAAAGCAAATGATTAAAACAAATGTTAGGTGCCTCTAATGCCTCAGCATGATCGCAGAGGAAATGCTTAGTAAAAATGTTAGGTGCCTCTGATGCCTGAACATGATTGCAGAGGAAATGCTTAGTAAAAATGTTAGGTGCATCTGATGCCTGAGCTTGATCGCAGAGAAAATGCTTACCAAAAATGTTGGGTGCCTTTGATGGCCTCTCCAAGCATGTGTTGTTGGAAAAGGTAATATGCTTCTGATGTCTGAAAGTGCTCTCCGAGCAAGCTCTGGAGGAAAATGTAATGTGCCTCTGATGCCTGAGCTTGATCGCAGAGCAAATGCTTAATACAAATGTTAGGTGCCTCTGATGCCTGAGCACGATCGCAGAGGAAATGCTTAGTAAAAATGTTAGGTGCCTCTGATGCCTGAGCACGATCGAAGAGGAAATGCTTAGTAAAAATGTTAGGTGCCTCTGATGCCTGAGCACGATCGCAGAGCAAATGCTTAGAAAAATTTTAGGTGCCTCTGATGCCTGAGCACGATCGCAGAGCAATGCTTAATACAAATGTTAGGTGCCTCTGATGATTGCAAAGCAAATGATTAAAACAAATGTGAGGTGCCTCTAATGCCTCAGTATGATCGCTGAGGAAATGCTTAGTAAAAATGTTATGTGCCTCTGATGCCTGAACATGATCGCAGAGGAAATGCTTATTAAAAATGTTTGGTTTATCTGATGCCTGAGCTTGATTGCAGAGAAAATGCTTACCAAAAATGTTGGGTGCCTTTGATAATTGCAAAGCAAATGCTTAATACAAGTGTTAGGTGCCTCTGATGATTGCAGAGCAAATGCTTAATACAAATGTTAGGTGCCTCTGATGATTGCAAAGCAAATGCTTAATACAAATGTTAGGTGCCTCTAATGTCTGGGCATGATCGCAGAGGAAATGCTTAGTATAAATGTTAGGTGCCTCTGATGCCTGAGCATGATCGCAGAGGAAATGCTTAGTAAAAATGTTAGGTGCCTCTGATGCCTGAGCATGATCGCAGATGAAATGCTTAATACAAATGTTAGGTGCCTCTGATGATTGCAAAGCAAATGATTAATACAAATGTTAGGTGCCTCTAATTCCTCAGCATGATCGCAGAGGAAATGCTTAGTAAAAATATTAGGTGCATCTGATGCCTGAGCATGATTGCAAAGGAAATGCTTGGTAAAAATGTTAGGTGCCTCAGATGCCTGAGCTTGATCGCAGAGCAAATGCTTACCAAAAATGTCGGGTGCCTCTGACAATTGCAAAGCAAATGCTTAATACAAATGTTAGGTGCCTCTGATGATTGCAAAGCGAATGCTTAATACAAATGTTAGGTGCCTCTAATGTCTGGGCATGATCGCAGAGGAAATGCTTAGTAAAAATGTTAGGTGCCTCTGATGCCTGAGCATGATCGCAGAGGAAATGCTTAGTAAACATTTTATGTGCCTCTGATGCCTGAGCATGATTGCAGAGGAAATGCTTAGTAAAAATGTTAGGTGCCTCTGATGCCTGAGCATGCTCGAAGAGCAAATGCTTAATACAAATGTTAGGTGCCTCTGATGATTGCAAAGCAAATGATTAATACAAATGTTACGTGCCTCTAATGCCTCAGCATGATCGCAGAGGAAATGCTTAGTAAAAATATGAGGTGCATCTGATGCCTGAGCATGATCGCAAAGGAAATGCTTAGTAAAAATGTTAGGTGCCTCTGATGCCTGAGCACAATCGCCGAGGAAATGCTTAGTAAAAATGTTAGGTGCCTCTGATGCCTGAGCACGATCGCAGAGCAAATGCTTAATACAAATGTTAGGTGCCTCTGATCATTGCAAAGCAAATGATTAAAACAAATGTTAGGTGCCTCTAATGCCTCACCATGATCGCAGAGGAAATGCTTAGTAAAAATGTTAGGTGCCTCTGATGCCTGAACATGATCGCAGAGGAAATGTTTAGTAAAAATGTTAGGTGCATCTGATGCCTGAGCTTGATCGCAGAGAAAATGCTTACCAAAAATGTTGGGTGTCTTTGATGGCCTCTCCAAGCATGTGTTGTTGGAAAAGGTAATATGCTTCTGATGTCTGAAAGTGCTCTCCGAGCGAGCTCTGGAGGAAAATGTAATGTGCCTCTGATGCCTGAGCTTGATCACAGATCAAATGCTTAATACAAATGTTAGGTGCCTCTGATGCCTGAGCACGATCGCAGAGGAAATGCTTAGTAAAAATGTTAGGTGCCTCTGATGCCTGAGCACGATCGCAGAGGAAATGCTTAGTAAAAATGTTAGGTGCCTCTGATGCCTGAGCACGATCGCAGAGCAAATCCTTAGTAAAAATGTTAGGTGCTTCTGATGCCTGAGCACGATCGCAGAGCAAATGCTTAATACAAATGTGAGGTGCCTCTGATGATTGCAAAGCAAATGATTAAAACAAATGTTAGGTGCCTCTAATGCCTCAGCATGATCGCTGAGAAAATGCTTAGTAAACATGTTAGGTGCCTCTGATGCCTGAACATGATCGCAGAGGAAATGCTTATTAAAAATGTTAGGTGCATCTGATGCCTGAGCTTGATTGCAGAGAAAATGCTTACCAAAAATGTTGGGTGCCTCTGATAATTGCAAAGCAAATGCTTAATACAAGTGTTAGGTGCCTCTGATGATTGCAGAGCAAATGCTTAATACAAATGTTAGGTGCCTCTGATGTTTGCAAAGCAAATGCTTAATACAAATGTTAGGTGCCTCTAATGTCTGGGCATGATCGCAGAGGAAATGCTTAGTAAAAATGTTAGGTGCCTCTGATGCCTGAGCATGATCGCAGAGGAAATGCTTAATAAAAATGTTAGGTGCCTCTGATGCCTGAGCATGATCGCAGAGCAAATGCTTAATACAAATGTTAGGTGCCTCTGATGATGCAAAGCAAATGATTAATACAAATGTTAGGTGCCTCTAATGCCTGAGCATGATCGCAGAGAAAATGCTTAGTAAAAATATTAGGTGCATCTGATGCCTGAGCATGATCGCAAAGGAAATGCTTAGTAAAATGTTAGGTGCCTCTGATGATTGCAAAGCAAATGATTAAAACAAATGTGAGGTGTCTCTAATGCCTCAGTATGATCGCTGAGGAAATGCTTAGTAAAAATGTTATGTGCCTCTGATGCCTGAACATGATCGCAGAGGAAATGCTTATTAAAAATGTTAGGTTTATCTGATGCCTGAGCTTGATTGCAGAGAAAATGCTTACCAAAAATGTTGGGGTGCCTTTGATAATTGCAAAGCAAATGCTTAATACAAGTGTTAGGTGCCTCTGATGATTGCAGAGCAAATGCTTAATACAAATGTTAGGTGCCTCTGATGATTGCAAAGCAAATGCTTAATACAAATGTTAGGTGCCTCTAATGTCTGGGCATGATCGCAGAGGAAATGCTTAGTATAAATGTTAGGTGCCTCTGATGCCTGAGCATGATCGCAGAGGAAATGCTTAGTAAAAATGTTAGGTGCCTCTGATGCCTGAGCATGATCGCAGATGAAATGCTTAATACAAATGTTAGGTGCCTCTGATGATTGCAAAGCAAATGATTAATACAAATGTTAGGTGCCTCTAATGCCTCAGCATGATCGCAGAGGAAATGCTTAGTAAAAATATTAGGTGCATCTGATGCCTGAGCATGATCGCAAAGGAAATGCTTGGTAAAAATGTTAGGTGCCTCAGATGCCTGAGCTTGATCGCAGAGCAAATGCTTACCAAAAATGTCGGGTGCCTCTGACAATTGCAAAGCAAATGCTTAATACAAATGTTAGGTGCCTCTGATGATTGCAAAGCGAATGCTTAATACAAATGTTAGGTGCCTCTAATGTCTGGGCATGATCGCAGAGGAAATGCTTAGTAAAAATGTTAGGTGCCTCTGATGCCTGAGCATGATCGCAGAGGAAATGCTTAGTAAACATTTTATGTGCCTCTGATGCCTGAGCATGATTGCAGAGGAAATGCTTAGTAAAAATGTTAGGTGCCTCTGATGCCTGAGCATGCTCGAAGAGCAAATGCTTAATACAAATGTTAGGTGCCTCTGATGATTGCAAAGCAAATGATTAATACAAATGTTACGTGCCTCTAATGCCTCAGCATGATCGCAGAGGAAATGCTTAGTAAAAATATGAGGTGCATCTGATGCCTGAGCATGATCGCAAAGGAAATGCTTAGTAAAAATGTTAGGTGCCTCTGATGCCTGAGCACAATCGCCGAGGAAATGCTTAGTAAAAATGTTAGGTGCCTCTGATGCCTGAGCACGATCGCAAAGCAAATGCTTAATACAAATGTTAGGTGCCTCTGATCATTGCAAAGCAAATGATTAAAACAAATGTTAGGTGCCTCTAATGCCTCACCATGATCGCAGAGGAAATGCTTAGTAAAAATGTTAGGTGCCTCTGATGCCTGAACATGATCGCAGAGGAAATGCTTAGTAAAAATGTTAGGTGCATCTGATGCCTGAGCTTGATCGCAGAGAAAATGCTTACCAAAAATGTTGGGTGTCTTTGATGGCCTCTCCAAGCATGTGTTGTTGGAAAAGGTAATATGCTTCTGATGTCTGAAAGTGCTCTCCGAGCGAGCTCTGGAGGAAAATGTAATGTGCCTCTGATGCCTGAGCTTGATCACAGAGCAAATGCTTAATACAAATGTTAGGTGCCTCTGATGCCTGAGCACGATCGCAGAGGAAATGCTTAGTAAAAATGTTAGGTGCCTCTGATGCCTGAGCACGATCGCAGAGGAAATGCTTAGTAAAAATGTTAAGTGCCTCTGATGCCTGAGCACGATCGCAGAGCAAATCCTTAGTAAAAATGTTAGGTGCTTCTAATGCCTGAGCACGATCGCAGAGCAAATGCTTAATACAAATGTGAGGTGCCTCTGATGATTGCAAAGCAAATGATTAAAACAAATGTTAGGTGCCTCTAATGCCTCAGCATGATCGCTGAGGAAATGCTTAGTAAACATGTTAGGTGCCTCTGATGCCTGAACATGATCGCAGAGGAAATGCTTATTAAAAATGTTAGGTGCATCTGATGCCTGAGCTTGATTGCAGAGAAAATGCTTACCAAAAATGTTGGGTGCCTCTGATAATTGCAAAGCAAATGCTTAATACAAGTGTTAGGTGCCTCTGATGATTGCAGAGCAAATGCTTAATACAAATGTTAGGTGCCTCTGATGTTTGCAAAGCAAATGCTTAATACAAATGTTAGGTGCCTCTAATGTCTGGGCATGATCGCAGAGGAAATGCTTAGTAAAAATGTTAGGTGCCTCTGATGCCTGAGCATGATGGCAGAGGAAATGCTTAATAAAAATGTTAGGTGCCTCTGATGCCTGAGCATGATCGCAGAGCAAATGCTTAATACAAATGTTAGGTGCCTCTGATGATAGCAAAGCAGATGATTAATACAAATGTTAGGTGCCTCTAATGCCTGAGCATGATCGCAGAGAAAATGCTTAGTAAAAATATTAGGTGCATCTGATGCCTGAGCATGATCGCAAAGGAAATGCTTAGTAAAATGTTAGGTGCCTCTGATGCCTGAGCTTGATCGCAGAGCAAATGCTTACCAAAAATGTCGGGTGCCTCTGATGATTGCAAAGCAAATGCTTAATACAAATGTTAGGTGCCTCTGATGATTGCAAAGCAAATGCTTAATACAAATGTTAGGTGCCTCTAATGTCTGGGCATGATCGCAGAGGAAATGCTTAGTAAAAATGTTAGGTGCCTCTGATGCCTGAGCATGATCGCAGAGGAAATACTTAGTAAAAATGTTAGGTGCCTCTGATGCCTGAGCATGATCGCAGAGGAAATGCTTAGTAAAAATTTTAGGTGTCTCTGATGCCTGAGCATGATTGCAGAGGAAATGCTTAGTAAAAATGTTAGGTGCCTCTGATGCCTGAGCGTGAACGCATAGCAAATGCTTAATACTAATGTTAGGTTCCTCTGATGATTGCAAAGCAAATGATTAATACAAATGTTAGGTGCCTCTAATGCCTCAGCATGATCGCAGAGGAAATGCTTAGTAAAAATATTAGGTGCATCTGATGCTTGAGCATGATCGCAAAGGAAATGCTTAGTAAAAATGTTAGGTGCCTCTGATGCCTGAGCTTGATCGCAGAGCAAATGCTTACCAAAAATGTTGGGTGCCTCTGATAATTGCAAAGCAAATGCTTAATACAAATGTTAGATGCCTCTGATGATTGCAGAGCAAATGCTTTATACAAATGTTAAGTGCCTCTGATGATTGCAAAGCAAATACTTAATACAAATGTTAGGTGCCTCTAATGTCTGGGCATGATCGCAGAGGAAATGCTTAGTAAAAATGCTAGGTGCCTCTGATGCCTGAGCATGATCGCAGAGCAAATTCTTAGTAAAAATGCTAGGTGCCTCTGATGCCTGAGCACGATCGCAGAGCAAATGCTTAATAAAAATGTTAGGTGCCTCTGATGCCTGAGCACGATACCAGAGCAAATGCTTAGTAAAAATGTTAGGTGCCTCTGATGCCTGAGCATGATCGCAGAGGAAATGCTTAGTTAAAATGTTAGGTGCCTCTGATGCCTGAGCATGATCGCAGAGGAAATGCTTAGTAAAAATATTAGGCGCCTCTGATGCCTGAGCATGATCGCGGAGCAAATGATTAATACAAATGTTAGGTGCCTCTAATGCCTCAGCATGATCACAGAGGAAATGCTTAGTAAAAATGTTAGGTGCCTCTGATGCCTGAGCTTGATCGCAGAGCAAATGCTTACCAAAAATGTTGGGTGCCTCTGATAATTGCAAAGCAAATGCTTAATACAAATGTTAGGTGCCTCTGATGATTGCAGAGCAAATGCTTAATACAAATGTTAGGTGCCTCTGATGATTGCTAAGCAAATGCTTAATACAAATGTTAGGTGCCTCTAATGTCTGGGCATGATCGCAGAGGAAATGCTTAGTAAAAATGTTAGGTGCCTCTGATGCCTGAGCACGATCGCAGAGCAAATGCTTATAAAAATGTTAGGTGCTTCTGATGCCTGAGCACGATCGCAGAGCAAATGCTTAGTAAAAATGTTAGGTGCCTCTGATGATTGCAAAGCAAATGATTAATACAAATGTTAGGTGCCTCTAATGTCTGGGCATGATCGCAGAGGAAATGCTTAGTAAAAAATGTTAGGCGCCTCTGATGCCTGAGCACGTTCGCAGAGCAAATGCTTAATAAAAATGTTAGGTGCCTCTGATGCCTGAGCATGATCACAGAGGAAATGCTTAATACAAATGTTAGGTGCCTCTGATGCCTGAGCACGATCGCAGAGGAAATGCTTAGTTAAAATGTTAGGTGCCTCTGATGCCTGAGCATGATCGCAGAGGAAATGCTTAGTAAAAATATTAGGTGCCTCTGATGCCTGAGCTTGATCGCAGAGCAAATGCTTACCAAAAATGTTGGGTGCCTCTGATAATTGCAAAGCAAATGCTTAATACAAATGTTAGGTGCCTCTGATGATTGCAGAGCAAATGCTTAATACAAATGTTAGGTGACTCTGATGATTGCAAAGCAAATGCTTAATACAAATGTTAGGTGTCTCTGATGCCTGAGCACGATCGCAGAGGAAATGCTTAGTAAAAATGTTAGGTGCCTCTGATGCCTGAGCATGATCCCAGAGGAAATGCTTAGTAAAAATGTTAGGCGCCTCTGATGCCTGAGCATGATCGCAGAGGAAATGCTTAGTAAAAATGTTAGGCGCCTCTGATGCCTGAGCATGATCGCAGAGCAATTGCTTAGTAAAAATGTTAGGTGCCTCTGATGCCTGAGCATGATCGCAGAGCAATTGCTTGGTAAAAATGTTAGGTGCCTCTGATGCCTGAGCACGATCGCAGAGCAAATGCTTAGTAAAAATGTTAGGTGCCTCTGATGCCTGAGCACGATCGCAGAGGAAATGCTTAGTTAAAATGTTAGGTGCCTCTGATGCCTGAGCATGATCGCAGAGGAAATGCTTAGTAAAAATATTAGGTGCCTCTGATGCCTGAGCATAATCGCAGAGCAAATGCTTAATACAAATATTAGGTTCTTCTGATGATTGCAATGCAAATGATTAATACAAATGTTAGGTGCCTCTAATGCCTCAGCATGATCGCAGAGGAAATGCTTAGTAAAAATGTTAGGTGCCTCTGATGCCTGAGCATGATCGCAGAGGAAATGCTTGGTAAAAATGTTAGGTGCCTCTGATGCCTGAGCTTGATCGCAGAGCAAATGCTTACCAAAAATGTTGGGTGCCTCTGATAATTGCAAAGCAAATGCTTAATACAAATGATAGGTGCCTCTGATGATTGCAGAGCAAATGCTTAGTACAAATGTTAGGTGCCTCTGATGATTGCAAATCAAATGCTTAATACAAATGTTAGGTGCCTCTGATGCCTGAGCACGACCGCAGAGGAAATGCTCAGTAAAAATGTTAGGCGCCTCTGATGCCTGAGCATGATCGCAGAGCAATTGCTTAGTAAAAATGTTAGGTGCCTCTGATGCCTGAGCATGATCGCAGAGCAATTGCTTGGTAAAAATGTTAGGTGCCTCTGATGCCTGAGCACGATCGCAGAGCAAATGCTTAGTTAAAATGTTAGGTGCTTCTGATGCCTGAGCATGATCGCAGAGGAAATGCTTAGTAAAAATATTAGGTGCCTTTGATGCCTGAGCATGATCGCAGAGCAAATGCTTAATACAAATGTTAGGTGCTTCTGATGATTGCAAAGCAAATGATTAATACAAATGTTAGGTGCCTCTAATGCCTCAGCATGATCGCAGAGGAAAGGCTTAGTAAAAATGTTAGGTGCCTCTGATGCCTGTGCATGATCGCAGAGGAAATGCTTGGTAAAAATGTTAGGTGCCTCTGATAATTGCAAAGCAAATGCTTAATACTAATGTTAGGTTCCTCTGATGATTGCAGAGAAAATGCTTTATACAAATGTTAAGTGCCTCTGATGATTGCAAAGCAAATACTTAATACAAATGTTAGGTGCCTCTAATGTCTGGGCATGATCGGAGAGGAAATGCTTAGTAAAAATGCTAGGTGCCTCTGATGCCTGAGCATGATCGCAGAGGAAATGCTTAGTTAAAATGTTAGGTGCCTCTGATGCCTGAGCATGATCGCAGAGGAAATGCTTAGTAAAAATATTAGGTGCCTCTGATGCCTGAGCATAATCGCAGAGCAAATGCTTAATACAAATATTAGGTTCTTCTGATGATTGCAATGCAAATGATTAATACAAATGTTAGGTGCCTCTAATGCCTCAGCATGATCGCAGAGGAAATGCTTAGTAAAAATGTTAGGTGCCTCTGATGCCTGAGCATGATCGCAGAGGAAATGCTTGGTAAAAATGTTAGGTGCCTCTGATGCCTGAGCTTGATCGCAGAGCAAATGCTTACCAAAAATGTTGGGTGCCTCTGATAATTGCAAAGCAAATGCTTAATACAAATGTTAGGTGCCTCTGATGCCTGAGCATGATCGCAAAGGAAATGCTTAGTAAAAATGTTAGGTGCCTCTGATGCCTGAGCTTGATCGCAGAGCAAATGCTTACCAAAAATGTCGGGTGCCTCTGATAATTGCAAAGCAAATGCTTAATACAAATGTTAGGTGCCTCTGATGATTGCAGAGAAAATGCTTTATACAAATGTTAAGTGCCTCTGATGATTGCAAAGCAAATACTTAATACAAATGTTAGGTGCCTCTAATGTCTGGGCATGATCGGAGAGGAAATGCTTAGTAAAAATGCTAGGTGCCTCTGATGCCTGAGCATGATCGCAGAGGAAATGCTTAGTTAAAATGTTAGGTGCCTCTGATGCCTGAGCATGATCGCAGAGGAAATGCTTAGTAAAAATATTAGGTGCCTCTGATGCCTGAGCATGATCGCGGAGCAAATGATTAATACAAATGTTAGGTGCCTCTAATGCCTAAGCATGATCACAGAGGAAATTCTTAGTAAAAATGTTAGGTGCCGCTGATGCCTGAGCATGATCGCAGAGGAAATGCTTAGTAAAAATGTTAGGTGCCTCTGATGCCTGAGCTTGATCGCAGAGCAAATGCTTACCAAAAATGTTGGGTGCCTCTGATAATTGCAAAGCAAATGCTTAATACAAATTCTTAGGTGCCTCTGATGATTGCAGAGCAAATGCTTAATACAAATGTTAGGTGCCTCTGATGATTGCTAAGCAAATGCTTAATACAAATGTTAGGTGCCTCTAATGTCTGGGCATGATCGCAGAGGAAATGCTTAGTAAAAATGTTAGGTGCCTCTGATGCCTGAGCACGATCGCAGAGCAAATGCTTATAAAAATATTAGGTGCTTCTGATGCCTGAGCACGATCGCAGAGCAAATGCTTAGTAAAAATGTTAGGTGCCTCTGATGATTGCAAAGCAAATGATTAATACAAATGTTAGGTGCCTCTAATGTCTGGGCATGATCGCAGAGGAAATGCTTAGTAAAAAATGTTAGGCGCCTCTGATGCCTGAGCACGTTCGCAGAGCAAATGCTTAATAAAAATGTTAGGTGCCTCTGATGCCTGAGCATGATCACAGAGGAAATGCTTAATACAAATGTTAGGTGCCTCTGATGCCTGAGCACGATCGCAGAGGAAATGCTTAGTTAAAATGTTAGGTGCCTCTGATGCCTGAGCATGATCGCAGAGGAAATGCTTAGTAAAAATATTAGGTGCCTCTGATGCCTGAGCTTGATCGCAGAGCAAATGCTTACCAAAAATGTTGGGTGCCTCTGATAATTGCAAAGCAAATGCTTAATACAAATGTTAGGTGCCTCTGATGATTGCAGAGCAAATGCTTAATACAAATGTTAGGTGACTCTGATGATTGCAAAGCAAATGCTTAATACAAATGTTAGGTGTCTCTGATGATTGCAAAGCAAATGCTTAATACAAATGTTAGGTGCCTCTAATGTCTGGGCATGATCGCAGAGGAAATGCTTAGTAAAAATGTTAGGTGCCTCTGATGCCTGAGCACTATCGCAGAGCAAATGCTTATAAAAATGTTAGGTGCTTCTGATGCCTGAGCACGATCGCAGAGCAAATGCTTAGTAAAAATGTTAGGTGCCTCTGATGATTGCAAAGCAAATGATTAATACAAATGTTAGGTGCCTCTAATGTCTGGGCATGATCGCAGAGGAAATGCTTAGTAAAAAAATGTTAGGCGCCTCTGATGCCTGAGCACGTTCGCAGAGCAAATGCTTAATAAAAATGTTAGGTGCCTCTGATGCCTGAGCATGATCGCAGAGGAAATGCTTAGAAAAAATATTAGGTGCCTCTGATGCCTGAGCATGATCGCAGAGGAAATGCTTAGTAAAAATGTTAGGCGGCTCTGATGCCTGAGCATGATCGCAGAGCAAATGCTTAATAAAAATGTTAGGTGCCTCTGATGCCTGAGCATGATCGCAGAGGAAATGCTTAGTAAAAATATTAGGTGCCTCTGATGCCTGAGCATGATCGCAGAGGAAATGCTTAGTAAAAATGTTAGGTGCCTCTGATGCCTGAGCTTGATCGCAGAGCAAATGCTTACCAAAAATGTTGGGTGCCTCTGATAATTGCAAAGCAAATGCTTAATACAAATGTTAGGTGCCTATGATGATTGCAGAGCAAATGCTTAATACAAATGTTAGGTGCCTCTGATGATTGCAAAGCAAATGCTTAATACAAATGTTAGGTGCCTCTAATGTCTGGGCATGATCGCAGAGGAAATGCTTAGTAAAAATGTTAGGTGCCTCTGATGCCTGAGCACGATCGCAGAGCAAATGCTTATAAAAATGTTAGGTGCTTCTGATGCCTGAGCACGATCGCAGAGCAAATGCTTAGTAAAAATGTTAGGTGCCTCTGATGATTGCAAAGCAAATGATTAATACAAATGTTAGGTGCCTCTAATGTCTGGGCATGATCGCAGAGGAAATGCTTAGTAAAAAATGTTAGGCGCCTCTGATGCCTGAGCACGATCGCAGAGCAAATGCTTAGTAAAAATGTTAGGTGCCTCTGATGCCTGAGCACGATCGCAGAGGAAATGCTTAGTTAAAATGTTAGGTGCCTCTGATGCCTGAGCATGATCGCAGAGGAAATGCTTAGTAAAAATATTAGGTGCCTCTGATGCCTGAGCATGATCGCAGAGCAAATGCTTAATACAAATGTTAGGTGCTTCTGATGATTGCAAAGCAAATGATTAATACAAATGTTAGGTGCCTCTAATGCCTCAGCATGATCGCAGAGGAAATGCTTAGTAAAAATGTTAGATGCCTCTGATACCTGTGCATGATCGCAGAGGAAATGCTTGGTACAAAATGTTAGGTGCCTCTGATAATTGCAAAGCAAATGCTTAATACAAATGTTAGGTGCCTCTGATGATTGCAGAGCAAATGCTTAATACAAATGTTGGGTGCCTCTGATAATTGCAAAGCAAATGCTTAATACAAATGTTAGGTGCCTCTGATGATTGCAGAGCAAATGCTTAATACAAATATTAGGTGCCTCTGATGATTGCAAAGCAAATGCTTAATACAAATGTTAGGTGCCTCTAATATCTGGGCATTATTGCAGAGGAAATGCTTAGTAAAACTGTTAGGTGCCTCTGATGCCTGAGCACGATCGCAGAGCAATTGCTTAGTAAAAATGTTAGGTGCCTCTGATGCCTGAGCACGATCGCAGAGCAAATGCTTATAAAAAATGTTAGGTGCCTCTGATGCCTGAGCATGATCGCAGAGGAAATGCTTAGTTAAAATGTTAGGTGCCTCTGATGCCTGAGCATGATCGCAGAGGAAATGCTTAGTAAAAATATTAGGTGCCTCTGATGCCTGAGCATGATCGCAGAGCAAATGCTTAATACAAATGTTAGGTGCGTCTGATGATTGCAAAGCAAATGATTAATACAAATGTTAGGTGCCTCTAATGCCTCAGCCTGATCGCAGAGGAAATGCTTAGTAAAACTTTTAGGTGCCACTGATGCCTGAGCATGATCGCAGAGGAAATGCTTAGTAAAAATGTTAGCTGCCTCTGATGCCTGAGCTTGATCGCAGAGCAAATTCTTACCAAAAATGTTGGGTGCCTCTGATAATTGCAAAGCAAATGCTTAATACAAATGTTAGGTGCCTCTGATGATTGCAGAGCAAATGCTTAATACAAATGTTAGGTGTCTCTGATGATTGCAAAGCAAATGCTTAATACAAATGTTAGGTGCCTCTAATGTCTGGGCATGATCGCAGAGGAAATGCTTAGTAAAAATGTTACTTGCCTCTGATGCCTGAGCATGATCGCAGAGGAAATGCTTAGTAAAAATATTAGGTGCCTCTGATGCCTGAGCATGATCGCAGAGCAAATGCTTAATACAAATGTTAGGTTCTTCTGATGATTGCAAAGCAAATGATTAATACAAATGTTAGGTGCCTCTAATGCCTCAGCATGATCGCAGAGGAAATGCTTAGTAAAAATGTTAGGTGCCTCTGTTGCCTGAGCATGATCGCAGAGGAAATGCTTGGTAAAAATGTTAGGTGCCTCTGATGCCTGAGCTTGATCGCAGAGCAAATGCTTACCAACAATGTTGGGTGCCTCTGATAATTGCAAAGCAAATGCTTAATACAAATGTTAGGTGCCTCTGATGATTGCAGAGCAAATGCTTAAAACAAATGTTAGGTGCCTCTGATGATTGCAAAGCAAATGCTTAATACAAGTGTTAGGTGCCTCTGATGCCTGAGCACGATCGCAGAGGAAATGCTTAGTAAAAATGTTAGGTGTCTCTGATGCCTGAGCATGATCGCAGAGCAAATGCTTAATACAAATGTTAGGTGCCTCTGATGCCTGAGCACGATCGCAGAGCAAATGCTTAGAAAAAATGTTAGGTGCCTCTGATGCCTGAGCATGATCTCAGAGGAAATGCTTAGTAAAAATATTATGTGCCTCTGATGCCTGAGCATGATCGCAGAGCAAATGCTTAATACAAATGTTAGGTGCTTCTGATGATTCCAAAGCGAATGATTAATACAAATGTTAGGTGCCTCTAATGCCTCAGCACGATCGTAGAGGAAATGCTTCATAAAAATGTTAGGTGCCTCTGATGCCTGAGCATGATCGCAAAGGAAATGCTTGGTAAAAATGTTAGGTGCCTCTGATGCCTGCGCTTGATCGCAGAGCAAATGCTTACCAAAAATGTTGGGTGCCTCTGATAATTGCAAAGCAAATGCTTAATACAAATGTTAGGTGCCTCTGATGATTGCAGAGCAAATGCTTAATACAAATGTTAGGTGCCTCTGATGATTGCAAAGCATATGCTTAATACAAATGTTAGGTGCCTCTGATGCCTGAGCACGATCGCAGAGCAAATGCTTAATACAAATGTTAGGTGCCTCTGATGCCTGAGCACGATCGCAGAGCAAATGCTTATAAAAATGTTAGGTGCTTCTGATGCCTGAGCACGATCGCAGAGCAAATGCTTAGTAAAAATGTTAGGTGCCTCTGATGATTGCAAAGCAAATGATTAATACAAATGTTAGGTGCCTCTAATGTCTGGGCATGATCGCAGAGGAAATGCTTAGTAAAAAAATGTTAGGCGCCTCTGATGCCTGAGCACGTTCGCAGAGCAAATGCTTAATAAAAATGTTAGGTGCCTCTGATGCCTGAGCATGATCGCAGAGGAAATGCTTAGAAAAAATATTAGGTGCCTCTGATGCCTGAGCATGATCGCAGAGGAAATGCTTAGTAAAAATGTTAGGCGGCTCTGATGCCTGAGCATGATCGCAGAGCAAATGCTTAATAAAAATGTTAGGTGCCTCTGATGCCTGAGCATGATCGCAGAGGAAATGCTTAGTAAAAATATTAGGTGCCTCTGATGCCTGAGCATGATCGCAGAGGAAATGCTTAGTAAAAATGTTAGGTGCCTCTGATGCCTGAGCTTGATCGCAGAGCAAATGCTTACCAAAAATGTTGGGTGCCTCTGATAATTGCAAAGCAAATGCTTAATACAAATGTTAGGTGCCTATGATGATTGCAGAGCAAATGCTTAATACAAATGTTAGGTGCCTCTGATGATTGCAAAGCAAATGCTTAATACAAATGTTAGGTGCCTCTAATGTCTGGGCATGATCGCAGAGGAAATGCTTAGTAAAAATGTTAGGTGCCTCTGATGCCTGAGCACGATCGCAGAGCAAATGCTTATAAAAATGTTAGGTGCTTCTGATGCCTGAGCACGATCGCAGAGCAAATGCTTAGTAAAAATGTTAGGTGCCTCTGATGATTGCAAAGCAAATGATTAATACAAATGTTAGGTGCCTCTAATGTCTGGGCATGATCGCAGAGGAAATGCTTAGTAAAAAATGTTAGGCGCCTCTGATGCCTGAGCACGATCGCAGAGCAAATGCTTAGTAAAAATGTTAGGTGCCTCTGATGCCTGAGCACGATCGCAGAGGAAATGCTTAGTTAAAATGTTAGGTGCCTCTGATGCCTGAGCATGATCGCAGAGGAAATGCTTAATAAAAATATTAGGTGCCTCTGATGCCTGAGCATGATCGCAGAGCAAATGCTTAATACAAATGTTAGGTGCTTCTGATGATTGCAAAGCAAATGATTAATACAAATGTTAGGTGCCTCTAATGCCTCAGCATGATCGCAGAGGAAATGCTTAGTAAAAATGTTAGATGCCTCTGATACCTGTGCATGATCGCAGAGGAAATGCTTGGTACAAAATGTTAGGTGCCTCTGATAATTGCAAAGCAAATGCTTAATACAAATGTTAGGTGCGTCTGATGATTGCAGAGCAAATGCTTAATACAAATGTTGGGTGCCTCTGATAATTGCAAAGCAAATGCTTAATACAAATGTTAGGTGCCTCTGATGATTGCAGAGCAAATGCTTAATACAAATATTAGGTGCCTCTGATGATTGCAAAGCAAATGCTTAATACAAATGTTAGGTGCCTCTAATATCTGGGCATTATTGCAGAGGAAATGCTTAGTAAAACTGTTAGGTGCCTCTGATGCCTGAGCACGATCGCAGAGCAATTGCTTAGTAAAAATGTTAGGTGCCTCTGATGCCTGAGCACGATCGCAGAGCAAATGCTTATAAAAAATGTTAGGTGCCTCTGATGCCTGAGCATGATCGCAGAGGAAATGCTTAGTTAAAATGTTAGGTGCCTCTGATGCCTGAGCATGATCGCAGAGGAAATGCTTAGTAAAAATATTAGGTGCCTCTGATGCCTGAGCATGATCGCAGAGCAAATGCTTAATACAAATGTTAGGTGCGTCTGATGATTGCAAAGCAAATGATTAATACAAATGTTAGGTGCCTCTAATGCCTCAGCCTGATCGCAGAGGAAATGCTTAGTAAAACTTTTAGGTGCCACTGATGCCTGAGCATGATCGCAGAGGAAATGCTTAGTAAAAATGTTAGCTGCCTCTGATGCCTGAGCTTGATCGCAGAGCAAATTCTTACCAAAAATGTTGGGTGCCTCTGATAATTGCAAAGCAAATGCTTAATACAAATGTTAGGTGCCTCTGATGATTGCAGAGCAAATGCTTAATACAAATGTTAGGTGTCTCTGATGATTGCAAAGCAAATGCTTAATACAAATGTTAGGTGCCTCTAATGTCTGGGCATGATCGCAGAGGAAATGCTTAGTAAAAATGTTACTTGCCTCTGATGCCTGAGCATGATCGCAGAGGAAATGCTTAGTAAAAATATTAGGTGCCTCTGATGCCTGAGCATGATCGCAGAGCAAATGCTTAATACAAATGTTAGGTTCTTCTGATGATTGCAAAGCAAATGATTAATACAAATGTTAGGTGCCTCTAATGCCTCAGCATGATCGCAGAGGAAATGCTTAGTAAAAATGTTAGGTGCCTCTGTTGCCTGAGCATGATCGCAGAGGAAATGCTTGGTAAAAATGTTAGGTGCCTCTGATGCCTGAGCTTGATCGCAGAGCAAATGCTTACCAACAATGTTGGGTGCCTCTGATAATTGCAAAGCAAATGCTTAATACAAATGTTAGGTGCCTCTGATGATTGCAGAGCAAATGCTTAAAACAAATGTTAGGTGCCTCTGATGATTGCAAAGCAAATGCTTAATACAAGTGTTAGGTGCCTCTGATGCCTGAGCACGATCGCAGAGGAAATGCTTAGTAAAAATGTTAGGTGTCTCTGATGCCTGAGCATGATCGCAGAGCAAATGCTTAATACAAATGTTAGGTGCCTCTGATGCCTGAGCACGATCGCAGAGCAAATGCTTAGAAAAAATGTTAGGTGCCTCTGATGCCTGAGCATGATCTCAGAGGAAATGCTTAGTAAAAATATTATGTGCCTCTGATG
This sequence comes from Ambystoma mexicanum, assembly GCF_040938575.1. Lineage (NCBI taxonomy): Eukaryota > Metazoa > Chordata > Amphibia > Caudata > Ambystomatidae > Ambystoma > Ambystoma mexicanum. Next base: position 1,439,151,298 of record NC_090922.1, read on the forward strand.
CCTGAGCATGATCGCAGAGCAAATGCTTAATACAAATGTTAGGTGCTTCTGATGATTCCAAAGCGAATGATTAATACAAATGTTAGGTGCCTCTAATGCCTCAGCACGATCGTAGAGGAAATGCTTCATAAAAATGTTAGGTGCCTCTGATGCCTGAGCATGATCGCAAAGGAAATGCTTGGTAAAAATGTTAGGTGCCTCTGATGCCTGCGCTTGATCGCAGAGCAAATGCTTACCAAAAATGTTGGGTGCCTCTGATAATTGCAAAGCAAATGCTTAATACAAATGTTAGGTGCCTCTGATGATTGCAGAGCAAATGCTTAATACAAATGTTAGGTGCCTCTGATGATTGCAAAGCATATGCTTAATACAAATGTTAGGTGCCTCTGATGCCTGAGCACGATCGCAGAGCAAATGCTTAATACAAATGTTAGGTGCCTCTGATGCCTGAGCACGATCGCAGAGCAAATGCTTAATACAAATGTTAGGTGCCTCTGATGCCTGAGCACGATCGCAGAGCAAATGCTTAATACAAATGTTAGGTGCCTCTGATGCCTGAGCACGATCACAGAGCAATTGCTTAATACAATACAAATGTTAGGTGCCTCTGATGCCTGAGCACGATCGCAGAGCAAATGCTTAGTAAAAATGTTAGGTGCCTCTGATGCCTGAGCACGATCGCAGAGCAAATGCTTAGTAAAAATGTTAGGTGCCTCTGATGCCTGAGCACGATCGCAGAGCAAATGCTTGGTAAAAATGTTAGGTGCCTCTGATGCCTGAGCACGATCGCAGAGGAAATGCTTAGTAAAAATGTTAGGTGCCTCTGATGCCTGAGCACGATCGCAGAGCAAATGCTTAATACAAATGTTAGTGCCTCTGATGCCTGAGCACGATCGCAGAGCAAATGCTTAGTAAAAATGTTAGGTGCCTCTGATGCCTGAGCATGATCGCAGAGGAAATGCTTAGTTAAAATGTTAGGTGCCTCTGATGCCTGAGCACGATCGCAGAGGAAATTCTTAGTAAAAATGTTAGGTGCCTCTGATGCCTGAGCATGATCGCAGAGGAAATTCTTAGTAAAAATATTAGGTGCCTCTGATGCCTGAGCATGATCGCAGAGCAAATGCTTAATACAAATGTTAGGTGCTTCTGATGATTCCAAAGCGAATGATTAATACAAATGTTAGGTGCCTCTAATGCCTCAGCACGATCGCAGAGGAAATGCTTAATAAAAATATTAGGTGCCTCTGATGCCTGAGCATGATTGCAGAGCAAATGCTTAATACAAATCTTAGGTGCTTCTGATGATTCCAAAGCGAATGATTAATACAAATGTTAGGTGCCTCTGATGCCTGATCTTGATCGCAGAGCAAATGCTTACCAAAAATGTTGGGTGCCTCTGATAATTGCAAAGCAAATGCTTAATACAAATGTTAGGTGCCTCTGGTGATTGCAGAGCAAATGCTTAATACAAATGTTAGGTGCCTCTGATGATTGCAAAGCATATGCTTAATACAAATGTTAGGTGCCTCTGATGCCTGAGCACGATCGCAGAGGAAATGCTTAGTAAAAATGTTAGTTGCCTCTGATGCCTGAGCACGATCGCAGAGCAAATGCTTAATACAAATGTTAGGTGCCTCTGATGCCTGAGCACGATCGCAGAGCAAATGCTTAATACAAATGTTAGGTGCTTCTGATGATTCCAAAGCGAATGATTAATACAAATGTTAGGTGCCTCTAATGCCTCAGCACGATCGCAGAGGAAATGCTTAATAAAAATATTAGGTGCCTCTGATGCCTGAGCATGATTGCAGAGCAAATGCTTAATACAAATGTTAGGTGCTTCTGATGATTCCAAAGCGAATGATTAATACAAATGTTAGGTGCCTCTGATGCCTGATCTTGATCGCAGAGCAAATGCTTACCAAAAATGTTGGGTGCCTCTGATAATTGCAAAGCAAATGCTTAATACAAATGTTAGGTGCCTCTGATGATTGCAGAGCAAATGCTTAATACAAATGTTAGGTGCCTCTGATGATTTCAAAGCATATGCTTAATACAAATGTTAGGTGCCTCTGATGCCTGAGCACGATCGCAGAGGAAATGCTTAGTAAAAATGTTAGTTGCCTCTGATGCCTGAGCACGATCGCAGAGCAAATGCTTAATACAAATGTTAGGTGCCTCTGATGCCTGAGCACGATCGCAGAGCAAATGCTTAGTAAAAATGTTAGGTGCCTCTGATGCCTGTGCAAGTCTTTGTCATTTGCGACGAAGAGATCTATTTCCTGGATTTAAAACATCCTGTGAAGTGTTTGGTGCTCATTAAGAGAACGTTTTTATAATGTCCCCTGTTGCAGGAATGCATACAGAGTTCCTTTCCGGGCATAGGGAGAGTCTTATTTATGTGATCTGTATCGTTTGAGACCATCAGTGGTGGGAGCTGCCGCCTTTAAGGGGACAGCACCCTTGTTGTTTGCCTGAAGGCGGGGCAAGGGGGGATGACCCTGGGATCCTCTCGATGCCACCCCTGGGCCCATCATCCACTAGCTTGGGGAGGCATCCGGTCTCCTTGGGGCACCCTGCGATATCTCCCCAGTGTGCCCCCTTTCAGTTATGTGCAGATGCTGGCAGGAATGAAACTCCTGGGAATGCCCAGGTATTCTCCTCTGACACTTTCTGGTGTTCCTATGTGTCAGGAATATGCCTAGGTAGTGTTCCTCTGATGGCTGTGACTAGGCACTCAAGCTTCTCTGGCTGCACCGTTCACCTGGGGCGGGGTCACAACAGACACGCCTATCCCTGGTGATCTTTCACAGCACACAAATAATCTGTAAAACGATGATATGGAATGTTAACCAGAGTAATTCCTAACGGGTAAGAACCGTGTACCAAGTATTTCTATCCCTAGTTTTTTGTTTTTAAAGATGTCATTCAGCCATTCATAATTCTTCTATCCTATCTACCTCGGTGTGCAGTGTTTGAAAATGTCTGGAAACAGCTTTTCTGCAATATACCTGTTAGTCCACGGCTCTGCAGCCCGCGGCTCTTCAGATGTTTTAGACTACAACTCCCATGATTCTTTACCGTTGACTGTGATGGCTAAGGCTGATGGGTGATGTAGTTCAAAACGTATAGAGAGCCAAAGGCTGCAGAGCCCTGTGTTAGTCTGTTTCGTCCCCATTGTATGAACCAAGTTCCTTCTCCCCCTCTGTTCCCCTCGTCCTCACAACTTTGCACCACTGAGCAATGTAAAGCATCCTACTACGAGAGCACCCTACTACGAGAATACCGTGTTCTGGTCTATGACAGATGCGTGACTCCCCTGATAAAAGACAGAGAGCTATGTTCGACCACGTGGTCATAGGTTTAAATCCAGGTAGGTTCGCTCAGCCCTTCATCCTTACAAGGTCGAAAAGATGAGCGCTCTTAAAGTGGGCAAGCAAAAGGCAACTGTATTTACACGCCAAAATACCACTATGTGAACGTGCGTTTTACAAATACACCTACAGAAACTTTGCACGGTGCAAGTGCAACATTTGCACGGTCAAAGCACTAGGGCAAAGGTTGCCCTATTTTTAAAAACACTGGGACGCATTAAAAAACCATTCCACCTCAACCGGTGCGGTTTGGCATACTAAAAGCACCAGGGCAAAAATGAGACTTGTGCAAAAAAGATGCATTCTCACTACATGTTTGCACCAGGGCAAAGTTTGTCCTAGTGCTAATTCGGAATGGTAGATAGCACTAGGGTAAACTTTGCCCTGATGCAAAAATGTATCTTTTTAGCACTAGGGTAATTTTAGCCCCGGTGCTTTTAATATGCCAAACTGCACTTGTCGCGGTATAATGGTTTTGAAATGTGTCCCAGTGTTTTTAAACACAGGGCAAACTTTGCCCTAGTGCTAATACTGTGCAAACTTTGCACTTGCACTGGGCAACATTTCTGTAATCTGGCCCCAGATCTGTTCTGTTCTGTTTGGATATTTTTGCAAAGTGTGTCCAGTAGAAGCACCCATCTGCCTCCAATAAATATCCTCCGCAGGAGTACAGCTGTCAAGCCACCAACTCATTAAAAAAGACCGGTTCAGTCGCTCCCTCGCCTGTCTGTAACACTCTGCACCGCGGAACAGCTTAAGTCTAGTTCAATCAACAAGCAACAGCTTAGAACGCTAGCCAGGGACTTCGCAGCCATTACACCATTACCAGCTTGTGTTCACTGAGATTTTTAGGCTTCGGATCGAAGTTCACCACCAATCGCTCCGTCAGTTTCATAGTTTGATCAGTTCGCTCTCCAGCGCACATGGGTATAATGGCCAGTGGTCGAAGTGTGCGAAAAGAAGTAGTGAAACTATGCTCCCTACTGGCCTGCCTGCCCCCGCCCCCCACAAACCCCATCACCACAACACCTCACCGCACAATACATACCCCCAAACACATGTGCCTGCGATTTAAAGGAACGCACAGTGCTCTGAAATGGCAAGTTTCAACTTCTTCCTACACTTTCATTTTAAAACAAAACCAATCCGGAATGGGTTGTTTCCAAAATAAAAGTATATGAATAGTAAAAGTTAATTAAAAAAAAGTAGAGGAGCACCGCTCCTAACCGCTCCCGCCCACTTCGACCACTGATAATGGCAATGGAAAGGGTAGACATCTTGCCGCCATGTCCTGGATATACACGAATAACTACTGCCCTTGCGCCACTAGGGCTGTTGTGCACTTGCCCCATTTTAGGCTCACTTGTAACCTGCTGTTGTTGGTTTTAAGGAGGGAGTGGTTGCGTCGACGTTAGAACTATTTCAGAAGGAGTGCCGTTCCTTTCGTTTTGTACGGATGGCCGCTTTGTTCCCGATTTATGCGAATATATTAACACCGCTTTTTAGTGCCTGGGTCGGACATTTTAATTCATTGTTAGAAATCCAGCCATTTATACATTTTAATTGGTTGTGTGTCTCTGTGTTTAATATTTAAACTGAAAGTGTAATGTGTGGCAGTATTTTTTTGTAAAAAATATTATTTGTAATGGCGAAAGCTGAATTGAGTTTTACTACTACCTCTGTATCCCTTTTGCCAGGGCGGAGGGGGCAACGTCTTTGTCTTAGAAACAAGACAATACAGCGCAGCACAGGTTCGAATCCCGATCCGCGCTTAGAAACCACTCGTTGGTGTTAAGTGTGCTATATAAAAATTATAATAATATAATTAGAATATGCTGCCCAATGTACACATAGACGTCTATCCTTTTAATTGTGTGTTCCTTGTTGTACAGCGCTCTATTGTTGCACAACTAGGCTTGCGCTACATAAAAGATGTCCATTGTAGACTGTAGACACTCCTGTGCAAATCAAGAGGCTGCAGGGGTCTCCACAGGGGCCGCTGTACTTCGTATTCCTACCATGGGGGCCTGCTGTTGAATTGTTATTTTAGCTGACATTTTTCCAACTTTACAATATTTATATACACAAAAGGCAAGTATTAAAATAAATGTTTACCTACAATCAATAAAATTATCCTTCATCATGCATACTTATCAAACAACATATAAAACATATCATATTTCTTACACATGTAAAAGGAAGAACAAGGGAAAAGCCTAGTGTTATCACTGTATGATATTCCTTTATCATTAACAGAATCATGACGCTTCCAATTTCAAGGCACGTAGGAACCCTACTGCAGCAATTCTCACCTGGGAGGGATGCCGACTATTGAATTGTCTAATTATTTCTGTATGGTGTGTTTTGCATGGCACCAGCATGTCACGTCAGGCTGATTTGAAAAACTGTGAACAGCCATAAGAGCAGTAAAAAGGAAGAACAGTGCTGAGTGTACAGGTGTGCACAGTCCCCGCTGCCGTATCTGTTTATTGTTGCCCCTCGTTACCAAAGAGTGTCAGGTGCAAAGGACACGTGCTATGAGCCTATGGGGCATTAGGACAGGGCTTGGACAGGGACCAGTAGTCATTCCTCGGCTGCGGTGGACTGGGAACCAAAAGAGGCCCTGGCAATCATTTACAGAGTGGCCCCACATTAGACATTTTCAGCCAGCCCCACCATTTTCCTATGGGAGCATTTGGAAATAAAATAGTTTACCACACAAAAGACACCCATGGTGCAGAGGCCCTAGCAGTGAGGGTGAGTTGCCGGAGGGGGGGGGGGGGTATTTCCACATTCATCGAAAGCTTCCTTGAAATGGATCATTCTCAGGTCTTTGCAAATGATTGGAAGGTGGGTAGGTCCCTTGGCCTGGGGGTCCAGGCTGCACCAAAGTTAGGGGGCCATACAGTTTGGTGAGTTTTCACCCATGGTTCTTCTGACTGTATTTGGATTGTGTGATCCTCCAGGCATTGCTTGATCCGAAGTTCCGTCCTGTGGTCTTTTATGGGGTTCAGCCGAGCAGTGTGTAATGTAGGGTCAATTTCTGCCCGGGCAGCCAGACCTCTGCACACGCTGACTTTGCATGCAGAGCGCAGACACCGCAGCCAGTGGAGGCCTTTAAGAGCCTGTGCTGTGTATTGTGATCTGTTCTCCTCTTGTTCAGTCTGGCTGCTTGGTCTTGTATCCTCTTTGGAATCTGCAATTATTTCTGGAGGGGATGATAAGGTCTATGTTACAGTGATCCCCTTCAGAAAACACCTGAGCTCTTGTGATTGCTACTCGGTGGTCCCTCCGCAGTGGTGGGAGGACCCTTCTAGGCATCAGGAGGTGCTGGTTGGATGTTGCATGAGGCCTACATGCAGATCCATGGCCTGACCTAACGCAGACCCCGCCTCATACTCAGAGGAGTAGACAAGGTAGGGCATGAGCAGTCAAGGCCCACTCAGCAGCCCTATGTGGGCCTTCACAGATGTTAAGTACATTGGTTTGAGACCACACTTCTTAGACAATCAGGGCTACGCCTCCACTCATACGGCAGTAGAAGATAAACTTAAACGCAGACCGCCCAACATAGCTTAGCACCCAGAAGCCCTACTTTGTAAGGGCATAATGCACGTGAAGTCAAAAATATGTCCCTATGTCCTCAAAAGGCCCGGGTCTTCACGCGCTGGCGGCGCATCCATCGGCCGCGCCCCATCCACCTGAATCAGGCTGTGCATGGTTCGTTTGCAGGCATCTTGCATCACACCAGATTGATGAGCATGTACTATGCTTCTGTTGAGGCCCCAGGGCAGCGGAGAGACACAACTCATGCCAGATGAGCCGACATAAACAATTATGACCGATGTCAATTTCGCAATCACCTGAATTAAAGAAAAAAACAAGATAATAATCCGCCGAGCAAGGAGGAATTTCGAAAATGCGGAGGAGTGGAAACCAAAGGGGTGGATGTGTGCCATGCGATATTGTGGATAAACATCAAACATGTTGTGGCATCTCGCATTGTTCTGTGTTTATGTTAATGAGTGGGTTGGCGCCATGCCCAACCAGGGCCAATGGGAACAGGCACAGAAGGCGCCCGTGCCAAGGCTTGCGATCGAGTGCAGGTTGGCTTCGGGAGTGGGTCCCAGAGAGGCGGCAATTTTCTGTGTGGGTGGCTTTTTTTTTTTGTTTTCTCGAACAGCCTCTAGGACAACGGCGAGTTGGGTTACGTCTCCATTAGGCAACCTGTATATTTTGAAGGGGTGGTGACATCAACCGGAGCTGGTTGGCCTGCTTTGACGTGGTCTGCCAAGAAGGTTCCGGAGGTTCAAGGTCTGCCGCGGTGGCCATTTTGGAAGTAACTTTTCCAAGTGGGTGGAATGACTTTGTTATGGTTAGCCTGCTGATGCGGGTCATCACCAGCACCCCGTTGGCCACTCCTGATCTGTTCAAGTAATCCCTGGTCATTTCTACAGTGTGAATATGGTGGACCACCACCAGTCCTGGCTTTTCCTTTCTACAAATCATTGTTGTCAGGTGATTAAGTCCAATTTGTTCAACTAAAGTTAAATAAGACTACAACAGTGCATTAACAAGTGGTGTGGCGGTGACAGGGAGTCATCTAGGTATTCTAGATATTTCAGTGAGCACCTGTCCAAGACTTTGGCAAACAACCCGGGGTTTCTATATGTGCCCTCAGAAAAGAGCAGCGGCTGTACTGACATAGCGAACAATATTTTCATCACTTTACAAACCCTTTCATTTCTATTTCTATTGGGTTTTCAATCACAATGTTTGGCAAAGGCATCTTCGTGCTTCTAACCAAAAGAAGGCCTTGGTAGTCCGTTTACCTTTGGATACAAAATGGCCGCCTTTTGCACCAAATGGTGTTGTTGTCTGGTCCACAATTGCAAAGAAGTTCTATTTAAGAAATGTGCATTAAAAGAAAAATAGCACATGGTTTATAAGAAAACAGGTCAAATTCAGGCAACATTATATTGGTTTGTGAGCAGCACTGTTCATATCTTGATATGCATGTGTATGTGTGTGGGGGTGAGGGTACTTAAACCTGAGGTGAGGGCTTTCTCCCTCTCGGCTTTCTCCAGCCACCAAATACTCAGAAGACTATATGCTCCCATGGCGTTCTCTGGAAACCCCTCAAAGGAAAATGGTATTTGAAAATATTTTGAAAAAATAAACCAAAATGCAGTGGATTTCCATTGCTTCAGGAAATATGCCTAATCTGGGGTGGGGTCAATGGTGGTGCAAATGAATGTGTGCTTCCTTAAGTTTTAATGCAATCGTGCTGCAAAAGCTGCTTAGATTTTGAAAGAGTTCATTAGGGATTACCCAGCAAATCAACTGCCAAAGGCCCCAAGTAGTCTGCTCCTGGCAAAGTTGCTAAATCTGGGAGTCAGCTGTGGGGCAAATTCATTGGTGTGTTGGCTTGTTTCAAGCTATCCTGCTGGTTTGTAGACATACATTCGATAAACCATTGAGAACCCTAATTTCTCAATCCATTTCTGATGGATCTCCATGCCAATGACCTAACTGCATGGTTGATATGGAAAGAAAAGTACATCTGTAAAAATGGTGGAGAAGGGCTAAGAAAATCAGGGGGTGTGGGGGTCGGTAGGCGCCAATGCGGTAGTAACCCCCAAGTGTGTAGCACCCGTTCTTCTCTCTTATTTGGGGGGTTTAGGTTTTTTGTTAAACACGTCATTTTGCATCGGCAGGCTTACCAGCTGGTGCTCCTGGCTCCTCGTTTGGTGCACATGGCACTGCCCCTGCAACCACTGGGTATCAACGAGAAGAGAATGAAAAGATGGATGGGTCGCTCTGAGCTATTTTTTCGTACTGTTTTTGCAACGCCTGACCCTTACCCCTTCAAGCAGCAAACTGAAGGCTGCAGAGAGGGAAGGAGCGCCAAAAGGGATGGCACGCACCAGGGCTCTCCTAACGCCTTACCTTCAAGATGCGGACTATAGCAGGCATTCTAGTCACAACCTGGCATAAGATGTCATTACTGGGGCATGTCTCACTGCCCTTGACATATGAGAGCAGCAACTATACACGTGAGGCTGCCCCCTGCTTATGCTGGCTAGGGGACAGAGGGTGGCCAGGTGCACAGTGCCAAGAGAGAGCAGATCAGCAAGGGAGAGGGGGAGCGAAGGCAGAAGCAAAGAGGAAGGTCTTGAAGTGCTTCCGGAACCAGAGATGGTTCTCCTCAAGTTTTAGAGTGACAGGGAGGCTGTTTCAGAGGGAGGCCCCAACAGAAGACCGAGATCTACCCACAGCTCGTTTCTTTGAAAAACGACTGACCCGGAGGAAGGTAGAGGTAGAGGAGCGAAGAGCTCCATAGAAGAGGTATTTGTGGAGGGATAGCTGAAGGTATTTTGGACCCAGGCCCCAGAAAGCCTTGTGGACAATGCAGAGGGTTTTGAATTTAATCCTTGCATCCACTGGGTGCCAATGGAGAGATTTCAGAGCTGGAGAGATACGATCCCAGGGCTTGAGGCCAAGGACATGTCTCGCAGTCCTGTTCTGGATTAGTTGCAGAGGGTGAAGAATAGAGGCAGGTAGATTTACAAAGAGGCTGTTACAGTAGTCCAACCTAGAGAGAACCAGAGCTTGGGAGACAGTGAGCTTCTGGGGGAAGGAGAGGAAAGGAAGAGTACCTCTGAGGAGGTGCAGTAGGAGGTTTGACCTTTTTAGAGACCTCAGAGATGTGGGCGGAGAAGGAAACACCTTCAGAAGTGGATATGAACCATACATAGAGTGATTGCAGTACATATATGAAACATTGACTGGCATGACACCCAACTACTGGGCTCAGCGATGTAGCACTTGGCGCTAGGATGCCAAGGGCAAACACATGAGGTATTAATTGTTATAAAGTGCCATTCTCATGAATGTATTTATGTACTTATTGTTTATTTGTATGGCGCCTATACACAGAGAAGAATTTCAAAGCACTCAAGGATGTAGGGGGGCGGGGAGAGTGGGAAAAAACAACAGTCGTTCCGAGCCCTGTGTGCTTGATGTCATATAAGATGGCAACAAAGGGCCCCATGGAGACTGTCCCTGGGAGGTAGCGGTGCGCGGTATATATCAACATAACATAACATAACCTTGACAAACTAGGCTGTACAGGGCATATGAGCCATTTCCTGGCATGAGAGGGCACTACAGGAGCATTTGGGGATGCACTTGCCATATGATGACCGACAACGGGCATGCCAGGCTGCACCTTGCATATGCTGACCGTGCCAGGCATACGGGGTTATACTTGGGTAAGATGGCGGTACAGCGGCATTTGGGGGTGCCTCTGGAATATGATGGCAGTATCTGGGCATGTGAGGCTTTACCTTACATATAACGAATAGAAATGCCATACATGGACACAAATGGCCAAGTTAGCAGTAATGGAGCCTTTTTCCAGCTATTAATGTTGAGCGTGTTGGATTTTTTATTTACACCAGTGATGTTCCTTCCTATAATGCCATTGGGTCAAAGCTTGGGTGATATGACGTTCTATGATGCTGCAAGGTCCAAAGTCATGTCATGTCACTTCCTGTGATGTCATCTGGTGTGTGATTCCGATTCCCCTGGCATTTTGGTGAGTCGACATCACTGGTTTCTTTTGGATTTCTTTTACAATTGTAAGGTGGAATAGTTTGCTTAAAATCTCAGCACTTTTTTGCTAATAGCGCTAGTAATTTACATAATGGAAGCTTCTTTATTCCCCCCCCGCAGGCCTTGACGTCTTCCTTGTCCTGCAGAAGCCTCGCGCGATATCCCTTCGGCATCAGGCCTTGTGGCCAATTATAATAATATTGCCTTTTCATAGTTCACAAACCACAAACTAAATTGCCTCTCGGTGTACACAGACTGCCATAGCTGTTGTTATTATCTAACTGAATTAGAATCCCTGCCAGCCTTCCAACCTGAGATGTGCAAGTGAGCGTGCAGCAAGCACTTCATCCACGGAACTATCTAGCCTGCTGCTACCAAGTGAAGGCAAAAGCAATACCCATCATTGGGACGTCATGGAAGGCCTTGCTGCCCTGCGGTGGACTAAAGCCCTCATTCCTGGTTTAGAAGTGGCATTCTGAAAATGCCATCTATGCTAGTTCCAGCAAATGTTGTGTAGTGGCTAAATTGCTGAGTTTGGAATCAGGCGCCTTGAGTTTGTGTGATCTTCGACACATTGCTGTCCCTTTGCCTCAGTTACCTTGTCTGTTAAAATGGGGAGTTATTAGGACATGGTTGCTAATTTACTAAAGGACATTCAGTGTGCAGGGTTGTGTAACATAGGGGTGTACTGAAGTCCAGTACTTGCATTGTTGCAAGGGGCCACATGTCATGTGGGACAGGTTCAGCCAGGGCACCCCTTTGAGTCAACATCCAGGACTGGTTTCTCATTATTTTTTTAGCATACAAGGTCCAGCATGCAAAGTGACTTTGCTATTTCAGCCAACATATAGCACTTGAAGTTTCCCGTGTGTCTTTATATATTTGTTTTTTGATGATTTAGTTTATTTGTAAACTTTTTCATCATTTTCTTTGAGGTCTGTGAATGGTTAGAGCTAATGATTTAGAATTGGTAATCTTTTCTTCAGTTCCAAAATGGTTCTTAGGAAAAGAGTGATTGTGTAAGTGTATTTATTGTTATGTCCACTAAGTAGGGCGGTCCATCTTTCTTGAGTGTTCATTTGTTTTTCTGAGAGTTGATAGAACGCTCAAAATTGTTTACGTTGAAAAGAAAGTGCTTGACATTCCATAACGAGATGGAATATAGTTTCTGGGATGGCTTGATCCTTGCAAAATCGACAGTAGTTGTTTGTGACATCGATCTGTCTTGTTGTTGATAGGTATGAGTTTGTGGGTAGAATGTTCAGACGCACTCTTAAGAATGTTGTTCTAATGCTCTGGTCTGGAAAGATTTGAAGGTATTGTGGTAGTTCATGGATTTTCCTGTTGTCTTTTGTGCATTGAAGATTCTGTTTGTAGACGTTCTTCTTTTGAATAGTTCTTATCCAGTCGTTCTGAAGAAGTTTTATTTTTGCGTGCTGTGGCCGGAGAGTTAGCTGTTCTTCTGTGATGTCTTCGTTTTCCATTTCCTTCCTCATTGAATGTTTCCATTTTTGTAATAGCGTGTTGTTGAAGGTATTAGCCTGGCCTCGGAGGATTTGGATAGCTGGGGTTTTTTGGTTGGTGAGTATTTTTCGGAAGATATCTAGTCTTTTCCATAGTACAATGGATTCAATTGACTGCGTTGCCATTTCATAGCGTATTCTTGGCATAGGGTATGACTGTGGTAAGTGGAGAATTTTACGCCAGAAAATTGTTTCAAATTTCATCCAGTTAATTGTGCGGGCGTTCAGCATTGCTTCTGTTCCATATGTTAGTATCGGGGTGTACTTCTGTCTGTAGTAGGCAATGAGAGGTTTGAATGAGAACTGGCCGTATTTCCTTGAAGTATACATCCTTGTCTTGCTAGAGTTTGTGCGGTTTGTTCAATTTTGTCAATCCATTGCTCCTCCGATTTTGATTGGTTAATTAGGACACCAAGATATTTGAAAGTTGTCACGTTTTCTATTTGATTCCCATTGATGTTGAATCTCGACTATTATATATTATATTTTGAGGCTACATGTTCCAGAATGAATGGCGGCTTGGACCATTTTAGACAACATCTAGGACTTGTAATTTCCTGCTTCTCATTATATTATGAACCTACGAGGACCAGCATGCAAAGCGACTGCTATGTCCGCCAACATATAGCACTTGAAGTTTCCCGCGTGTCATTTTATTATATTTTGAGCCTACATGGTCCAGCATGCAAGGTGAATTTGGCCATTTCAGCTACATCAGGGACTTGTACTTTCCTGTTTCTCACTATGTTATGTAGCTACAAGTCCCAGCACGCAGAGGTGCCTAGGATTGTCCTAGGTAGCACAGGGCAAAGTTACAGTGTTTACTCCCCTTTGGTTTCGGACCATTTCCTGTATGATGAGGGCAAACAATTCAAGATGGCGCTTGGGAAATGATGGCAACACTTTCCTTCAGAAATCGGCTTTTGACAAGTTGTATTCAGACTGTCGATGTCTGATAACTTGCTATTTATGGCTTTAGTTATTTGCAGAAATGTTACTGATCCTCTATGAGGAATAAAACAAATATTGGACAAATATTCGCAAGTTTTATTTTAATTGCGCTTATAAAGTTTCTACCGCACATTGACAAAAGCACTGTATAATTCAATGAAATAAATTAATAACTGGTCTCTCGCCTTAAAACGTTGAACAAAAGAACCCATCATCTGACTGGCCAATCACCAGCCTATCACCACGCGTCCAGCTCCGGCCATGACACGAACGGGCATCTTTAGCAACAAAGCAGCATGCAGTGGTTCTGAAAGTACAGTAGATTAATGCGCCTGCTGCAGAGATGCGCCTGTGTGTACCTGCCTGCCCCTCAAAACCCTTTGTCCTTTGCTTAGGGTGACCAGACATCCCGGTTTTGCCGGGACTGTCTGGGCATTTACACCTCCGTCCCGGGGTTCTGAGAGTTTTTTAAGTTTAAAAACCCTGTCCCGAGATTTGGGGATTGGGTGGATACCATCCCGGTTTTGACTGGATATCATGAGCTTTCCATCGGTTTGCCAAAAGCTTTGATGGTATCCACCCGTTCCCCGAATCCCAGACGTGGTTTTTAAACGTAAAATAGCCTCTGGACCCCCTCACTGCAACATGACGCAGCCACCCAGATAGAAGTAGGACTACAGTTTCACTACTGAAGTTGTAGTCCTACTTCTATGTCAGTGGCCTGACCCGGTTTATTATTTTCAAAATCTGGTCACCCTACCTTTGTTGGATGATAAAATGAGTGCACATGGATGCTAAGAAGAGCACCCTTGACCACACTTTTTTTTTTTTTTTTTTTAAATAAACACACTATTCACTTTTTCCTTCATAAGTGTGAGCCGCCAGATCTCGGAAGTATGTGTTATGGCCCGACCTACACAAAGGACTGATGCAAACCGTGGTTGAGAGCAACTCTTTATTTTCTCCTCTATACAGCCTCCCCTCAGACGTGTTTCCTCTTCCTCATCGAATGACCAAATGATAGGGAGTGGATGCATACATGGCACTTTCCCAGTCTTGAGAGAGAGAGAACAACGCTTTATTTCTTCCTATGGAGTTAAGTGAGCTTTTTTTCCACTCAACCACCCCCTTCCCTATGACGTGTTTCCTCTCTTTCTACTAATGTTCTGGCCTGGGGCACCTCTACATAACGGCATGGAGTGGCTCAGTAAATGACCGTAATGTGTCTGAAAAGCCAGAGCTGGGTGCAGGCAAGCCGAACCATAGGGGAACCGCTTGGCTTCTATGAGTACCCCTGAGTTGGGGGAGTGAAGGGTAAGCTTGCCATGAGGGTTAATCAATAAGGATAAAATGGCACCGTTTTTGTTTTGCCTCTCACCGGAACAAGGGTGTTGCTAGGTCTGGAAAGGATCTGGGGCACTGCTAATGTCGGGACTGTCAGGACTTGGGGTTAGCTAGCCTTTTGGTTGTAGCCCCTGAGCTTCTATCTGAGACTACAACCAAAAGACCTGGGGCTATAGCCCCCCTAAGCCCTGCTAGCGATGCCTGCGCGCCAGAGCACATTGCAATTCGTCTGCATTCCTTTTCCATTACGACAAAGAAAGACGCATGATTAAATTATATTTTAGGAAGCACTCAGTAGGTGTTTTCTTATACCTGATAGGACTAGACCTATTTTATTGCTGTCTAACTGTATCTTTTGTTACATAGTGGAATCTCACTTGCTATTATTATTATTATTATGTTTATTATTATTATTATTTGGGTTTTAGTTAAGTGTCACCCAACGCCTTATGGCTTCCACAATAGCATTGACACTAGTGTGAAAGAGGGCGGGAATACAGCAGGAGGTAGGCCAATGGGAGGGCCCAAAGATGCAGATGTTTGCTTGACAGGACCCTTGTGAGGATCTTCAGCAAATGACAGGAAGGTGTTGGCACCCCACTGTAGTTATCCATTCCCACAATTGTAGGTGGGCCCAGCCTTGGGTGTTTGACCAATCCAGGATGAGGGCGGAGCTCTGATTTTCACCCAGGGCTGGAATACAAGCCCTGAACCCATCTGTAAAGCACAGCTGGAGCATGCAGAGTGCTCGAGCTTGGGGACCTGGCACTGGCCATGGGGTCTGGCTTGGAGAGTAGGCAAATCCTCACCCTCCAGGGTTACAACTAACCAGGGGCATTAACCAGACCATTCTTGGGAGCCTCCTGCCGTTTACGAAAGTTCCCAACAGAGAGAAAATGGGGACCACTTCCTCAAAGGACTGTAGTTCCACGTCCTGTGAATGGTACCTCGTGACATGCGCTATAATGAGAACATAAGGTTGACTAAACAGGAATACCCTTCCTCCTGAGCATAGAGCATGCCCCATTTTAATGGGTTGGAGCCGTAAGAGCGACTGCACATTCAGTTTGGCTAATTGGGCAATGCCAATGCTTCTGTCATACCAGAAGAAAATCCACCTCCCCCTGAATGAAACTGGATGACATTTTCCATTTATGCTGCTTCGCTCCGAAAATTCACCAGCCCCCACTTCACCAGCCCCCACTTCACCAGCCCCCACCGCCACTATGATTAGTTTTGTTATTAGGGTATTTATTGAGCGTGGACATAGATTCCGGAAGCAGTGGGGTGCTTTACAATTCACTGGGGGAAGGACACGGTGAGGGAAGACGAGATACAAGGGAAATGGGAGCTACCAACAAGGGAGGGGTGTCATGCTCATAAAGGGAAGACGAGATACAAGGGAAATGGGAGCTACCAACAAGGGAGGGGTGTCAAGCTCATAAACAGACTTCCAAAACTCCATAAATTGCCACTGAAAACAGTGCAATCAAGTTGATAACTGCTCAGGATTTTTCCTAGGGGTTGTTATTCGTGTTGGTTTGGCTTTTTGTGCAAAATGGTTCAGTAGGATTTTTTTTGCCTATTAAACGTTTTTTAAACATAAACTTGATTTTGGTTGAAGAAATCCACAGCGATCTATTGGTCATTCAACATGCATTTAAAATTAAATTAGATATCCAAAACATAACAGTCATAATGCATTATTAAAAGTTGATAATAATGGAATTTCAATATATAATGCAATGTATCATTCAAATGCAAATCAATACTCTATAGGTATAATATTTAGTCCGCCAATGACATTTGCAAAGTTACTTACATCTCGCCTACCTGAACCCTGCTCAGGGGTGGACTGGCTCTAGAGGTAACTTTGGAGATTTCCCAGTAGTCCTCTGCTCTCCGAGACTCTTTTGTGTGGTATTTCCAAATGTTCCCATAGGAAAAGGGTGGGGCTGGCTGAAAATGTTGAATATGGGACCACTTTGAAAATTATTTCCAGGGCCTCCTTTGGTTCCCAGTCCACCCCTGACCCTGCTGTGACCTGTACAATCAGTCGGTTCGATTAGATCTGACTACATTCCTGACCATAGAACCTTAAGCTTCCCTTAAGAATCCTGCCTTCAGCATGTGACCGAAATGTTTGATTCTCTGCAAATCAATACTCCCATGTCAAACATTGAAAATACATGTTATGTTAAACTAACTGTATAAGGTGTTGTCCCAATTATATGACCCCCCTGCTGTTTTTTGCTGTAACCTGCTAGTTCCGGCAATCAATACCCCCACACCACACTGTTCTGTACACACCAGTCACCTTGCCAATAGATACACCGTGGAAAAACGCAACACCAGAAGCCTGGACATCACAAGATTGCGATCGCGGCCTCTGCCAGAGAAGCAAGGACCAAGTGGCAAGCACTCTCTAGCTGGCCACTCACAATATCGAATAACAGTTTGCCGAACATCAGACTGACTCCCTCACTCCAGAAAAGAGGCAGAAATTCATCTCTTTGAAGAACGTCTCATGGACCGATAATCTGCAAGACCTCCCCGACCCAGACCGGGTCCAATGTTCAATTCGTAACCTGTATCCCTGCCTGTAAAGCTGTAGCCCCTCGCTTCATATCCTTCTGCCTGTACCTTTATTACTAGGCATCTACGTGTGGCCATTCGATTGGATCCTATTACTGTTTCCGCTATGAGAGTAATCTGCAGTAAAAGTAATCTAACAATATCCAGCAGAGCACAGGAGAGAGTCCATGCCGCACTCACGAAAACTAGAAGCAAGAACACAGTTCCCTATCACACTCCAAGCGAGTCTCAGGTTGCCTGAGGCCAAATCGCCTTTAGCTTTACATTGGCAACTAGAACATCAACTAAGCGATAAAGCAGACATCAGACTTGTGGGCCTTATGAAAGCCAGTAGGGGCAAAAGAGGGGCCAATATTCAACTTCGATTAAGACAGATGGAATCCAAACTTATTTGTTTTCTCAGATGTACTGTAAGGGGCTTGAACAGTGACCATGAAATGCGTGTGTTCCTGTAAATTATTGATACTGTTCAGGATTATGTACCAGCTTATTGTGTCTGAAACTACTACTATGCAAATCTTTTGCTAGAAGCCTATTATGTAAAATGGCTAATTTTCAATTCTTGCATAATTTGTAGTCATCCTCACATGAGAAATTGGGAATTTTTCCTTGATATTTAGTCACCCTCATATGTTAGGTAACATGTGCTTAGTTACTCACTATGGGACTCATTCCGAGTATGGAGGTAGTCATGGCGCTATTTGCGCCATGACTACCTCCCATACCGGGTCCGGGTCTGACCTGGTTCAATGGGGGTTTAATGGTCCATTCCGACCCTGGAGGGACCGGTAAGTCCCCATTGAAAATTCCATTCCCCATTCCCATTTGAGCCCCCATAGGGCTCAATGGGAATGGGGAAGTAGCTAATAACGGTACCAACATTTGCAGTACCATTATTACCTCACTGGTCCCTTAGCGGGTCCCTCTATGGGCGCCTGGTTTTACCTGGTTTTACCAGGCACCCTTAGCGGGAGCCGCTAAGGGATCTCGGAATAGGGTGCAAAGGGATTACCGGCACTGATGCCATTAACGGTGCCCGGTATCCCTTTGCGCCCACCTCGGAATGCGGCCCTATATGTTTATTTTGATGTATCATATCCAGACCTTTGTTCTTGTTATTTATACACATACTATGATGTTGGATCATTTATCCAGTTATCTGCTATGATACATGTCGAAGTTTGAGGAAAATAACTCTCTACAGGCTTTCCCTTACAGTCATTGTTCTTTTAAATTTTACATTTTGGAGATAACCGATAAGACTTCAATTTGAAACACACAGAACATTTTTGTCTGATTCGGTGGATCCGGGTTTGCCACCCAATCCCTGAGGTTCATGTAACCTTAATATTTTGTATCTTCCAGTGCCCGAGCCTTACTGTGTATTTATATATTTTTCTTATGACCTTAATTCCTCAGTTCTGCAGTTGATGCACAAATACACAAAAGTATAGAGGACATGTTCGTTCATACGACAATTACAACACAATTTTTCATATTGTTTATATTATGACGTCACACGTCCATGAACGTGTGACATAATTACGTCGCTAACGTCACTTCCGTGACGTAGCGAACGCTATGTGTATCGCGGAAGTCGGATCGTGTCTAGCAACACAACTCACAGGGATTTGGCCCTTTCATTTCATGGCAGCTCCGATTTGTCGGGTAAGTTCTATTTCTATCGCTTGTTTCACCTTTGAACCATACAATATTTGTGTCCAGTAACACAACATAGCATTACATATCATCTGGCATTTGTCATAGTGATTGATTTCACTGCGGCTCGTGGCAGCTAATACAGGATACATTGTATTTATCATTTGTAGGTTTATATGTCTATGTAGCCATGTGAAGCAAGGCTGAAAATATTTTCAAAGCTACACCGGGATACTACACGACCAATTTGATGCAATTTTGCACATTAGATTATTATTCTGCCTGGAAACTCGGATATCAATCCATCCTCAGGTATGATGCAAGCATGCAACATTGCCTTATTTATTGAGAATCCATAATCCCCAATCAATGCGTTATTGTCATTTCTCTGATTTATTCACAGTTAAAATTTGTTGTGCAAGAACCATTTATCAGGTAAGATAGCAGTCACTTATCATGTATTTCAGGTTACAAGTTCTGAATCATATTAATAAGACCAATCTATGGTCTCACCAGTGATGGCAATAGGTA
The DNA here is from genome assembly GCF_040938575.1 of Ambystoma mexicanum. NCBI lineage: Eukaryota > Metazoa > Chordata > Amphibia > Caudata > Ambystomatidae > Ambystoma > Ambystoma mexicanum. The sequence continues at coordinate 1,439,170,892 of NC_090922.1, forward strand.
TTCTTTACCACTACCTTGATTATTATTCACGAATAGGTTAATGGCACTGTCTATTGATTTTTGATTCTACTTTTAAGGCACAATGAATCTGGGCATTTGTGGTGGCCAATGGATTTGGACACCTTTTCTTTGATAACATGTTCGAACTTAAAACAGTGACAAATATAGTTGCATGTTAAATATCAAGGCTAACATTGCACCTTATTCAAACAACTACTACAAACTACGGAACAGTTTTCTTTTCTTTTTTTGGGGTTTATTATCTGTGAAACCCTTTTTTTGAACTCTATTGTGATCTTCTGTTTTTATATGTCCCCTTTGTTGATGTATCGACGATACTCGTCACTTGCTTGAACCATCCCGCCTGCTTTTGAATGTCGTATGTGAACATTGACGTGCATTATTGCAATATACTCGGGAATATACCTTATGCAAATCTTACAATTCATTGCAATTGTGATCTTGTGCTTTTTAAATGTGTTCTTTCATTTTACAATCATATTGTATGGTGCATCTCCACCATGGATATTTATGATTTGTTATTATGTATATAATATATTATTTTTTTTGGGACTCATACAGCCTTAAGAACGACCTGCCGGTCGAAACATGTGTCGGCTGTCCAACTTTCTCAATAAATTCATCAATCAAGCAATTTGTATTTGTGGAAATCTCCCTATTCAGATAGCACACATTGGACTTTGTTGGACTCTTCTTGTAACTTGAGAGCGACTCTCCGACCCACCATAATCACTTCCACTGTTCATTTTTCCAGCTTCTGTGGATGAGCTGGAGGATTAAGAGGGGTCGCTGCCAGTTTTCACACAACTAATCCTATTAATTCATTCATTTTGTATACCAATTCTAAGAGTGGTCAAATACGCACAGCGCAATATATCGAATCCACAGACACCCTGATCTCTCTACTTATGTTTGGCTCCTGGCAGCCTGGCACTAAATTAAGCCAGGACTACTGTATATATATATATATATATACTGTATTTTGCATTTTTAAAATTACTAAAACTTTCACATAAATAATGGTGCCATCTACAGTACGGTACAGTATAAGATAAAAACACTAGGTATCACACTGGAGGGCTCACCAAGCGCAGAAGACCAAGTGAACCAAATGAAAAAGAGCTGCCAATACCATCTCTGACTTCTCGGCCACATTAGACCATTTGCTAATGAAAAGAACTGTGCCACTATTCCTAGAGCAACTGTTCTCTCAAGGCTGGACTATAGTAATGGCTTGTTAATCGTGGCCAATAGCTTGTGCCTGGCAAGATGCCAGACAATCCAGAACAGTGCGGTAGGAATCATCAAGAAGAAACCAAGGGGTGAACACATTTCGTCCAACAGAATAGACTCATTGGCTGGTGGTGATGGAACAAATTACTTTCAAATATATGACCCTCATCCACCGCTGCCTCCGTGGGACAGCTCCAGCTTACCTGAACTCTCTTATATTCCAGTACGTACCAGGCCATGTCCTGTGCTCGGAAACTCTGGGTCAGATCACCTATTCAAGCTTCAGACGCTCTAATGGGCTGGGCTGATCCTTCCCAGTAAGGGCTGCTGAAGTAAGGAACGCCCCACCAGTAGCGATTAGATTAGTAGGTAATAGCAGGGCTTTCCGTAAGGCCTTGAAGACATCCCTTTTTAAAGAAACGGGCAGTCTCCAGTAGGGGTTAAGCTTCCTTCTTGTACCGTTAATACTTTTTGTTTGTATACTGTCTATATGTTGCGCCCTAATGCCTTCGGGCTTCTGTGCATTACAAATAAATAAAGAAATAGAACTAAATAAACTAAGGCTCCAATTACAACTTTACACTTGCACAGGGACTTGAATTGACAAATCCTCTATATAGAATGGTGAATATGGTCGTGAAAAGTAGAGGAATGGTAAACAGATAAGGGACGGTGCCTCCCTCTGGAATAGCCTCCCTGCCACCCCACGTCTTGAGCCGGACCTCCTTAAATTCAGGAAGCTCCTCAATACCTTCCTCTTCCTTCTCTCTCCCTCTACCCTGCTAACGCAGTTCTCTGTCCTTTCCCTCTGTCCCTCCGTTCCCCTTGAGCATGCTCACTGGCCGCATGGTGTACCTCAGAGTCTCACTGAGTCCGGCACCCCCGCCAGTCCTCTCTCGTACTTGCCTCAGGACCCTACACCCCACCCACACACAACGCACAGAGAAATTAACCCAAGAGAGTGGCTCCCTCTGCACTTACCACCGTCCCAACCGACTGGGTGCACTTGACCCTCTCCACCCTTTGGCCCTCTGTGCACTTGCTGGATCCTTACGCACCACGCCTGAAGATCGTCTGTCTGTCCTTCCCCTGTCTTCATCCCTAATTGTACTGTTAAAATTGCAGAATCGCCGTCAGGCCTATTTGGCATATCCCATAATGTAAGATGTGTTTAATGCACTTACTCTGCCTCCGCAGACTATTAACGTCTCGGATATTCAAGGGGTCGGAGCGACTGTTGTATTTTCCATGTGTCCCCACCCTCCTTGAGCGCTTTGAAACACTTGTCTGTGTATAGGCACTATATAAATAAACAATACAATACAATGCAAAAAAATAAAAGTAGTGGAACACCGCTCCCGACCGTTCCCGCTCACTTCGATCGCTGATTACAGTTTGCTACACTTTTAAATGCAACTAAATGATCATAGTTGGTTGGAAAGTCTTAGGATGAAAGGGTGCCATGAAGGCTTTCTTTAGACCTTGTTGGCACTATTACAAAGTTTCCATCAGATCCTAATTGATATGATCATTAATCACCATTGTCTTCAAACTCTACATCTATAAATTAAAATATTGAATGCACTTCTTGGATTCAAGAGTTAATGGAAAAAATACCAGCATCGACAGCATATGACTAATCCCTTCAAGCAACAGAGCTGCATCGGCTCGCATTTCTCTTGCATAATCACCTCTTTCGTCAGGTATGGAAACCAACCAGGATTATGTACAAACAAATGCTTTGGCAAAAGCTTTGCCACTGCCCTGGTGATGTTCTAGCGAGGAATGCAGCATCCCCAGTCTTCAACATATGTGTTCTGGGGTATTTCCAGAGTATAACCAGTGGCCATTTCTGGAGTAAGGGCAGTGTTTTGGTGGTGAAAGACCTCTTGGAAAGACCTTCTGTTAAAAGGTCTTCTTGTCTTGTGCTACCAATGTCCATTTCTAAATTGGGGCAATGGGGTGTCAGTTTTGAAGTTGTCACCAGGAATCTGGAGTCCATTTCAAGCGCCCTGAAACATCCCTTAAACAAACTTCAGTTGCAGTAAACATAGGGAGTAGGACAGCCAACCAGAATCGATGGTCAGAGCGTATTCTTGGTAGATACAAACCTCCAGCCCCTAATCTCTGTCATTCATGTGTATTTTAGATGGGAACAGGCAGCACACGTGAGAACCTTTATCAGGTAAAAGCAATGCAAATGGTGCTCTTCGCTAGTCCTAGCTGTCTGCACTCCACCAGCTACTATGTTGGAGGGCACGAGCATCTCAGACAAAGAACGATAATTCCAGTACTGGTCTCTCCTTCTGAAATTCAGTGATCCGGCTAGGCTTTCCTTGTCAGCTAGCCCCATGGACAAAGAACACCTACCCTTTACATAGTCAAGTGCCCCAGCCCTTCTCAAAGCTCTTTGTGAGGGCTGGAAACATCCAACAACCGCAATCATTGAGTTTTGAGAAGAGTCGTGGCTACTCCTCTTTGGACCTTAAGGGTCACAACCCTTTATTCCCCATAAGAATTGGACACATTACTGCTGACTAGGCGGTAGTAGCACATCTGTGGCAAAGGATGCTGGTGTCACGACAGTAAATATGGGATCTCTATATGAGCATCCCCTTTCTCTCTACACCCATTGGTGGATACAGAATAGTAATGAGAAAGTGCAGGGGTGCGTGGATCCAATGTGACCTTTTCATCTAGAGTATCCCTTATCTTGTTCACCATAGGCTAGTTAAAGGAAAGGCATGAAGTAAAATTGGACTGTTAGCCGAACAATCCGATGGTTGCCTGTTTTTGAGAGACAGCCAAGGTATCCCAAAAATCCCAATCAACATATGAGCCACTGTCGGGACTAGTCATTGATTCAGGATCTCCGGGTTGGACTTGAGCTACCGAGCCTGTGAAGGAAATCAGCGCCCAATCACCTGCTCCGGGCGGACAAATTCAGAGGGTCTACGGACCAGAAGGAAACAGAGTCATCCAGGCGCAAGATCTACTCTAGGAAGCAGGCAGATCGTCAAGCAGAGTAGATCAGCGTATGCCACACGAATTTCCAGGGGTTTAAATAATTTTGGATTATTTGGAGTTGGATTTAGCTATTTCAAGAAGAGATTCTGTGTTTCCAGGATCACACGCTGGCCCCACTGCCAATGTTCTCAGTCTCAGGGATTACAGAGGATGTTCTTTGGTTTTATTTGAAAACCAGCGTGGTCCAGAGACGTTTTTATTGGAGGGAAAAAGGGACATTTGCCCAAGGACCACACCTTGGAGGGGCCCCACAAAGCTGCCTGATCTGAAAAAGTAAGATTCCATTGTTCACCAGTCCTAAATAGCACACATCAGGATATTTTATGGGGTGCTGCCAGGGTCTAAACCCATTGCCTTTCTGGTTTGACAAGTACATTCTGCCTCGATCAATTCATTGTGTATTGCATTCTGGGTTCACTGTGGTATACATAGTTTGTGTGTTCCTTACGGCACAACTCTGTAGCATTCTTTCCTTCCTGTGGGAATTATGTTGATCATGTGCAATAGGCAACAGTGAAATGCATATTAAATGGAGTGCCCCAATGGTTCAGAAGTTAGCTCAGTGTGTGAAGCACCCATTGCAGAGATATGAGCCTTTCCTATGTCTGAAGCTTATAAACCTACCTGCATATGTATTTGGTTTTGCAGAACATCTGCTATTAGCAGCAATGTACCTGCACCAGATAGGGGTTGCTATAAAAACTAACATATCATCAGAATGATGAAGGTCTAGAAATTGGTTTGTTCAGATGGGGTGCTGTAAAACGTAGGCAGTCGCCTCCAATGATGGCATAAACTTTTGGTCCAAGAGGTGAATAAGTATCCAAATTCAAGACTATGGAACAAATGTGTTCATGCTTGTATCTTGGATTTGCCATCAGACGATACAGTGATCCAGGTCAAATCATCTAATATATCTTACATTACTGTGCTGTCTTCTGTGAGGTTTGCCTTCTTGCATGCTGCTGGTATCATTTAGCCCATTACTTGATCTTTCTTCTTTTGTAGGCCATTTGGGTGGAAGGGTTGGTAGACAGAAGAGAGTGGACCAGATGTTGCAGGCCGCAGGCAAACATATTTTACGGTCTGCTTGTTTGACACAAAAACGGTTTGCTTTTTGGTAAATGTCAAAGGATTTATGCACGTTTATAATTGAAAATGTCACAAGCCATTGTTTTGGAAATATTTAAAGCTTTAAAATACAAAAGACAAACCCAGATTAAATTTGTTAAATCACATCGATTGGTAAGCTGGTACTTATATACTTCCCTTGATGATGGAGAGACTGAAGCTATAACCATTCCCATTTTGCATAACACCCTTCTATAATATTTTGTTTAAAAATTGTCATGTTTGGTAATGTGATTTGTGTACTTCCCAAGTCTGTTTTTATGAAATTAGATTGTTTTAGTTCATGGTAATAACTGGACAAGAAAGTGTTCAAATGCAGAAATTGCAGAGTTGGCACAAATCCCAGCTTCACCCTTTAACTAATGTGCGATTGTGGGAATCTCATTTAATCTTGTATTGCCTAACCTCTCAATATTGCCACTCCCTAAACCTTTCAAAATTGTCAGCCCTTCAAAGTGATTTCCTTCTCATGGTATGATCTTCATAAAAGAATCATTCATGGTTTCAAAGGCTATAGGGGTGCTTCCACTTTAATAGTGAACATATTTATATCACACACCACAGGCATTTGTTCCTTTGATATCTAATGGCAACACTATTTAAAAAAACATATCCCACTACTAATCTCAGTCTGTCTGGATAAAGATACCTTCCTGGTAGCTTCCGATCTGCATCCACTCTCCATGCTACGGTATGTGTAGATTTATTTTCCTTCCAATTGGTCTCCTCTATCCATGAATGATCACTTTTGCATTCTGTGAGGCAGCTAATGTGAGTTCTCTGTCTATTATGGGTTACATGTACCTTTTACATACAGTCCTGCATTAATACTACAGGCTGCATACCTTCCTGGATGCTATTGATAAAAATAATCCTGTATGTGCTAGAACAGTAACCTCTTAGTAGACTGCAAATGTTGGCCTTCAAATGCTACTTCTTTATCATTCTGATTAGAGCAAGAATGAAGAGGGTAAGGGGAATTAAAGGGAGTAAACATGCTTATTATGCTGCGAGACAGCATGTTAACCTATAGGTTGTGAGCGCGATGTGTGGGGGCGGGAGCGCAACCAGTATTCCTGATCCCTTAATTCCTTTGGTTTGGTGCAGGGGGTCCCAAAGATGTCTGTGCCCAGGGCCCCAAAAGTACTTAAGATGGCCCTGGTGTGGTCGTTTCATCAGTGACCCGGGAAGGGGAGATCTTGGTAGATCCCCAACTTTCAAATCTCCCTCTCATGACCCTCATGTTCTTGACACCATTGTGATCTGCATTATAGAGGTATGACCTCTAAAGACATTGTACTGCAGATATCACTTGAAGTTTAAAAGAATATCCCTCAACCTCTTTAGTTTTTGCCCAAGCAAGCAGGCCTAAATCAATGTAAGTGTTTGTACCCACACAAACTCTATGCAAACCATTTATTTTTGTATTTTTGTTTCTATATTTACTGAATCCATCTATTTCTTGGACTAGCTTTTCTGAGTCTATTATAACATGTGGCTGTACCCTTTCTGAACCCTTTGGTGGTGTGTAAGTGTGATGCAGTAGTGTGTTGTACTCGGACCTATCTTTCGCCACCTTCCTGGCAGACTTCCTACGGTCTGCGGGAAGGTCTATGAAAAATATACCCGAATGATTAATCACTCAGATTGTAGAACATTAAAGAATCAATCAGAGAGATCACTCCATAAGCAAATCAATCAGAGAGCTTTATCCTACACCTAAACGATCCTCAACCAATCAAATCAAACACAAAAAATAATCAGTTGATCAGAATGATCTTCATTCATATTTTGCAAATTTACATCAATCACTATGACGTAGTCAACCAGTAAGTCAATCAATCAATTTATTTAATAGATATATTTTCAGTCACAGCCCATACCCTGGTAAAATCTGTCCTGAAGTTACTCACTGGATACTGGTGATCTGTCTAGGAGCAAGTTAATGCCCTGATGGGCAGACACTTTGGGTCACCATATCTTTATACCCATGCCATGGCCCATGCCCTGAGAGGCTGCAATGATCCTTAAAAGGTATCAGTCTCCTTTGGGGGTGCTGCCACCTCTACTAATACAGCACCTTAGTTTGAGTCACACAAGAGTCAAAACCAATTTCCCCCTCCTGTCGCCTGTCTGTCCAATACATTGAGCATGCCGGGATTCTGATAGCAGGCTCACCTGCTGGACAAGAAACATGCCATATTTTTCTGGATGAGGGATACTGCAATGAGGCGTGCCAGTCACTAGATATTAGCTTGAGATGCATAGAAGGCTTCAGATACACATAGGAAGATGCCGATTCTGAGGCCAATATGTGCCTCAAACGGAGACAAGCCTGTCAGGTGCCGGCATCAGGGGCCGCAAGGAGATTGTGAAGTTGCTGAATACATAAGCTTCAGTACGAGTTTGGATATAACTGAAAAAAATCAGGCAGTAGCAGTATTTTTTGAGTATGCTAGATGGTGGCTTTGAAACCAAAAAGCTGTAAAACTGCCTGCATGTGCAGGGTGGTATTACCTCCAAATTGAGATATTACACCAGAGATCATGTTTGTAGTTTTGTATTTGTATTTGGGTCTATATAGTGCAAACCTAGCCAGGAAGACCAATGAAGTGCAATGGGAATTAAGAATGAGGACTAACAGAAGCTCGTAATCAGGCAGAGGCTGCACGGTTACCTGCGGTGGTGATAGTAATTGCGGTTGAAGTTCTTAGAACCACTAATATATCTAAACGCATATTGAGACCCATAGACAGAGCCATGCAGTCATGAGAAGGAACTTAGAGGGTACCCGGGGGAAGGGCCTACACCACGGCTTCAAAAAGTGCTCTGTGGGGGCGTGGCCTGACGCCGAGGGCGATGGCTGCTGACTCTGCTGCTCCGTCCCATCTTACTGAATTAATAGCATTTTTACTGCTTACCAGCCTCATTCTCCTTCTTACCTGTACCCCCGGACCCTCGCTTGGTCGAGGCGGCACACTGCCTGAGGTTCGCTGTCCCTGCGTGTGTTCTTCTGGAACCCTCTGCCGACCATCTTACCTGTGTGCCTGTTGCTCTCGACAATGGCCGCCTCTCGTGAGGTAAAATTGGGCATTGTTTATGACGTGACGGGCTGCCTCTGGTCTTGTCGGCCCTTTTTTTGACTCTTCAGGGCCATCCGCATGCGGCCTCACAAACATTGCATCTGCATAGATAATTAAACACATCAGGCTACTTTTTTTCTTCTTTTCTCAACACATGTGTTTATGGACGTTTCTTCTCTTCCACTCGATTCCTCCTCACTTCTGAATGCGGCCTTGTGCATCTTTGTGTCTTGTGCATGTTTTGTTGCGCATTTTCCCATTAGCATATCACTCCCACCTGAAGTATAGAGGCAAAAGCTTTAACTATATTTGGTAATTTATGAATATTTTGGATATTTTGGGAAATGCTTTTTGACACTGCTGATATTTTAATGCTGTCCCGTGCGCTGGTTGGTGCACATACTTCTACAAGGATACCATACCGATTTTATTGCCTGCTTGACTTATTGTGACTAAGTTGGCTCTGCCTGGCATTTTGTTGTCATTTTTATGGCTGCTATCTGTTACTCTTGAAACTAAAGCTGTCCTGTGCATTTTTGCTGCTCACTTACCTTATATTAACTGACACTATGGCCACTGCTAAGGGCAACCAAAAAATGCTGACTATCAACAAGGAATCCACCCCTTCCTCGCCCAATCTTAAAAGGCCAAAAGGTGACTCACCTCCACCGCCCTCCCCTGCTGACCCTGCCATTGAGGCTATCCTACAGGAAATAAGAGCATTAAAACCCTTCATTGAAACTACTAATCAGAAGCTACAGCAATTGGATGACAGGTGGAAGGGGTTTGAAGATAGAATGGATGAAATGGAGTGGAGAGTTGGCTTTGTTGAGGATGTTTCTCCTAAGGTTTTGCTGCTAGAAAAAACGGTTAAAGATCTCCAGAACCATAACGAGGAGTTGGAAAATAGGAGTAGGCACAATAATCTATGCATTTCTGGCTTGCCAGAGGGGTGTGAAGGGTCTGACCCCATTACGTTTCTTCAGAAGTTGCTGCCAGCCCTGCTTCACCTACCACTGGTTTCATCATTTAACATTCAGCACGCCCATCGCATCGGTCCTGTTCGAAATCCTACATCCTCTCACCACTCTCCTCGTACGCTCATATTTTATTCACATGAATATGCTCAGCTTCAACTCATAATCTCTAATGTCAAGGAGACGAACTCACTCAGTTGGCATGGAAGCAAACATCATATCTCACAAGATGTGGCAAAGATTACAGCCCAACGCATAAAATAATTCTTGTCTTTCCGTCCGGCTCTGAAACAGCTTAATATGCAATATGGATTATACCATCCCTGTTCCTTCAAGGTTACGGATGAGTGGCAAACCACTATTTTTGATGATCCTGCCGACCTGAAGTCCTTTATTCGTTCCATCAAATCTGAAGGCATGGACACGTCACTTCCCTTGAATTCCTCCTACTCCTCCTCTGGAACCTGATGCTCTCTGCATTTGGCCATTCATTTACACACCTTCTATGTTATGCTGTCTCTAATTATTGTGCTATAATATTGGTGGGTCAGACGCAGTTTGGCGGCCTTCTCCTGTTGTGGGTCGTCTTTTGAGACAGCGCTCTGTAGGTGTCACCTACTCCTGTTGCCTTTTTCCTTTTTTCTTTCCCCACATCCCAGCCTAAACATTCTTTAGTGCTGTATGTTTTTCAAGCATTCTTCTGCCAAGTTCAGTGATCTTTTCCTCATTTTGTCTTTAAAAGAATGCAGACTATGGTCAAACTTCCCCTCCTATGCCTCCATCCTCTTGTGTCTTTCTTATATGTTTGGTCCATTTGCTTACTTGACTGTACATCATGGACTCCGTCTGTTAAAGTACTGCACATATTATTCTGGTTCACTCTCTTTCCTTGTTGCTTACTGGTCCATATGCTGTTCTTACCTCCTCTAATGTGCCGCCATGGTTTTTAAATGTGTATCTTGGAACATCAAGGGATGTAATAATCCATTAAAGAGACACAAGATCATCTCCCACCTCAACAAACTCAAGCCTTCCGTGGCGTGCATACAGGAGACTCACCTCTCAATTGTGGAAGCCATGAAGCTCAAATCCTTTTGGATAAAGCATGTTATTGCTAGCCCTGCAGTGGGTAAGAAGAATTATGTTGCTATACTTCTTAGCAAAAAATTGTCATTTAAAATCTTAGGTCACGATGCAGACTCTAATGGGCGATGGGCATGGGTCAAACTTTTGATTGGTTCTGACTATGTTTCCATAATGAACATCTATGGTCTTACCCTACCTGACCCGGATTTCTGGGTTTTCATGAAGCACATTATTCTCAATTCAGGTTTCACTAAACCTATTTTATGTGACCATGTCAATCGGGTACTGGATCCCTTTTTAGATAGGAAATCTAAGTGTGTGTTCAAAGGTTCCAAGACCAACAAATCCTTTATGCGTTGTCTCGCTGAAACTGTCCTTGTTGATACATGGAGACTCTCTCATTCGACTCAGTTAGAATATAACTTTCACTCACCTCCCCATGACACACTCTCACGCCAGGATTATATCTTTTCATCTAAATCTCTTACTGGCACCATTATTGATTCTACTATTTCTAATATCATCAATTCTGATCATGCCCCAGTCAGAACATCCTTTAATTTTGCATATATTAAAAAAACATCTTCCAGTTGGAGATTCAATAACTGACTGGTGCAGGATAAGCAATTTATCTCCTTTCAGTCATTTCAACAATAGAACTTTGCTGATAATCTTGAGTGTGACACTTCAGTGGTCAAAAACTGGGATGCCTTTAAGGCTGCACTCAGGGGTCAAATTATTGGCTACGTTAGTAGCAAAAAGAAGCAGCTTATGAAACATCTTGATGATTTATATATCCAACTATCCAGCGCTGAAACAGTTCAATCAGGTCTTCTCTGAAACAAATCTCCACTCAGTCCCAGCCTTACACTTTCAAATTAATAATAAGCTTACTGAGATGGCTTCTGGGACTCTATTAAAATATAAAACCAAGATTTACCAGACCTCAAAGCTGGCAAATCGCTTGCCTCTTACCTAAAAACCAAGAAGGAATTAAACGTATATGTCACACTTTAAAGGCAAATCTGGCACCACCCTTACACACCCTGATAACATTCTTAATTTTTTCAAGCAATTCTATACTGACTTGTACACCTCTGAGACAACAGTATCTCCTGCTAGCATCGGCTCCTTTCTCGGCAATATCACCAGCATTCTTATCCCCAGACTGATCTTACTCATATGAATGGTGACATCACGCTTGATGAAATCACTTTTGACATTAAGGGGCTGGGTAAAGAGAAGGTCCCAGGCCCGGATGATCTTTCAATTGAATTGTTTGATAATGGCTCCTTTTCCGAGGGTTTATTCATCATATTCCCCAAAGCTGATAAAGATTCTACTCTTCCCAATAATTACAGACCAACCTCCCTCATTAATGTTGAAAGCACAATCTTTGCTAAGGTTCTTTCTAAAAGAATTGAATCTTCCCTACCCGCTCTGGTTAACCCCGATCATGTTGGCTATGTTAAGGGCAGGAACATATCTGCAAACGTAAGACTACTGCTTAACGCACTACATGTTGTTTCAACGGATAAAAAAGATAAACGGGATTATGCAGCTATTGCGCTTGACGCTGAGAAAGCCTACTATCGGGTCAACTGGGATTTCATGTTCCAATCTCTCCGATGGCATGGTTGTGGTGAACATTTTATCTCCCTTATTAAACTTCTTTATTCATTCCCCAATTCATTCCCCTATTCTTTACATTCTTTCTCTATAGCCTTTGTTAGAACTCATAAGATCTGATAGAAACATCTGTGGGATTTCTTGTGGGACATCTAATTTTAAAATCACTGCGTATGTGGATGACATCCTTATCGTCGTAAAGAATCCCACACTTCACCTTCCTCATTTGCTAAATGACGCCAGTTTTCCTTAGTATCTGGCTATAAGTTAACAAAGAAAAATCAGAGATATTCCCTCTTTACTCCTTTTGTATTAAACATGATTTGGATTTGTTTGAGTTTAAATGGTGTAATGATTTAATTGAATACTTAGGTTTTCGTTTTGCTTCCTCGGTGAGTGATACTATTGAGCTCAACATGCAATCACTGGTTAACAGACTTAAAGATCTAACTTCAATGTGGTGACCTCTCTACGTAACCTGGTGGGGTCAGCTCGACACCATTAAAATGATGATGTACCCCATTGTTTTAAATAATTTGCAATTACTCCGGGTTCCTCTGACTGCCTCATTTCTCAAATCTGTCAATTAAATCCTTCTCAATTTCTTATGGGGACCAGGGAAGTGTAAACGAATTGCAGTCACCAAACTAAAAGCCCCATATGATCAAGGGGTGGGGGTAGGTACCCAGACTTCAAACTCTATCATTCTGCATTTCTTCTCAAGCAATCCCACTGCTGGTTTGTCCCTCCTGAATCCTCCTGGTGCGAGTTGGAAAAACAACTGGCACATCAGTGTGACGTTGCCGACCTTACCTATGTTTTTAGCCACTTCTCGTGGTATTCTCGAACCCAATCAGGGCATCTATCTCTGCTCTTAGACTATTTCTCTTCCCCCACAGAAAAACCCAGTCCAAAGACCTTTCTCTGTTTCTGTGGAACAACAAATCTATTACGATTAATGAGAGAGCTCTAAATCGCAAATCCTGGTTAAATAAAGGCATCAGATTTATTCATCAGATTGTGAATGGTCCCTCCATTCTTTCTTTCCAACAGATTAGAAATGTATTTTCCATACCCATTTCGTATTTCAACTTTTATACTAATCTTGTCAATGCATGCATAGATGCACTCCAGCGTTCACCTAACATCATCCTCACGCCTAAGGCCTCCAGACTTCTGCTTTAGACCATGGTTTCCTATATTAAAGCTTCCAACTTTTACTATGTATTTACAAATGTGGATTCTAATTGGCTTGTACGCTCAGTGCTCCCGTTGGATGGGGCGTATTATACGCCGTCTTGGTGCTCCATGAGCCGGCCTCTCCGAGGGCTGAGCACTCCCGTTAGAGAGGCCACTTCTCACGCTGACTTGCCAGTTCATTGCAGCACTGCAGTTTGAGTGTGCTATTGTTCTGTGCCAGGCAACACTGTACTGCACAACTCCGCTTGATACGCCCCTCACCACCATGCACTGAACAACTCTGCTTGATACACCCCACGCCACCCTGCACCGAACAAATCTGCTTCATACGACGGACAGGCGGTTCCAGGCTGGGGCCTCAGAGCACACTTGTCAGTGCACACCGAGCTCATGGGGCATATACTAACATGAATGGGGTAATGCACACCCCCTACTAGAACTAGCCCTGGGAATTTGCTCTGTTGATTGCAGGGCCGATGATAAGTAATGTTCTGTATGCTGTGTGTTTCATGCATGAGAGATGTGTGTGAAAAGCATGTTAAAGAAACCCGAGAGTGTCTGAAGGCACATTACCACATACATGGAAGTAGACTGTGAAGTAACCGGCCATTTACAAGTGACTCAAGACCACAATAAGCACTAATTACAAGCTTAAGTGAATCGCTATCCCTCGTGTCACATGTCGCATGTTGTGTTGTCTAATCCGTTTGCTTAGATGAATACATCAACACATCTGAATTAGGCATAGGTACATTTCATTAAGCGCAGCCACTCTATTTTCACAAAACCTTTGAGATCTTGTAGTGCCAAACCTAGAATGCAGGCTTATTCGGATAAGATTTCTTGATGCACAAGACTCAGTTTCCTCTTGCTAACCCACTTGTCCATTCTTCCTGCAACCTTTGAAGTTATTCTTCCAATATTTTCTTTCCTTATAATTAAGCTGACCCGGCTTGAACCACCTCAGAACCTCCCAAGTGATTTATGGCTCTTCACAGTGATTCAGGTGTCAGCGCCCGGAAGGGATCTGGCTAAATACGCACTCCTTCCCTAACCAGGGAAGCGGAAAAGCTGAACGGGGCAAGACCCTCCCACCTTGGTTGGCATGGGTTCCTGATTTGACCAGAAACAGGTCACTGTGAGACAGCAATGGGGTGGGGGGTAGATAGGTAAGGGGTGGTAGGGAAACCGGGTAGAGGGGTAAGGTAACAAATGTGGCTATGATGGGCGAATATAGGAGCAATGAAACGTACCCAAAGATGATCCATTCGAGAGGGTACGCCTTACACCTTGATCCACGCACATATGTAGTATACACTCTCGTTTGTGGCAAGACCTAAACTCCAAACCTTGAGGGAGAAACCCTTGTCATCACTGTGTAAGTGGACAACATAGAAACAAAACAACATTCCAACCACTGAGGTGGTTCAAGCCGGGTCAGCTTAATGATTAGGAAAGAAAATATTGGAAGAATAACTTCTTCAACAAGGGGGTTGGAAAGAGGAACTTGGGTCCTGTGCATCAACCTTATTCTGCAATACAAGATCTCAAAGGTTTTGTGAGAATGGAGTTGCCAATGTAATGCGCATATACATAATTCCAATGTGTTGATTCATTTTCCCATAATAACAGACTTGTTTACAGTAGCCAATCAGCAAATTCCAGTAGCAAAGCTTATTTAATTTTTTATGAAATGGTACCGACTTGACCTGAATGTGCTTATGAAAAGTAAGGTAGTTGCAAATTTTAACTTGATTTCTAGATACGAGAAGAAACAGATAATGGTGTCAGAAGATTTGGAATGTGTAACTAACACAAGACACTTGCAAGCAATTGCTATTGAATTTCAGAGCAATATTATATGATCAAGTTAGAATTGTATTCATTATTAATTCAATTAAATACATGCATGTCATTTTCAGTTTAATTTCAAGCAGAAATAAATACTTTTTTTATTTATGTTTTTATCAGTGCATAGTCATTTTTGCAGTACAAAATTACTTGGCACTGCAAAAATACACTTTGCACAGTTCCATGAATCAGGGTTTGTATCTACAGTGCAGTCACTTTCCAGCGGTGCAAAGTCACTTTGAACCGTGCAAAAACTTCATGAATCGGGCCCTCAGTCAGATGTCAATATTGCATGATGTAGTCATGCATTTCTTGGATACTGCTTATTTGATGGGCACTGGTGCAGTAGTAAAACCGTGTGCATTGGCTATACATCACAGCACCTCTGTCGTGAATGCTTTTTAATTCTAATTTCGATTTGAAATAAATAGCCTTATACAAGTCATTAGTCCTGCAAACTGGCACTTTGTTTCTTTGAATATCCACTGTCAGAAAAGACTGTGCATTTGTAAAATAACAGTTTGCAGAAACTTAGATCAACCTGAAACTGACAATAACTTAATAGGAAAACTAACTCCCAAAGGTTTAAAACGTTGGCGAAGTTTCCCAAACACGAAATATTATGAGAACCTGGAGGAATCAGGGTTCGAGTGATTGTATTCGCTCAGGCCTTCCCTACAGTCAGTGAATTCACAGTGGGTTACCACTCGTTTCAAAGGTTTGACCGTGTTAGGAAGGTGCAGACGAGGTCTACATTCACATTCAAACAAAAGACAGTTCAACCAGTTTCATTAAAATAATGCAGAAACATTAGAGAGAGCATGATCGAATTCAGGGTGTAGCTTCAGCGAACCCCTGACCAGAGGACCTGAGATTATAGAACAATATTGCAGTACCGGTGAATATTGTCTGACAGTGCACCCTATCAGATAATAAGGCCTAACACAAAAGTACTCTACAACTTAAGCGATTGATCATCAGTAAAATCGAACTGCAATTATGGATGTGAAAATAGTAATGATATGATATGATATGATATGATATGGTATTTGTAACGCGCCTATACACAAGTGTTTCAAGGACATAGTGGTCAATGAAAACAATATTCAAATAACGTTTGATAGTTTCTCTAAATCCCAAACTGGTACGCAAGCATACCATCAAAAGATTCCAAGTCAAATATCAAATGAAGGCGAGACTCGTCGCTTGATGTGTTTCAGTCAGAGTGGCCATCTTCAGGAGCGCAAATTCAAGGAAAGAAAAAAATAGGATACACCCAAAAAGACAGAGGGCAAAAAGACTAAAGCCCAAAAGCCTGGCTCTATTTGTCCGCATATATATATGTGGCGGGGTAAAGTTAATAAAAAACGTATAAGCGTAAGGTGGGTCAGAGTGCGGGCGGTATCCCCAGCAAATATACATGCGGACAAATGGGGAAAAAGAAAAAAGAAATTCGGCTTTTGGGACTCAGGCTTTTTGCTTCGGTCTTTTCACACGGATCCAAAAAAATATATACGTCGAGTATTGAGAAGCATTCTCTGTCTCTCTTATATTTAACAAGGCAAAACAAAGACTTAATAACAAATTGGCCCAGAAAGCAGCAATAAAATAGCAGAATCAGACAATTAATAAGAGTGAAAAAGTATCTCAGGCAATAAAGAACGCAAAATACTAAATCACCATTGTGTAAAAAAGGAGATCACTACTCCAAACAAAGCATCATCCACCCCTTGGCTACACCCAATAAGAAGAGAGAAATGTCACATGTGGAGGTCAGGGAGAACCGCACCTGGCCAGACTGATACATTAATAAGACTCGCATAACAAAGTCACCAGAAGCTGAACTAAAGACTGCATAATACAAAACAGAAAATAAACATAAATAATTGGAGGGCACCAAAAAAGAAACTTCATCACGTCAACGTACTTGGACGGCATCGCTGCAAACCACACAACAACCTGAATGTAGACTAGAACACGAGATGAAGTGGACAGGACAGAATGATGTATGCAAGGGTAAAAAGGACATTGGAAACATGTGCAAACGGCACTGTCAAACAGTATTGTGTAAGAATGGATAAATGCAGTTGGAGGACAGAAAGACAGAACGATGTAAGCGATAGCAAGCATAATCTTAATGATAAAGGAAGCAAATGGCTGCAATCAATAGAAAAGGGAAAAACTAAATAAGTATACAAAATAATCCAGAAAACCAAATTGGGGATACAAATTTATGAAAATCAGAAAATGCAAAAAACTGAAAAATGAAAAGTACATCAGTATTACACAATGAAATATACTGGCTCAAAATGTCAGAATAGATTCAACAGGAGTCAAATCAGGACCACGGACAAAATATATTGGCAAATCCAAATTAACCAGATACATGTATGGTGATCGTTGAGACTTTTGGACACTCAAATTGATGAAGGCTTTATCCAGAAACCTTCAGATTGTGGACGTCTCATTATTACATTTCCTCCACGGGAATAGGTCTTAACTACCTGAAGTATCTGAAAGCTCGATTGGAAAATTGAATGACCTTGTACCAAAAGATGACAATCTAAAGGGGATTTAAAAATCCCTAGTGTTGGGGTCTGCAACGATTGGCTCTCCAGATGTTTTGAAATACAACTACCATCAACCCTAGGCAGCATAATCCATGGTGAGGGATCATGGGAGTCACAGTCCAATATATCTGGAAGGCTGCAGGTTGCATACCTCCCTGCCTTAGTGCGTATCTGGGAACAATGTTCATTCCAATGACTCCGGGCGGCTCAATAAATCTTGCTTAAATAATGTAGACCATGTGGCGAACATATAGAGTATACAACACTCTAAGGATTGTATGTAGCATAATGGTGGTGTTTACTAGCTTTACTGCTATTTGAGGAACATCACGAAGACTTCTTTCACAATCCTAAGGCAATGTTAGACATTGCAGTCAAGGGACAGTACTATGGTGTTGTGATGCAATGGGTGACTTTGAGTTAGGAGATATACAGTCAGCCTTATAAGTGTCAAGCGAATGTTGTTGCTGATGAAGCAATGAACTGGCAGAGCCTAGTGAGGACTGTATCAAGAAGGAATGCCACCCCATCCACTGATCCCACATTCTCAATGTCTCATTCATGAGTAGTTGCCCCATCTTCCAACTCTTTCACTTGCCCACTCCCCTCCAACCCGGAGAGCTCTGGCTTCCATCCAAATATTCACAGAGACCCTCATTGCTCAGCTCATTGCCACAAAAACCCTTTCAAAGACTACCTAAAGTTTGGTAAACAACAGCAGCCACAGGCAGAACCTCACCAGGAACAACATGTTATTTATGTGTATGTATAAAGGATTTGCATACACACCTACCACGCCCCACATCTCTTTAGTTGCCGTAACAACTGACCACTCCATCCTCATAGAAGGCATTTAATAATGATTGTACCGTGTGTCTGGCCAAGATGCAACTTCTAGATAAATGACAACAAATTAAAATGATCTCGGGCTCTTTCCCAATTCCTGAAATATGTTTACAAGAGAAGATGGATGAAAGCTAAGCTTCCAATCCCCTAGAGCGGCAGTAAGCAACCTGCCATGTTCCCTCAACATTGACTATGATGTCTAGGGCTGATGGGAGTTGTAGTCTGGCCTCTATTGCAGGACCAAGGCAGACATAGCAGGGGAACAGGACACCAATCCAGCCCTCCTTGGGAGATTATTATGTAGTGACCTACTGTGACAATGTGGAATTCATCACAGGATCACGTGTACCTAGCCTTGTCTCGCTGACCAATCAATTAGTTAAAACCAAGTCAGGTCAAGGCCAAAATAGCACGTAAATAAAGTATACTGAAAAACGTTGTATTTCCATTTTTCGCATTCGTATTTCTTGTGAAGATCCTGGTAAGGATTTGACTGTTTTCGGGGTGGGGGGCCTTTAACTACCATATAACCTCTTGGTCTTATTGCTCAAAGAATACTCCCTCCCTGAAATCTCCATCCTTATGTGGATTGGCACCTCCCCGAGTCAAGCACCCTCCTTGCTGATGTAACTGGCATAACATGTTCTTTGAAGGCGCTCCTGCTACGAGCAAAAATCAAACAGGAAGAAATGTATGCATTTCGTGTTTGATTAAATCGATTAAATCACCCGGCAAGAATCTCCCAGCAATCCAGGCGATTGCGGATGTGGAAAATCTTTCTCTGCTTTTTAGACTGAAACATAAGAGAAACTAAATGTACCTATGCCAGGCAGCACATAACTAAATTATTATTGTAATTAATTGTTTTTATTTTATTTTTGCTATAGTAATTATATGCTTGTAAACCCCCACCCATTTCAGCGTGGGAGTTTTATTTATATTGAATGAAAGGGGATTCATATGTGAATGTTTTCAGTCCTGTTTCTATGTCTGCAGGTATTGTTTTCCTCTCGGGTCCCGGGGGGACTTGGTACGGCCCACCCAGGGGGGAACTCTAGCATGCCTGAGGTGATTTTGAGTGAAATCATGTCACCGGTCCCCCGTCCTGGGGACAGGTGGACAGGTCCATGATTAAGTTATAGCAGCGGCAATCCACCTAGGGGAGAGAGAACATCACCCTGAAGAGCGCGTAGGGCATCCCGGCCCTACGTGCTGACGAAGATCCCAAGAGCATACCTGGCCGGCCTGCGCTCTCTCCTCCTCAGGGTAGATGAAGTGCCCGGCGTGGTAGTGAGACAGCTCAGCTCGGGCTGGCAGCTTCCGTGAGAGTGTGCCTCTCTTGCTAGCGGACAGACGGTACCAGAGGCAAGTCTGCCTTTCCCCATTTTCCTGGGACAGGAGGTAGGAGTGGAGAGCTAGCCTTGGGAGCTGGCAACATAGTGCGGCCTGTGAGAAGTAGAAAGGTGTTTTGCCTGGCCATCACAATCTGTTTCGGCCCATGTTGTATTTCCTGTCACTGCATTACTTAAGAGAACATCAGAGCGAAAAAAGGGGAATATTCAGGTTAACTGGTTATTGCATATACTATAGTTAAGTGGTCTGTTAGAAAAAGGGAGAGCGAGTGAGAGAGAGAGAAGGGGTAAGAAGTGTCAACCCACGTGTGCTAATGTACCTCGTGAGGGGAATGAGGGTCTACTTATTTACTGTGTGAACCCACGCTCGTCAATGTACCCCATGAAGTGAAAGAGTATTTATTTACGGTAGGTGGTAACTCACTTGTGCCTTTGTATCTCATGAAGTGAAAGAGGGTTTACTTATCTAATGTGTTGACCCAGGTGCACCTAAGTGACTCATGAAGTGAAAGAGGTTTAAATTGTGTGATGTGTAAAACCACGCTCACCAATGTCTCCCATGAAGTAAAGAATGGTTATTTATCTAGGTGACAAGTCTTTCCAGCGAGTACCTCGCAAGTAGTAAAAGGGCTGGCCATGTACCATATGAGAGAAATCCCTCTCACCATTGCACCATTGATGTCAAAGAGGTGTGTGGGGTTATTATAAGTGACATGTATATCGCTCACCAAACAGGCTGCCAGTGAAAAGTGTACAATTCTTATTAGCATAAGTTCTTATTGGCTGCAAAGCAGTTGGTTACTTACCATATGTGCTACAAAATGCGCTGGGGTGCTCCCCCCTAAAGGGAATCAGTTATCTGTTTATTCAAATGAGACTGTAGTTAAGTCAATAACGATCCCACTGTAAACAGTTTTGTAGTGGGATCCCATTTTGGGTGGTACTGCTATCCTCCAGTGTCATACTGGGGTATATGAGAAGTATAACTATTGGAGGCAAATGTAAGAATGTAAGACTGTTCCGCAATTGTACTACAGCAGGTGGTAACTGCTATATAACTTGGGCAACCTGAGTTGTATTTATTGTTCTTTTAACTGATTATTTAAAGAAGGAGTGTATTCCATCCAAATCTTATCAGGCTGTGACTGTTTATTTGACCTGGTACAAACATAGGGCAGCTGGCCAGTGGGGCTGGACTGCCCATAAGGCAAGTATAGATGATCCCCCCTGGGTTCACATTCACACATGTGTGCAGTAAGGTGTAGTATCCCTCACCAGGACTCCTACAGGTAACTACTCTTGCAATCCCCCTCCCCCCTTGTTCCTTGGGCGAAACCTCCTTACATTTTCCTCCAATATTGTTGCTTTTGAATAGAAAAAGTGTTTTCATCATGGCGAAATCCCTCCTCTTCAACTCCACCTCCTGAATTCCCGCCTGCGCCCCAGGACCCTGTCATGACACCCTGGGTGTCTGGCTGGCAGGCTATATTCACAAGCAAAAGTCTGTGTTCCCAGCAGTCTGCGTGCTGACTGTCCCTTGCCACCATTCTCCGACTAGTCACCCAGGAGCCACACGACCAAACATTCTCTATCACCCACAATTCCCTGTCACGGATTCCCCACGCCTTTTTTAAACTTACCTAAAGTCACTGTGAAGTTGCTTGCTTGCTCGCTTGAAGTCCTTTTCTGTCTTGATGACATTTCCATCATCAACATAGAAAAAGGTTTTCAAAAGAGCGACAGGCAGTTGGTGACCTTTCAGGTTAGATGTCTTTCATTTTCTTTCTTCTTATACAAATCCTTTAGCATCCACCCCTAGGATTGACAGTTGCTAATGGTGGTATAACCTGCAGTGTTATAACCTTGCTTCTCTCTGGCCCCTAACATGGGCAGCAGGCCATTACCGGCCAGGTAATTCCGCCACCATGGGTCAAATTGCCTTACTGGAACATTGCAATGTTGGCAGTACCATTGTAACAATGCCCTGGCAGAGGTAATAATATGACTTTAACCCCGCAGCGGGTGTGGACATGGCCGCTAACGGCCTGCAAGCTGAGCTTAGGCTGAAGGGAGGGCTGTTACCGACCATGTCAGCCCCTCACCGTGAGGCGGAACGCCAGTTGCACCCCAGGGTTTATCCAGTTTGCAAATGTTTTTTTTCTTTTTCTCGAGAGTTTGGCAGCGCAAATTGTGCGATGCCAATCTTCTAAGTCAAATAAAAACAAGATGCCTGCCACCACAGGGAAAAGGCAGTAAGTCCCTTTTCCATTTCTTTGGTGGTGGCCCGGAGTGGGAGGTGCGACGGTCCAGAGCACAAAGCTTTGGTCAAGCAGGTAAGTGGGAAGGGGGGAAGGGATGGGCAAAGAGTATGGTTGGTTTTGGGGGCCGGGGCGGCTGGGAGGCAACATGGGAATGCTCCCAGTTGCCCCACTACATAAAAAAAATAAATTGCACCACCCAGGGAAGAGCCTCACATTGCTGGAAACAGTGCGGGAAGAATGTGTATTCTTGCCCACTGTTCCAGCCACCTGATTGGCTGAGCGCCCTTTTCCATGTACGTATTGGTGATATATGTTTATGTCCGAACATTTAGATGTTTCTCATCTGTCTCTCCCTTTCTAAAACACAACAGTGTACACTTGTTCTAATAGCATTATAACCCTTCATCCTCTTGCTGGTATTAGCAGTACAATGGTAATACCACCAAACTCGATAACCGTTACCACAGGTGGTAAAAGCAGATTTGGTGCTATTATATAACTCCATTGGGGAGTGGTAGTATTACTGCATGAGGCAATACCGCGACCGCATGTACTCACACCGTTACCCTCTACTCACATGCAGGACTTATTTTAATGGATTGCATTACTGAAACGCCCCCTTCCCAGGTAGAGCGGTGAAACAGTCAGTGTTTTTTCAATATCGGCAGCTTGGCCATTGCCTTCTAGCTAGTGTAGAGACCCTGTGACTTTGGGCATGGTTACCTCCTCTGCCACTGTCATGCCCATCTTCCAAGACTCCTTTCTAATATTTGAAATCCCTGATCACAAAAACGCAGGACCCGGGCTATCATCTCAGAAGCCACGACCAAGCAAGTAAGTGCTTTAAAGCAACTGTCAGGTGTTGAGAGCCCTGCTCATTTTGGAAACTCAGTCAAGAACTCAGCAAATCCAGTGTTCTTGAGTACCATGCCTCTGTCATTTTTTGGGGGTTTCGGTTTAGGGCTGTGAAGTGGCTCTTGCCACCTAAATGGACAAAACATTGCCAGAGGTAAAGAGGGGGCAGGAAGCGGACACTCTGGTTGGCATAGCAACTGGGAACACTTATGCATGGAAGGGCCTAAGCACCAGCCACACAGTTATTTGTTTCTTGTAGGTAAATAGATCACTATTTCTCCCATGAGGACCTGCAAGCAAGGGCAGGTCTCCTACTTCTACCAGGAGAGCCCGGGGGTGTGGCGGGTGATCTGTTCAGTCCTGTGCTCTCCCTGCACTTCAGCCTTTCCCTGCCTCCAACCCCCTCAGGTGATTTCAACTGGAAGTGAGGGGCACTAGGTTCTGTGAGGCATTCTGGGAAGCAGAAGGTTTCTCAAGCAGAATAAACCAAGCCACAGAGCTAACACTAGCCTAATGAGTATGTCTGCCATGTGGTTCAGAGACATTTTACTGTTACGGTGGGTGTTGTGGCAAGTGAAATTATCTTAGAGTCCAGTGTGCATTGCATGCTCAGGTGAGTCTCATGCTTGCGTCACTATCACAGACATGTTTCAAACATAGCATTGTGTGGTCCTTACCATATTCCCAAAATGTTCTTTGATATTTTGATATTATCGAAATCGGTGTGTCCCAGAGAACACCTCAAGCCTGCATCCACCCCCCTCCTTTCCAGGCATGCCGTAGCGGTAGTATAGTCTAAAGCCAGCAGAGGCACGACGCTCTCTCTGTTTTATTTTGGTTGTTTCACTGTCTGATATCTCAGCGCAACCCCCAACACCTTCCGACACAACTCCACACCATCTCGTCCATGCACTTCACTTCATTCCAACCCACACACCACAATTCCACCCTGCCCCACCTCAGTGCACCGCACCACTCTACACAACCACTCTAATAAACCTCCACTCCATCCCATCACTCCATAACACACCTCCCACTACACTACCACTCCACCCAACCCCCACTCCACAACCTCACTCCAGCCCATGCCACGACCCAAAACCCTACTATTCCCAACCACCATTCCACAACAAATGTGCGATAGAATGGGAGAAACGATACACGATGCAGAAGGAGCGAGAAATAATGAAGGTCTGTAGACTGCAGGAGGAACTGGGGAGTGCAAGGTGTGAATTGGGAGCATGGTGTGGCATGTGGCAATGACTGAGGAGTGCAAGTTATGTCTTGGCAGTGTGATAGAGCATGTGAGTATATGTATGACTGGCAGAGTAAGAAGTTTAGGAGTGTACGTTTTGATGGGGAATTGGTGAGTGTGAGGGGTGTTGGTGAGTGGAGAGTATGAGTGCTTGAGGAACTGCAAAACACAGAAGGGGAATATTTTCACCATTGCAGCTGATAATGATCAATAAAGTTAATCATATTAATTAAAAGAGTACTGCAAAACGCTGTTATGTTCAGCCAGAGATGTATGGGACTCTTTCTATTACATTGATCCAGAAGGTGCGTGTAATGACAAGCTAGCTCGCCTGGAGCCTCACACACTGCCTCTTTCTTGCAACCTGCAAATCTTACAGCCTCCAGTCAATTCAAAATGTGCCATACAAACGTCACAATAAATAACATTTTGGTCCACAAATTTCATGCTGAAATATCCCAGATGGTCTGACTGGAACCCAGTGCCCATAACAATCAAAGCCAGCCCAACTCTGGATCCCTCCAAAGCTCGCTAAAGAGGGAGGGCCCCCTGCCCTCTCTCCATCCTTCGTAGCTGACCACACCACTGCCTCCAGTGATGCTTAATAATGTATGTGTGTATTTAATTAGTCCTCTTCTTTAGTTTATTGCACTTGACCCCTTAGGTGAATGTTATCTTTGGAAGTCACCAGTTTTCTTATATAAATTTTGGTTTATTTAGTTTGTTTTATGCCTGGTATATGTCCTACTTTTTTACACCATCATAAACTTGCTCAGTACTTGTTCTCATCTTCATGATATTGTATAGCCATCCTTCATGGGAATGCTGCCGACATCTGTAAATAAGTTACTGTAAGTCATTTCTGTTCAAAATTGACATTTCTGTTCAAATAAACACAAATATTTAAAAAAGATCACCTCCACTGCACACCACGACACCATCACTCCACACCACCCCAAACCATCGCACTCCCATGCCAACCCACACCTCCACACCACCCCAAACCATCGCACCACTCTGCAGCTCACACCACTCCAGACTACCACTCCATGTTATGATATGATCGTTTATTTATATAGCGCCTATACACAATGTGTTTCAAAGCGCTTCAAGGAAAGGGAGGGAACAATGGAAAATACAATGACATTCTTACAGGCCATGAACAGTAAGGATGTGAAATTAACTACTGTACCCGGCCTGATGACATTTCAGATAGTGCAAGAGCTATGACATAGATAAGGAAGGGAGGGGGAGAGTGGGAAGGAAATGGAAACAGACAGGCGACTACCGCACTAGGCCTGATGATATTGCTGGTAGAGCTGGAGAAAACAAAAGGTGAGGGAGAGGGGTGCAGAAAGGGAGGGGAGGAACAAAACAAGCGACGATTGTACTAGGCCTGACGACATTTCAGATAGTGCTCGAGGCGGGGGGTGGTCAGGGAAACAAGTAAGGGGAAGGGGGAGGAGACATCCAAGGTTGCTATCATACTAGGTCCAGGGAATCGAGCAAAACAGGCAACACCTGTGTGCGAGAAGGGTGGGGCACAAGGGAACATCATGGGGGGGGGGGGGGCAAGAGGGTTGGGGATGGCCTGTGGGGACAGGGGGAGTAAACACATGTTAGTGCATGCTTACCTGCTGTCTGAGCAGGGGTTTGGGTCCTGGATCCTCCTGGTCCGAACAGGAATTGCCATTTTCTTTGTCTGCCCTTTGCTTCAGATGCCCTTCATCTAAGAGTTAAGAGCAGGAAGGAAGAGACAGGGTAAGAGGGTGGGTGGTGCTTAGGCCAGGTGACCTATATCCACTTGCACCTGCTCCGTATCTGCAAATGAAAAGAGACTGGAGGGCTCCTTGAGTAGTGGCACTACTGCATTCAACACAAGCATGCCACTCCACCATTCCACCCCGTGCCACCACAGAAGTAAAGCACACACCACAACAGCACTCCTGCAAATACCAACCCCACTCTCACCCACCACATTAACCCACCCCACTCTATTTCCATGCCTCCACTCAACCTCCACCCCTCTTTATTTCCTGCTCCCCTCTACCACACACCGCATCACTCTCCATCCCTGACCCACCCAACGCTACCGTCCATTCGCACTCTACCCTCTGGCCTACACTGCCCTCTGCCAATGCCCCTGTATACCCCTACCAACACCCCTCTACCCACCATTCCTTACCCATTCTACCCCACTGATCCATCATTTTTCATGCTCTCTACCACCACCCACATGTCCTCCATCACGCCACTCTACAGCACCCACTTTTCCTCATGTCATTCTACCTCCACCCACCAATCATTACCCACTACTCTCTAATCCCAACCACCCTTCCAACTCCTCACTACACTCACCCACCCTTCTACACCCCTCAATACCTCCACCCACTTTTCATCACCCCTCTACCTCCACCATCCCTTCCTCTGCCATCTAAACTCACCCACCTTTACTCACTCCCCACCACCCCCACCCACCCTTCATCACCCCTCTATCCCTACTCACACTTCTTCACCTCATTCCGACCCACCCTTTCTCACTCCTCACTACCACAACCCATCCTTCCACATCCCTATCTACTTGAGCCCTACATCACTCCTCTATATCATATCCCTCTCCACACTGATGCACCCCCACTTCACCCCGCTCTAACCCAACCCACCCCTACCTTACCTCACTATACCCTACATTAACCATACCACTCTACCCACACCCACACTAGCTCACCTCTTCTCAGCCCAGCTAATCATACCTCATATGTGCCTACCATGCTCACCTCTAACGACTACTTCCCTCTCTTAGCACACCGTTTCTCCCTTAGCTCACCCCTAACTCATAATCTAGTCACAGTAGTGCAGCCATATAATCACCATGCTTACCATAGCATTTCACAACATAGTGTTTGCTGACATGCTGACATACATTTGCAATACACACAGTAAAAACCAACTCCACACCAACGCCCCACATCACCACACTCCTTCACACCACACTGTACACCAGCACATCACTCTACACCACCACTTCACACCACTTCATATTTCCTCACCACCAGTATACACAGCCATTCTACAACACCACTGCACACCTCCACACCATCACACCCCACTCCTCACCACCTCACCTCCACACCCCCTCTAACCTGCAACTGAACACCCCCACACCTTTTGACACAACTCTACAACTCAATGCCCCTGCTCCACACACCAATATCCGACAACACTCCACACCTCCACACTCCCCATGTCCACTCCACACTTCCTCATGACCATTCTATTCTCCCACTCCACACCACACTGCCCTACCACTCAACACCATATGGATACACCACTTCACATGTCTGCTCAACACCACACCACTTCAAACCTCTACAATACACCACGCAACCACTGCATGCCACCTCACTATTTCGCAGCACCAAACCATGCTAACCTACCTCACCACAACACCCCATTCTGCTGCAACACTCCACCTCACCTCACCACTCCACCACACCACTGTACCCCCAAAATACCACTTTACCACACACAGCACTCTAGCTACCATCCCCACTATCACCCCCACTAACCCACCCCCTACTCCCATGCCCCACTCTTCCCTCAGCCCCACTCTACCCTAATCCACTCCCCTGACCATCCCTTGCACACATCAATCTACCCCTGCCCCCACTCTACCCCTATCCCTGCTCTATGTCCTATCCATCTCTACCCACCCAATTCCTACCATGGCGTATACGTTTATACCCCACTCAACACCCACACCCCACTCACCAACATGTCCTCATCCCATGTCCTCATGTCCTCATCCCTTTGATCTCACCCGCCCTCCCTTCCTCACCATACTCTAACCACCAACCCTTCACTACTGCTCTCTAACCCCAACCCCCCTTCCACACCCCTCTCCCACCTCTCCCAGCCAGAGTTTCACATCCTACTCTAGCCCCACCCATGCATCTTCCACACTCCCACCCACCAACCCTTCCAAACCCCTCTCCACCCACACCCATCCACTCTTCCACACCCCTCTCTATCCTAACACACCCTTACACACCACTCACTATCCCACACTCACCTCCTCATCTCTTCTTACTCAGCCCATCCTTGCAGACCCCTCTCTTCCCCATGCATCTGTACTCAACTTTCTCTACTACCACCCTACCTGATTGTGCTATGCCATACCTCTATCTAACCCCTGGCACCCCAGCTCATCCCACTCTACGCCAACTCACCACTACCATTCCCCACTCTACCCAACACTATCCACTCCACTCTACCCACATCTTTTCTATCGCACCCCTGCCCACACACCCTTTCCCTATCCCTACCTATCTCTCTATACCCAACATAGCGCATGTCTGTCTATCCCTTCTAATCCAGGCTCATCCATGCCTACCATGCTCACTCCTGCATACTGGGTCCCACCTTAGCTTACCGCTTCCACCTGCACCATAGCGCACCCCTACCCGCGCCCCCTAGCACACATTAAAATGTCCAAACATAGTGTCTGCTGACAGTAACATTAGTAATACATATAGTTAAAAGACTCCCATACTCTGCAGTGAAGAGAAGTCTCTCTTTTATGTTATGTTAAGTTATGTTGTTTTATACCATGCACCGCTACCATTTGCATGGTCTTCAGGCACTCATGTGGCTCTGTAAGAAAGAGGGCGGGTTGGTTAGCGAGGGTAGAGGGATAGGATAGAGGTTGTGCTCTTCAGTTAATGCTTGCAGGACCAGGATAAACTGGTGCCTGTGTGTGTTGCTTTTTTGAATGTGTTTTGATTGTGTGCACTGGCTTACTGTGTCCGGAGTGGTAAGGCCCAGTGCCTTGCTGTTTGTTGTTTGCAGTGGTTTGTGGTGGTGGATTTATAGTTGTGTGTTTTTGTGTGTAGTGTGGCTGGCCCTTTTGGCTGTCTGTGGTACTTGGGAGGTATGCAGGAGAGTAACAAGGAGCTGGGGTGGTTAGTACAGTGGCAAACTGTAGAGTGCAGTTAGCGTTCGATATAGTGGCAAGATACAAAGGGCATACGTATTCTATTCCATCTCGGAGCTAATACTTGAAAGACAGTTACATTTCAAAAACTGGCTATACTCAAGAATGCCCCTAAATTCAATACAGTGGTTATACTGAAAATATTTACCTACATTCAATACATTGGGCCTCATTACGAGTGTGCCGGTCTGGTAACAACGGTGTCGGTAAGCCTACCAGCACCGTTGTTACCGGACCGGCACACTCCATGTCTGCCTGCTGGAGTTGCTGTGCCCGACAGGTCTGTCCCTGCCTTGCACAGCGGCCACAGTGGCAGACATCCAGGGAAGCACCGGCACCAATATCAATAGGGCCAGTACTTCTGTGGTCCCCATTCCCATTGAGTCCTTTCGGACTCAATTGGGAATGGGGATTAGCATTTACTGGCGCCTGATTTCCCCGAACGCCGGGGTCGTTATCCCCAAGTAATTCTGGCAAGCCAGGCACCGGTAAATATTGCAAGTCCGGCGGCAACCTGCCTGTTTTACCAGCACGGCTACGGCTGGACTTATAATTCGGTCCATTGACTATACTACAAAATGCACCTAAGTTTAATACAGTGGCTATACTCCAGAAATGCACCTAAATTCAATACAGTGGCTATACTACAACATGCATCTAAATTCAATACAGTGGCTATACTACAAAATGCACCTACATTCAATAAAGTGGAC
Organism: Ambystoma mexicanum; assembly: GCF_040938575.1. NCBI lineage: Eukaryota > Metazoa > Chordata > Amphibia > Caudata > Ambystomatidae > Ambystoma > Ambystoma mexicanum. The sequence goes on from NC_090922.1 coordinate 1,439,200,975, forward strand.
CTCATTACGAGTTGGTGGGTTTGCGGAATTAACGTGCCGGTATTAACGTTTACCAGCACGTTTCTGCACTGACCAACTACAAGTTTGCTTGTGAGGTGCCTGAATTACCTCCAGCTCTGAGCACCGTATTGCAAAATCCCCCATGGAGTCCAATGGGACTACATGGAATGGGGATTTACATCCGACATCAGCGCTCCGAGTGCCAGTGTTGGTATTTCAGTTTGCTGGTATCCTGGCAGATTCACTGCCAGAATACCGGCAAACTTGAAATGACACCCAGTGGCTATACCATAAAATGCATGTACGTTTAATAAAGTGGTAATTACTAATGGTATTTGTCTGCAAGCACTAATTTTCAGGAATGTTTGGAATGTTTGGAAGTACTGGCTAAGTATAGCTAAGTAAAGCCCAGGTAATTACTGCATTCCTACCAACAAATGCATGTGGGGTACGAGCGGTAATAGCCATTTCCTCCGTGGGGTTGAATACCATCGGCACAATAACACAAACTGGACCCGCTCTTCCCTGCCACCGATTTCACAAGGGCATCAACGCCATCACTTCTCACCCATTATTCAGTTAACATTTCAGTGGCAGTATATATAAATGCACCCGTGTGAACAATATTCTTTTGTTTTGTTTAGTGAACAAACCTAAATTTGGTATTTTTACCTTTCAAATATATATTAAAGTTGTCTTTATCCATGTTTGCGTTCACTGCACCCTTTGGGGCTGATTCATGGAATTTAGTGCAGATATCGCACAATGGCCGCGCGCCAAGAAGGATAATGCGCCCCTGAGATGCCCACACACAAAGCAGGAAACAGCCAGATCAGCTACCTTTACGTGCTCCTGCAGGCGCAAATACACGCACCTTCAAACAGTGCATGGGGTCCTCCGTAAGCAGGCTTGCGACTCAGGGAGCCTGTGCGGGGTCCCCGTAACTGTATCTGGCACCCCGCCAACATGCGTATGAAAATTCTTAACTCAGCAATAACTGGGGAAATGTGCATGCAAACCCACGTAAAATGTTCCTGCACCCCACTACACAGCTTACGTGCAACCCCTATGTTACATCAAAACCTGATTGAGTACATGCATCGCAAAATCCGACATGCGTGCTCACCTGCGTGCTGAAAATGTGTAGTAAAAAAGTGTACTTACGCCAGCCTTCGGGTGGCGGATCCTATGATGGACTTCCGTGGGCATTTCCAAGCCACGACGTTACGCGGTCGCTTCCATGAATATGTCTCTTACAGCGCAATAGTGGGCGTGCGAGGGACTGCCTTCAGGCTGTCCCTAAGAACACCCACTTTTTTGCAAGTTAGTCCCCATTTCTGGCATTCAGCCCAGTCTCTGCCCTCTGCGCAGGCCACGTCCTCCCTCAGCTCAGAGTCTCATGCAAGGCCTCGACGGCTCACACAGGCGTGCCAGGACAGCACGATGCAGGGTGCATTTAAAGGCCCCACACAGAAGCCCCTTTCACCTGAACAGCAGCATTTAAACACTGCCACCAAAAACGGCCTTGCTTTGTTTTTCTTGTTACATGAGTGGCAAGCATTTAAACACTGCACGCAAAAATTACATTGCTTTACTTTTATTCCACATGAATGGCGAAGAAGTTATGCACTGCAACCAAAAACGGCCCTGCTTTACTTTTATTTCACATGAGTGGCAAGAATTTCTATACTGCAACCAAAAACGGCCCTGCTTTGCTTTTCTTGTTACATGAGTGGCAAGCATTTATACACTGCAAGCAAAAATGGCCTTGCTTTACTTTTATTCCAGATGAATGGCAAGAAGTTATACACTGCAACCAAAAACAGCCCTGCTTTGCTTTTATTTCACATGAGTGGCAAGAATTTAAACACTGCAACCAAAATCGACCCTGTTTTGCTTTCCCTTTCACATGAACAACAGCCCTATAAACACTGCAACCAAAACCTGCCTGGGTTTCTCTGGTTGTACATGTCAAATTATAGAACCATGTGGAAAGAGGCCTACCCATCATCATCTAGGGACAAGCAGAAATATAAATTCACCCAAGTCGGAGAAATCAAAGAATCCTGTGACCTGCAAGACAGGATTTTAAACATTGAAAGCAAAAATGGCCTGCACATATGTTGAAAATAAAAGTGTATTTCAAAAGCCACAGTGGAAAAAGATATCACCCACAGAACTCCTGTAATCTGGGAAGAGACACAACTTCAGGAAAAACCGGTTCTAGCTGAAGCAGGAACTTCACAATGACAAGCCCCACATCCAGCTTGAAATCACACATATCCTCTAACAATCCTGCAATAAAATGTGATGCTGCTGAGGGCATCAAAATTCCCTATTCTGCAGACATGATGGCATGAGCCCAGAGATTTCAAAGAAGGCAAAATGTGGCTCAAGCCTGACAAGAAGGTGTGAGTCATTGTAGCACCCACTTCAAATAGCAAAGTGACAATGTGAAAGGGATTCATAAAAAAACCCTGTGGTCACCAGCTGACCTAAGGGGGACAGAAGGCTGTGCGGAGTGAAGTGGCCCTCCCAAATGTGGAACAAGACACTCCCTGTTAATATTAAAAGACTATTTCATTTTAGGCATTTTGCGCCGTTATCAGACTAAGGATTGATTTTCATTTTATGTCATTTTTCATATGATTTCCAGGCTGTTTTAAGGATATGAATTGCATTTACCTGGGACTTTGGGAACTGTAATGTCCAGTTAGATTAGGTTTCTGGCTGATCTGAACATGTGACAGTTATGAGATTTGATGAAAAGGGGGAAATTGAAATTAGGAATATGCGTGATGACTTACATATTCATAACTGTTGTAAATTTTCTGAAAATGACAAAAATGCGTCACATGGCCATGCTACATTGTACAGATTTGGCGATTGGCTTATCTAATTCCCCCTGACTATCGAAAACCGAATATATGTGTCATCTGGCAGAGACTAGTACAATTAGGAAGTTATGATGCATAACTAGTTTTTGCCAATATATGGCAAGGGGAACAAAAGGAGGATGCCAAATGGAAAAGACAGATGATGCTCTCCTCCCCTGAACCAATCCCGACTGGGGGCACAGAGAGGGATGGTAACTGTCCAATCCTAGCTGCAGGAATTTCTACAGGGTACTTCCCCTAGATTGTAAAGTTAGTGATGTCATTTCTGCTATATAAGGGGTACTGTACTAGGACTCAGGACACACAACAACCTGGGAGACAGAAAAGGAGAATGGAGAGAAGGCTGCTGAACCTTACCATCTTTGAGCATGGAGTGACCAGACCCCTTGCCCTATCTGTCTAGAGTGTCCTGAGATCCAGCTGGCTTTCCTGAATCTTAAACCAAGGTTTGCTATGGAAGTAGCAATACCCCAGTCCTTCATTTTTGCAGCAGTACATTTAATATTTCCCTATTGAAAACCCCAAATTGCCAGTGTAATTCCATCATCTCCCCATTGAAGACTCTCTTGTTTACCTGTGTATGTTAGCATATCTTCTTAGAAAAACCTCTCAGTTGTCTTTGTAAATCCTTAGTATTTTTTTAGGTAAATCAATTAATTCCCCCATTGAAATTCATGGTTCAAGATTGTTGCAATTCAAAATCAACCATCTTGTTCCTGGTGTTTTTATTGAATTGTTATAGTCAATAAAGTGTCACCTCAAAAGAATTATTTTCCTGTATTGTGTGCATTACCAAACAAGTTTCTATTTTTATCTGTCCTATTAAACCAAAACCGTTGTTCCCATTGTGAACCATCCCTTTGCCTAGAAGTCTACCTGTTATGTTCCTCTGTCCTTGGCATTGAAAACCGATTTTCATATTGTAAGCTAAACCCCGTCCCTGATCTGCCTGTCATTTTAAGCCCCAGTGTAAACAAATTTCCATTTGCCACTGTATTTTCCCTTTGCATTTGCTTCCTCCCAAAAACGATTTTCCCACTTCATTTCTATTTTTGCCCTGGTGTGCTGATCAGTATTCTCTAAACTTTCCCTATCTCCTAAGTGTAAGCAATACAAATTTCCTTCTATTCTGTCCCCTAGCAGTTGTGAGAAATAACCAAAACCTCATTCGTCCCTTTCGCTCCAAAAACAGGTTTTCCCTTTCTTTGCAGGCTTCCCATCTGGTGGTGGTGGGCTTTACCCCAAATACGATTTTCCCTCTATATTCCTTCTCCTTGCCACTGCCTTCCATTCAAAGGAATCAAGTTTAATTGATGTTTGGGGTGAGTGTTGCAGGGGGGAGTCCGTTGGTGCTATCACTTTGTAAAAAAGACCTGAGTGAACTGTAATAGGATATCTCAACCTGGTTGTTCTGTGGAGATCATTGCATTTTGTGTTGCCACAACATTGGTGGCTGATGTATTTTGATTATTTTCCTATTTCATTAAGTAATAAATGAATTAATATCTTATTGATGCACACCGGCCTGGTTCCTAGTCCATTATGACACGGGGTGGTGGTTGAGGTTGGGTGCCTATTCAAAAGAATCCGTAGTAGATTCAAAATAAAAAGCGTTTTATTGTGCGCCACATCCATAGTAGGGGAAGGAGTTCCCTGGCTGGTGTGTGCTGTACCCGTGACAGCGAAATCCATACAAGTCCCGGAAATGTGCAGCGCTTTAGATTCCATGAATCGACAGAGTTGCGCCTGCAGATTGGGTGCAAGTAGCCCATTTTCTGCGCAATAAATTCCATGAATCGGCCGCTTTGACTCATGACCTCTGCTTTACCTTCCTGTCTCATTGTTGACATCCGGGTTATGAAACCAATGGGTATTGCCCACAACCTTCAGGGTCTTCGTCGTGTACCCCAGCCATTGTATGTTACTTGACAACTCATGGCTCCACAATTCTTTTGTATTTGTGAACATGTTAAACAGAGTGTCATTTTCAGGAGGCCAAGGTTTGGTGTACAGCTACCCAGATTAAATCAGCAATACCGGGGATATTACACTCATTATACACTACAATATTTGCCATTGTGCTGTTAAACCCTGGTAACCTCTCTAGAAAGTTCTCCAAAGCTGTGGGATAACCGTGCACCCATATTTCGCTCCTGTGGCTAACCTGTGTGATGGCTTTAGCCGTGTGTCACTTGAAAAGTGCTCGAAATTATACAACTCCACACCTCCTTTCGAACCCGTTGGCTGCATGAAACTTTTCGTAAAGAAAAGACGTAAAATAAAAACAGCAAAATGTATCCATTAACATATATTTCATCTTTAAATACAATAGTTCTTGTCAATTTGCGCGTTACAATTGAAATAAATCTGAATTTTTCAGAAACAATATAAATGTTTTAAAATGCGTAATCTGAGCACATTAAAGTTCATGCTATTACTTAAATCACCAAAAAGTGCCCAGAACCATTATTCGAATTCGGTTAGGAGCTACGGATTAGGAGCAAGACTTTGTAGAGGAAGCAAGGTCAGAGGAGTTTGAGGCGGTGACAGGCGGAGATTACTGACTAAAGGAGCAATGGAAGCAAACAGTTAACTACGTAAAGAAAGACCTCTTACTGCATGTTTGCATGTACAATAAATGTTTTATGGACCCTCCCACTTCAAACAATCCAAGGTATACCAATGCCCCTCATTGCAGAATGGAAATGTCAGCATAAGTGCCCAACGACTCTGGACCCTGGCATGAATGTTGCATGACGTGGAAGGCGGTTTGCAATAGTAAGTCTTTTTTCATGTGTACAGAGCGGGAATGTGTTGCCAAAATAAACAGCCTTCAAGTGTTTAATGTCTCTGCATGTCATTTGTTGAGTGGGCGTCATTTCTGACCATCATGTGAAAAGTGCGAAATTTGCACTGGAATCCACTTCCTCCCGTTCCGGCAATCAGCATGACGGTTCTGACATCACTGAAATCTCACCCGGTTTTCTGCATTTTTCACTCGGAACATGGTGTTTCGTTTCCATGTTGGTTTGGTGTAGCGAGATGAGAAACTTTGCACAGGTCTTTTTTCGATCCGTGATAGTTTCGTGCAACAACACGAGAAACTTTGTGCATTTTTTTTTTGGAACCGTAATAGTTTGGAGCAGAGCCACAAGAAACTTTGTGTTTTTTATTTTTTTTGATTCGTGCTAGGTTCGAGCAATGGCACAAGAAACTTTGAGCAGGTATTTTTCAATCCATGCTAGTTTCACTCACCGGTACTAGAAACGTTGTGTGGTTTGTTAGAACCTTATTGTTCGAAGTGTGTTAGTTTCATGTAATGACATGAAAAACTTCATGCAGTTTTCCACATCTGTGCTAGTTTCACGCAGCACCACGAGAAACTTTGCGTGTACCCATACTAGTTTCACGCTGTGGTTCGAGAAACTTTACACAGGGTTCTCCTGCCGTGCTAGGTTTGCGCAGCGGCACAAGACATTTCAAGCATTTTTTATTTTTTATTCATATTAGGAGCACAGAGCAAGACGAGAAACTTTGTGCAGCTCTTTTCAATTCGGGATAGGTTCACTCAGCGGCACAAGAAACTTTGTGCCGCTCTTTTTGATGTGTGCTAGGTTCACACAGTGATACAAGACACTTAGAGTAGATCCCTTTGAATCGTGCTGGGTTCGCGTAGTGGCATGGAAAAATTTCAGTGCTCTTTTCATTACGCAGAGGTGGCAGAATGGCGGATTTGGAGAGGAATAGTTTTTCAGAGAAAAAAAACCAATTTGCAACACAGACAAACCCCAGGGGGCAAATAGAAATCATGCCCGATCTGAGGGACGTACAGGCTAAAGTTGGGCTGGTGGCCATTACCACTCATGTATGCCCTCGGCTGGGGCATGATTGCTACAATAACATTCTCTCTTAACCTTCTAAGGAATCCTAGAATTCCTTAAAACACTGCATTCCTAGAACTTGAAATTAAATATATACAATGAATAACAGGATACAACTACTCAACACACCTCCTTCCCTTACAATCCCAAATTATCTATTGGAGCTGTGCATGATGATGTTCCTCACCCTTTCAACAAAGTAATTATTTCTTTACTGCAAATATCCCCACCTTACAACCTAACTGCATCTCCCGCGAATACTTTCCTTATGGAGAACTTGAATTC